>NC_060148.1:142771538-143109038 GCF_021461385.2 Schistocerca piceifrons | reverse complement strand
TTCAGCTGTTCAATTGTTTCTGGATTCTGGCGGTACACCTGGTCTTTCAAGTGTCCCCACAGAAAGAAGTCACAGGGGTTCATGTCTGGTGAATAGGGAGGCCAATCCACGCCGCCTCCTGTATGTTTCGGATAGCCCAAAGCAATCACACGATCATCGAAATATTCAGTCAGGAAATTAAAGACGTCGGCCGTGCGATGTGGCTGGGCACCATCTTGCATAAACCACGAGGTGTTCGCAGTGTCGTCTAAGGCAGTTTGTACCGCCACAAATTCACGAAGAATGTCCAGATAGCGTGATGCAGTAATCGTTTCGGATCTGAAAAATGGGCCAATGATTCCTTTGGAAGAAATGGCGGCCCAGACCAGTACTTTTTGAGGATGCAGGGACGATGGGACTGCAACATGGGGCTTTTCGGTTCCCCATATGCGCCAGTTCTGTTTATTGACGAAGCCGTCCAGGTAAAAATAAGCTTCGTCAGTAAACCAAATGCTGCCCACATGCATATCGCCGTCATGAATCCTGTGCACTATATCGTTAGCGAATGTCTGTCGTGCAGCAATGGTAGTGGCGCTGAGGGGTTGCCACGTTTGAATTTTGTATGGATAGAGGTGTAAACTCCGGCGCATGAGACGATACGTGGACGTTGGCGTCATTTGGACCGCAGCCACAACACAGCGAACGGAAACCCAAGGCCGCTGTTGGATCACCTGCTACACTAGCTGCGCGTTGCCCTCTGTGGTTGCCGTACGCGGTCGCCCTACTTTTCCAGCACGTTCATCCGTCACGTTCCCAGTCCGTTGAAATTTTTCAAACAGATCCTTTATTGTATCGCTTTTCGGTCCTTTCGTTACATTAAACCTCCGTTGAAAACTTCGTCTTGTTGCAACAACACTGTGTTCTAGGCGGTGGAATTCCAACACCAGAAAAATCCTCTGTTCTAAGGAATAAACCATGTTGTCCACAGCACACTTGCACGTTGTGAACAGCACACGCTTACAGCAGAAAGACGACGTACAGAATGGCGCACCCACAGACTGCGTTGTCGTCTATATCTTTCACATCACTTGCAGCGCCATCTGTTGTTGAAAATTGTAACTACTGTAATTTCGAAAGTTTGTCCGCCTGAAAATGTACTGTTGTCCCAAGCATATTGCAACAAACGGTGTATTTCTATCACTGCTCGTTTAGTTTTTATTGCCGTTTCAAATATGCCGGTCATTTTTGAAACACCCTGTATATATATATATATATATATATATATATATATATATATATATGGTGGTCCATTGATTGTGACTGGGCCAAATATCTCACGAAATAAGCGTCAAACGAAAAAACTACAAAGTCCGAAACTAGTCTAGCTCGAAGGGGGAAAGCAGATGGCGCTATGATTGGCCCGCTAGATGGCGGTGCCATAGGTCACACAGATATCAACTGCATTTTTTAAAAATAGGAACCCCCATTTTTTATTACATATTTGTGTAGTACGCAAAGAAATATGAATGTTTTAGTTGGACCACTTTTTTTGCTTTGTGATAGATGGCTCTGTAATAGTCACAAACATATGGCTCACAATTTTAGATGTGCAGTTGGTAACAGATAGTTTTTTTAAATTAAAATACGAAATGTAGGTACATTTGAACATGTACCTTTGTGAACTTATCATTTCTGAGAACGCATGCTGTTACAGTGTCATTATCTGTAAATACCACATTAATGCAAAAATTCTCAAAATGATGTCTGTCAACCTCAATGCATTTAGCAATACGTGTGACGACATTCCTCTCAACAGCGAGTAGTTCGCCTTCCATAATGTTCGCACACGCATTGACAATTCGCTTACTCATGTTGTCAGGCGTTGTCGGTGGATCACGATAGCAAATGTCCTTCAACTTTCCTCACAGAAAGAAATCCGGGGGCGTCAGATCCGGCGAACGTGCGGGCCATGGTACGGTACTTCCAGGCCCAATCCGCTTGTCATGAAATATGCTATTCAATACCGCTTCAACCGCATGCGAGCTATGTGCCTGACATCCATCATGTTGGAAGTGCAACGCCATTCTGTCATGCAGAGAAACATCTTGTAGTAACATTGGTAGAACATTACGTAGGAAATCAGCATACATTGCACCATTTAGAATGCCATGGATAAAATGAGGGCCTCCCTTAATGCCGCACCATACATTAATCCGCGAAAGTCGCTGATGTTCCACTTGTCGCAGCCATCATGGATTTTCCGATGCCCAATAGTGCATATTATGCCGGTTTACGTTACCGCTGTTGGTGAATGACGCTTCGTCGCTAAATAGAACCCGTGCAAAAAATCTGTCAAAGTCCCGTACATTTTCTTTTGTGCCCAGTGGCAGAACTGTACAAGACGTTCAAAGTTGTCGCCATGCAATTCATGGTGCATAGAAATATAGTACGGGTGCAGTCGATGTTGATGTAGCATTCTCAACACCGACGTTTTTTAGATTCCCGGTTCTCATGCAATTTGTCTGCTACTGACGTGCGGATTAGCCGCGACAGCAGCTAAAACGCCTACTTGGGCATCATCATTTGTTGTAGGTCGTGGCTGACGTTTCACCTGTGGCTGAACACTTTCTCTTTCCAAAATTCGCAGGAGAGCTTCTGTTAAGTTTGGAAGGTAGGAGGCGATGTACTGGCAGAAGTAAAGCTGTGAGGACGGGGCGTGAGTCGTGCTTGGGTAGCTCAGTTGGTAGAGCACTTGCCCGTGAAAGGCAAAGGTCCCAAGTTCGAGTCTCGGTCTGGCACACTGTTTTAATCTGCCAGGAAGTTTCATATCAGCGCACACTCCGCTGCAGAGTGAAAATCTCATTCTGGAAACATCCCTCAGGCTATGGCTAAGCCATGTCTCCGCAATATCCTTTCTTTCAGGAGTGCCAGTTCTGCAAGGTTCGCAGGAGAGCTTCTGTCAAGTTTGGGAGGTAGGAGGCGAGGTACTGGCAGAAGTAAAGCTGAGGGGATGGAGCGTGAGTCGTGCTTGGGTAGCTCAGATGGAAGAGCACTTGCCCGCGAAAGGCAAAGGTCCCGAGTTCGGGTCTCGGTCCGGTACACAGTTTTTATCTTCCAGGAAGTTTCACTTCCTAGTTCTTTAAATAATGTAACTATCCGGCGAACGGTCCAGACACTTGGATGATGTCATCCAGGATACCGAGCAGCATACATAACACATGGCCGTTGGGCATTTTCATCACATAAGCCATACATCAACACGATATCGACGTTTTACGCAATTGGTAAACGGTCAGTTTTAACACGAAGCAAATTCCGTCCGCGCTAGCGGAATGTTACGTGATACCACGTACTTATAAGTTTGTGACTATTACAGCGCCATCTATTACAAAGCAGAAAAGTGATCCAACTAAAACATTTATATTTCTATATGTACTACACGAATATGTAATAAAAATGGGGGTTCCTATTTTTAAAAAACGCAGTTGATATCCGTTTGACCTATGGCAGCACCATATAGCGGGCCAACCATAGTGCCATCTGGTTTCCCCCTTCAAGCTAGACGAGTTTCGTTTTTTTGCAGTTTTTTCGTTTGATGCTTATTTCGTGAGATATTCGGACCGGTCACTATCAATAGACCACCATGTATATATCGTGAGCTCAGGATCATCCGTGATGCCTTCATCAAGCTCTAGAGAGGCAATGACTGAGTTAAGAGAAGCTGAACTCACGTGTTTGTGAGTAAGTATAGGAGTAAATACCTATACTATAGTTTGTTCTTCCGAGTGCACTACATTAACTCTGACATGTAAAACCCAACGCAGAATCAGCAAGCCATCATACGTTTTATTTTTCTACAGACAAATGGTAAACTACTGTTGTTATTCAGTTGTTCATCAAGGGGAGGGGGCATCCTAATGGGAAGTTTGCGTGGAGGGCTGGCACACATACTGCTGCCTGCAGTGTTTATATGTTGCGAATCAGCATTGGAATCCACGCACTAGAGTGTCGGGCTGGGTCTTTCAGCAGCTAGGTTAAGGGCTGAGGGAGGAAGAGATAGAAAAAGACTAATGGCATTATTTCCTCTAAGTTCCATAAAGGTCTGTATTCATCTTGACTGCAGATCAGCGCCGAAACTGCATCCTCGCCGAAGAATCAGGTTAACTTCGCTTCAACAGAGTCACAAGAAAGAAAACCCAAGGTATGTAGCGATTGCAAAAGGTGTAGTATTGTTCAGCTCTGTTGAAAATATTATACATTCACTGCAGCCAACGCAATTAAAAGATAATCACAAGCCTAAGAGCTTGTAGAAAGCTGGAAAGGCAAACTGAAAAACTAAGTAGAAATCATGAAGGCAATAAAGAGATGGTGCATCAGTCATTTGAAACCGAAGTGGTAAGTGGTACAAAGATACCCTGACTGGTAAAAAGTTACCCTGATTGACTGCATGCTCCATTATATACTGTATTACCATTATAGGTAACTGTACAATGGCTTGACTGACCTCAGAAATATAGACATGTGCTACAAACATTATTAAATTGATTTCTGGGTTAGTTTTGGAATCCGTGTATTTCATTAAAGGTTTGTGAAGCTTCTTTTATTTTCTTACCAAGCTCTTGTGCCATGATTTTACTTTTGAACATGAGGAACATTCTTCCGCGTATTTTATGGCAACAATGATGTACCTCTTCTTTCTTGACTGTACCACACAGATTTTAAATAATGAGCTTTTCTTCTCAGCATTCCTTAATGAGAAGTGCAAAATTTTCTTTCGTTTGCAATTGTGTTCTTGCTATATGTACAGCTGTGATAGTGTGCAGTTGATACATTTATAACCTCTTGTTTATTATCCAGAAATGAGTTTTGGTGTGGCAACTTCCCTCTTGCTTCCAGAAGAATTCGAATAATGCAATATAGAGTTTCTAAGACTTGTTATAATAACATGTCTTCAATGCACAACTGTATACAAAGCAATGTATTGTCACACAATAATTAGTCTTTGAGACAGAAGATTTATGCTCGTGAAACAGTAAATTTTATATTTCATAAAAGTAAAAGTTAACATATTCTTATTTCGTTTTCTTTCTCATTTGGCATCTTTTATCTTCCATTAGACCGAATTCTATATTTTAAACATCAGTTTACAGTGGGTGTCGTACTCTTAAATGATACATCATAGTTAACAGGATTTATGGGGTAATACTGTGCACCATTCATGCTGACACCAGCATGGTTTTTCATCTGGTTGCTACACATCTTAAGCAAATGCATTCGCTGTATGGAAGTGTTTTACGTTTGCAAACAGTGATGCGATGTTTATGGTGTGGCGTTGCTATTCTTGTTTGCAGCTTGAAATGTCTGTGTTTCAAGACAAACAGAGCCAGATAGGGGAAACAATAAATAAAGTATACGAATTTCTTCAGGGCAGTAAAAAAAATTCCAGATGAAACGAAAACTTATTGACATTTGGTACCACAGACTGAAATAACAAAGGGATATGGTTTTTCAATATGAATCAGACACAGAATATTTGCAGAAGCAAGGGGAATGGAAATCGATGGCCAATAAATAAAGTTTCAGTCCTCAAGGAAAGATATTAGTGGAGGAAGAACTATCACTGACTTGGACTATTTCTAGAAATATGTTGTTAATTATGCTACATTGGAATTTCAGGACTGTTGTGCGTATTCTACAAGGCAAAAGATGGCAGATGTTTTACATGTTTTGGTTTCACAGGAGCTACCATTCATGTGGAAGAATACTGATATCTGTGCAATGCAGGCACGGAAAATGAATAACAATAAACGCATTCTATGGAGTGTGTGATTGTAGCGGCTAGGTAAACTTCTGCGTCAACAATGCACATCAAATATAAAGGATCATTTGCACCCTATTATTTATCTTGATAGAGATCGGGAGCAATCAAAATCGTTCCATGAAACACATTATGCAATATTTCAAAGACAATAGCGGTTTGAAAGTACAATTGACAAAGGAAATGAACTTATTGTCTGCCATGCAGGAATATCTAACCCACAGTGGCTGAGATACAAAAGGGGGGGGGGCGATCTCAGACCTATCTTAAGACTGATGGAAAGATTTTGGCGGTTTGCTATGAACAGAAATTATAGATGTGGTCAAGTCCACAATTGGTGCTTTCAGTACTAAAAAAAATCATGGTTTCTCAGAAGTATCTTGATAATGGATGCAGATTTTCGAAAACTGGAAAATGGTGACTCTACATGAATGTCTATAGAATGTCCAATTAAAACTGGAGTCATATGCTATGATTAGTTATTTAGATAATTGCGACCCACTGGGAAAAATGGATAAATATAGGTTTTTGCAGTTTTCTGCATAAGCACAGCAACTTTGAATCTCTGTATTTCGAGAGTAAATAATGATAACGAAAAAAGTTTCGAAATTCCTTGAGAAAATAATTTTAAAAACATATGGTAAAACATTTTGACGATTTGCCAAGAATAGAAATTATAGAAGTGGCCAGCCCCACAATTGCTACTTTTTGTACCCAAAAGTCATGTTTTTTCAGGGTTTTTCAGGACCACCAATGAACAGGTGGTGCTTGTATAAGATGCCTAAGGTTCACCCCAGACTACACCTAACGATCGGTTTGCATGGGCTGGAGAAAGTGTACAATCTTTAAATGCTTACCCCGCATTGTAGAATAACTACAATATGACTGTTCTTCAAATAGGTAAACAAATGGTCGCTAGGATAAGGACTGTCCAAAACACTTGACCCTTATCCCTGTGATCAACAGAACAAAGATATGACCCCATGAAAACTCTTATTTTCAGCTGCAGCTTTTTGGAGCATATTGGTACTGTGTGCTACCGACTATTAATTTAATCATGCTAAAATTACTTGACAGTAATCTTCCAGCCAATATTGAGCTTATGAAATTACCAATTATATAAATCAAACTCATAAATATTGTGTTCCTCTTGGTTTTTTAAATGAACTGGAAAGTAAAGGTAACGCTCCATAAAACAGTCTGATTATCATAAGAACACTTTAAGAATGGAAATGTAGCTTGATATGAATGACAAAGTATTGAATAATGTTCGAAAACGGAAAGAAAATGTTTCATTAATGACTTAATTATAACGGACCATCAAAAAGTTCCTATTCGAAGGCCACACAATCCATAATAGGTAAACCAAACAGGCAAACTCACCGTGAACATCGAGCCCATCGATCAACTAACACAACTGTTTGGAGATACCCATCCGTAACTGCCTGGGATATCCTCAAACAGCATGAATCGTTGATCCTGCAAGGTGACTTTCGACTGACTTGCTAACCCACGAACATTTCCCATACTTTGATGAATGTTACAGCTCGTTGGTTCTCTTTGGACACATTGTGTAATAACGACACCACTGTTCACATTCTAGCACATGTGGTCGTTTAGCGTATGCATGGGTGGAAAGACACTTGCCACAGAATCCCTTGCTTACATTTCAGCGCTTATGTGCCTGCATTGGAATCGCGCTACACTGTATGTGCCTTACAGCAATGCCCTCATACGGAAAGTTTCAGATCATCCCTTATACATGGGTGTAATTACTATGCCCACTGGGCCTGTTATCTGGGTGAAGAGGGGAGGCCACACTGCCATCCTATAGTTTGGTATACCTAATTTTTTTTAGCCATCAGTCTCCTGACTGATTTGATGTGGTCGTTAACAAATTCCTCTCCTGTGCCACTCTCAACGCGAGCATATAATTTTGCTGTCGATTCACATAGTATTTTTGTAACAGTTCTCAAGTGGTGCCAGCACTTTCGCTGGTATGTGACATCTGCAAATAATGCCCGAAAGCACGCAATTTTTGAGAGTATTTTCATTTTTTGTTTCTGAAGAACTGCAAAAACTGATAACATGATGAACGAAACTGAAAACAGTTGAACATGTTGAGATCACATAAATCCAGTATGGCAGAGACAACAGCAGTATGGTTGGTTCTACTTTTTTGTGTCGTCTCAGTAGAGAGTGTGAAAACGAGGTGGTAAGAACTATGGCCCATCATGCTGAGAGAGTTTTCGTGGGTAGAAATACCCCACAATGCCAACGACACTTGCAGCTCACATTACAATCTGACCACTTACTGTGATGGAAATGATGCAACAAAGTAATACGGTATCCTGAAAACACGCGTTATATTGACATTCATGTTCACATGTGGTGTCTATTTGTAGCTATGAATTTGAATTGAAATTAAATAAATTAAATGACTGCCATAGCACAGGGTCAAGCAGTTCACTATGTAATGACTAGTGCAGTGCCATTGAGTGCCAGCTCACGTAGATTGCCAAGTACCATGGCAAGTGTCGTGACAACTTCCACATTCTATAGATCATACCATTATGTACTAGGAGGCATTTCTCAAAGAAAAGTAGGACAAGTATCTCCTTCTCCCCCATCCTCCTTTTCCATCTACCTACTATCCTCCTACACCTTACATGTGCCTTCTGCATCTCTCCCTCCTCCCTCCTTTCTTTGTCCATCTTCTCCTCTCTCTCTCTGGCTGTCTCCTCATCCTCTCTCTCTGTACATCTCCTGCTCTCCCTGCCTCCATCTGTCCCCTGCTCGCCCCTCTTCCTGTCCATCTCCTCCTTCCCCTCTCTGTTCATCACTTTTCCCCTTTCTCTATGTCCACGTCTCCTTCCCCACTCTCTCTCCACCACATCTTGCCCTTTCTCTCACAATCCATCTCTCTTCTCATCTGTCTGCTCATGTGTGCCCATCCACAATGGTAACCAATGTAAGACACGCAGATACTACCCCCACAGCATGCCTACATGCCAGTGGTGAAGACTCCTTTTCGCCCATATCTTGGCTCCCATGGGAACTATGAGATTCTAACCTTCACAGTGGTGATTTTTGTATAGCAAGTAGTACATGTACCAAATACATATACATATACAACTATGTGATTACGCTGCTATTCACAATAAAGTGATTTCTCTTATTTTATCGTGATGATCATTTCTCCCTATGTAGGTGGGTGTCAACAGAATGTTTTCGCAATCAGAGGAGAAAACTGGTGATTGAAATTTCATGAGAAGGTCCCATCGCAACGAAAAACGCCTGTTGTTTTAATGATTGCCACTCCAATTCATGTATCATGTCTGTGACACTATCTCCCCTATTTTGCGATATTACAAAACGAGGTGTCCTTCTTTGTACTTTTTCGATGTCATCCGTCAGTCCCACCTGATGCAGATCCCACACTATACAGCAGTACTTCATAATAGGGCGAACAAGCGTACAGTAAGTAGTCTCTTTGGTAGACCTGTACCACCTTCTAAGTGTTCTGCCAGTGAATCGCAGTCTTTGGTTTGCTCTACCCACAATATTATCTATGTGATCGTTCCAATTTAGGTTATTTGTAATTGTAATCCCTAAGTATTTAGTTGAATTTACAGCCCTCAGATTTGTGTGACTTATCGCATAATCGAAATTTAGCTGATTTCTTTTATTACTAATGTGAATAACTTCGCACTTTTCTTTATTCAGGGTCAATTGCCACTTTTCGCACCATACAGATATCTTATCTAAATCATTTTGCAAGTCGTTTTGATCATCTGATGACTTTACAAGACGGTAAATGACAGCATCATCTGCAAACAATCTAAGACGGCTACTCAGATTGTCTCCTATGTCGTTAATATAGATCAGTAACAATAGAGGGCCTATAACACTACCTTGGGGAACGCCGGATATTACTTCTGTTTTACTCCATGACTTTCCGTCTATTACTACGAACTGTGACCTTTCTGACAGTGGTTGTATGTAATTGCTAAATATGGAGCTATTTTATCAGCATACTCTGAGAGGAATCTGATTGGTATACAATCTGGACCGGAGGCCTTGCCTTTATTAAGTGATTTAAGCTGCTTTGTTACACCGAGGATATCTATTTCTATGTTTCTCATCTTGGAAGTTGTTCTTGGTTGGAATTCAGGAATATTTACTTCGTCTTCCTTCGTGAAGGAGTTTCGGAAATCCGTGTTTAATAACTCTGCTTTAGTGGCACTGTCATCAGTGACTTCACTGTTGTTATCGCACAGTGAAGGTATTGATTGCGTCTTGCCACTGGTGTGCTTTATGTATGACCAGAATCTCTTTGGGTTTACTGCCAGATTTCGAGACAGAATTTCGTTGTGAAAATTATTAAAAGCATCTCACATTGAAGTACGCGCCATATTTAGAACTTCTCTAAAACTTTGCCAATCTTGGGGATTTTGCGTTCTTTTAAATTTGACATGCTTTTTTCGTTGCTTCTGCAGCAACGATCTGACCCGTTTTGTGTACCAATGGGGATCAGTACCATCACTTATTAACTTATGTGGTATATATCTCTCAATTGCTGCTGATACTATCTCTTTGAAAACATTCCATAACTTTTCTACACTTACATGATCAGGTTAGAAGGAGTGAAGACTGTCTCTTAAAAAGACGTTAAGAACATTTTTATCAGCTTTTTTAAATAGATATACTTTGCGTTTCTTTTTGATGGTTGTAGGTGTTATGGTATTCAGCCTAGCAGCAACTGCATTGTGGTCGCTAATCCCTGTATTCGCCACAACACTCACTATTTGTCCAGGATTATTTATTGCTAAAAGGTTAAGTATGCTTTCGCAACCATTTACGCTTTGAGTGGGCTCATGAACTAAATGTTCAAAATAATTTTCTGAGAAAGCATTCAGTACAATGTCGGATGATGTTTTATGCCTGCTGCTGGCTTTAAATGTATAGTTTTTCCAGCATATCGAGGGTAGATTGGAGTCACCACAGACTATAATTGTATGAGTGGGGTACTTATTTGAAATGAGACTGAAGTTATCTTTGGACTGCTCAGAAACTATATGTTCTGAGTCGGGGGGTTGGTAAAACGTCCCAATCAATAGTTTAGTCTGATTGTCAGGTATAACCTCTGGCCATACTACTTCACATGAACTATCTACTTCAATTCTATCCTTTCAGAACACTGTTACATCGTTTAAAAAAATTTCAGCAGAACTTATTCTATTTGAGCTTCAGTGCTCTCTATTTGGGCTTAGAGCTCTGTTTCTTTCCCAACACAGCTATGACAATTTACAACTACAATACCAATCGTTTCTGCAACTACCTTACTGTGTTTTACCTGCCTCCTTTTAGGCAGACGTCCTTTCTGTGGTTTCCTGAGATTCTCTAACCTAAAAAACCGCCCAGTCCCTTCCACACAGCCCCCGCTACCAGGGTAGCCGCCTCCTGTGTGTAGTGGACTCCTACCTATTAAGCCAAACCCGGATGGTGCAAGTCAAGGAATCTGCAACCTACACGGTCACAGAACCTCCTGAGCCTCTGATTAAGACCCTCCACTAGGCTCTGCACCAAAGGACCACAGTCGGTTCTATCGACGATGCTGCAGATGGTGAGCTCCGCCTTAATCTCGGAAGCAAGACTAGCAGTCTTTACAGTTTCCGCTAGCCGCCTGAAACCAGACAGAATCTGCTCCGATCCAAAGCGATACACGTCATTGGTACTGCAGTTGGCTGCACCCTGTACTCTTCATGGCATCCGGAAGCACCCTTTCCACATCCGGAATGACTCCCCCCTGAATGCACACAAAGTGCACACTGGCTTCCTTCCATCCTTGGCAGCCATGTTCCTAAGGGGTCCCATTATGCACCTAACGTTGGAGCTCCCAACTACCAGCAAACCCACCCTCTGTGAATGCCCAGACCTTGCGGACTGAGAAGTTTCCTCTGGGATGGGGTGGACGACTGCATCCAGCTCAGAGACATCGTCAGCCACAGATAACGCCCGATATCTGTTCGTAAAATGAACTGGGGAGGCCCTACGATCGGCCCCACGGAAAGTTTTTCACTGCCTGCCATACTTTGGAATGATCTCCCACTCGACCACTGGTAAGGGGTCAACCTCAGTGCAGGCAGTATCCGGGGAGGTCACAGCAGTGCACCAATCGCCGTGGGACGTGCTCGACGTCCCTCGTATCCCCGCATCCGTTCCCCCCCACAGTGACGCCCCTTGGCAGCAGCCTCAAGCTGCGTGACGGAAGCCAACGCAGCCTGAAGCTGTGAGCAAAGGGTCGCCAGCTCAGCTCGCATCTGTGCACAACAATCACAGTTCTTATCCATTACTGATCGTAAAAATATGTAAAAAGCGAACTTGGTACTCGCCTTGTTAGTAGCAGGAACTAGCGGTGTGCTCTCGCTGACGGCCTAACTGACACTGAGAGGGGTGAAATCCATTCATTTGTTTGGGAAGACATACTAGCCTTTTCATCATGGCTTCACCTACATATCCATTCGAATATATCGCATACACCTCCTCCAAACTGTGTCCTCCTCTTTCTCCTTCTATGTGTTTGTACCCCACATCCTCCCAACTGCATTTTGTAGATCTCCCCGTTCCCACTCTCTATGTCTCTTCATCTCCTCCTCAACCCTCTGTTTGTCCGTCTCCTCTGCCCTCTCTCTTCCACCAAATCTTCTCCCCCATTCTTCCTTGTCCATCTGCCTGCTGCTCTGCCACACCTTTCACCTGCCTCCTGCATCTTTTCCTCCTCTTCCATATCTATGACCATCTTTTCCTTCCCCTCTTTCTGACCATCTCTTCCTCCTCTTTATACTTCCATCCATCTTCATCCCTCTGTCCATCTTCTCTGTCTCCCACTATATCACCCTCTTGTTCTCTCTGCCCATCTCTTTCTTCAACTTTCTCTATCCATCATATTGTCCATGCTTCCCTATCCATCTTCTGCCCCCCTCCCTCTCTCAGTTCCTCCCCTCCTTCCCCACTATCTCTGTCCAGCCCCTTATAACATTACTATTAGGAATGTGACGAAATGTAATTGTTTAAAACTGCTAAATACTGATATTCACTTGGAAATCTCATTGAGTAGTCTCACCAAAAATGAATAATAGTGAATAACAAAAAAGGTTCCTCCACCAGGTAGAGAACGTTATGTGTTTGTACCTAAAATTTAAACCAAAATTAATAGGAACGAAAATGTCAATAATGTTCGTGATGTAAATTCGGTGGTAGAATTAAATACTCAATTTCTAGAGTTTCATACGTGCTTTGCTGGTGATGTCCTGTTGTCTGTAATATGTTGCTGTAAGAGACTGTAGCAGTCTTCCCACACTGTGGAAATCATCAATGAAAGTGTAGGAGCTGCAATGAATTCTTTTATTACTGTGTAGCTGGTGTGTGGCAATGAACAATTTGCGTTACAAACTGACTACATCTTGACTCTCAGAATACTGGCTATAACTTGCGTAATGACAGTGCTGCTGGATGTCTATTTATACTTTTAGAACAATCAATGTTACTGTTTAAGATGAAAATTTACAAAATTACAATATAAGTTTAATACACAGAGATAAACTCTTGACAGAGTAATTTAGGTACTTTATTTCCTGCTGAGTATGTATAGGTAGTTCATGGAATAAACAATTTAGAAGTGTAAAACAAGATAATATATGGAATAAACAAAGCATATTATATTTGACTAATTTATAAGCAAAATATTAGTTGCATTGTGTTCCTAACAGAAACTGAAGTCACGAATTAAATATATATTTAATTACAAATTGAATATGTATTTAATTTGTGTGTAATTAATATCAAATTGCAATATTTGAATGTTTGACAATATTTTATATTCTTATATGAGGCTTAAATGGATTCTCAGAGGATGTTCTCTAACACCCACCTGCCTCATCTTACTCTCCATCCTGTTACCTCTCTCTGTTCATCTCCTCCTCTACCCGTCTCAGCCTTCTCCCAGCCATGACCATCTGCATGTGTAGCCCTCGCAAAAAAGGTTGGTAAAGCTGGCCATTACTATTGCCATGTCACACCTGTCATGCAGAGCAAACTATTCATCATAGGCTAGAAAGCTGTTTCTAGTCCCTGACATATAGGCTGGCATGCAAAGCAAGTCCATAGCAAAAGCCAATACTGTTGCAGCACAACATGACTGTCACATAGAGCAGCCTATATGTTGGATGCTGGAGAAAT
Source organism: Schistocerca piceifrons (assembly GCF_021461385.2). Lineage (NCBI taxonomy): Eukaryota > Metazoa > Arthropoda > Insecta > Orthoptera > Acrididae > Schistocerca > Schistocerca piceifrons. The sequence continues at coordinate 143,095,000 of NC_060148.1, read as the reverse complement.
ATTTCTTGCACCTCACGTGTAGCCTGCCCTGCAAAGCAGGTTGATATGTGATTCCAACACAACTCGTCTGTCATACAGGGCACCCCACAGGGCAGGGATTGAAAAAAAAACAGTTTTTGCCCATATCTTTTCTCCTAATGGAGCTAGAAGGTTGTAAACCTCACAGTGCTGATATTCAGGAAGGTTACTATTTGTGTGCCAAATTTGGTCAAAAGCGATCCAGGAGTTTAGGAGGAAATCCTGAACTTACCAATTCACCCATAGAACAATACACTTAGTATGGATGTCGCCAGCACTTTTTACAATCATCAATATGTGTAACAATTTCTCTGTTACAGTGCTTTCATTTCCCTTCACTACTATCAGAATTTTCAGTAGATGCAACTTATTTTCCAATTCGAAACGTTGAAAAAGTTTCTGACATTTCAACTACTAATATCTTGGTATACTGCGTCGCATTAAGATCTTATACTTGAGCAGAACTGAACACCATTCTCTCCCCCTCTGAGAAGAAAAAATTATTTATTCCCCTACACCTGAATATGTCTTCATCAAACATGCAAAACAAATTTTTCATCCTGTAAACTTAGTGATTATCATGAAGAGATGTACAGTGATGATGTATTTAAACTCTGGTCTTTGGTTTCGTAATGTGGTTTAGTAGAAGGTTGTATGACAGTCATGGATAATACTAGTTATCAATGATGAAAAAAAAGAGAAAATTATTAATTCAAATACAAAGAAGGAAAAACTGAACAGTGGCTGGAAGAGAAAATTATTTCTATTTTGGACTGCTATGCTAAAGTGGAGAAGATGGAGGCAGTCACACCACAAGCACTTTTACAATTGACAATAAAACCTGACAGAAAACTTACAGTCCTCAGTGAAAGGTAAGGTCACAACCAGAAACTGCACGTTTAGAACGATAGATGTAGAGTATTTACTTGAGGAATACATTGACGATACCACACTGTAGGCCTGGATTACGTGTGTAAGACATGATGATTTGCAAGAATATACAAAGAAAAGCATTCGAGAAAGGCACTTAACTGCTTTGAAGGCCTCCTCAATGACTGTGTTTATCGAAAACTCCTCAAAGCTGTGTAGACTTTCCCTCCCACCACTCCCTTTCCTGTCATCCTCCCTTTCCTATTTCCTGTAAGAAATTTATCAATAAGAGGCACACCAGCCTCCAGGCATAACCTGTGGTGGAATGTTTGTCAATGTTACTTGTGTGGAGCAGAAGACTCTTGTTTTCTCTTTTGCACAAAGCTAAGGATGTTCCCTGCCTCGAGATGACTGAGTGTTGTTGTGTCGTCTCCATCATCATCATTCATCCCCATCACAGTCAGAGGAAGGCAATGGCAAATCACCTCCACTAGGACCTTGCCTAGTAAATCGGTGCGGGTCTCCCGCATCGTTCCCCTACGCTCTGTTAAGAAGCATGGGACTTCATTTCATTTCATTTCAAGGAATGATTAAATGTTGTTGTAATCATAAGTGAAGAATCTTTATAATTTAACATATGAGCAACAATATTGTATTTCTGAACCGTATCAGAATACTTTAATGTGAAGAGGCTGCTGTCCCACTATAACATTTTCTAAAAAATCATGATGTACAATTTTCCAGTAATAGTACATTGTTCAAAATATATCATTGTCTGCTTCTGGCTATAAAATTTTTAATGCAATGTCCTATTCACGATTTCAGTAATCAATCATTTTCTAGTGAGCGCCTTGTAATGCATCGTGCATGCATGCGGTGGACATAATTACTGATGACACTGTAATTGGCTCGACAGTTGTAGGCAGATGGCTTGTAACAGCTGAGGTGCACTCTGAGAACACGAGTGACAGAGCAGTGCAGATAAGGTGGAGGGGTTGCCTTCTGTCCATACCTGTCCAGTTGTCAGTTTCACTGCTTCCAGGTATAGCTGACCTACGCATTAATCTTTCTCTGTCCCATTAATTCCACTAGCTGAAAAATGTTCCTCCCAGAGCATAAAAAAGGTAAATACGCTCCTCTTTAATGGACTGACAGAAAAGTAGAGATGCGGATGCTTCAATTGTCATTCTGCCTTCCTCATTAAAAATTTTTACGTATGCATATTCATGCTCTTTTAACACATAACATTCAAAATCCTTTTCTCCTTGTATTTTTTTGTAGTGAAACATCTCCCTCTCACTGCCACTGACTATGTATGTCTCTCTCCCACTGTCTTCTTTTTCTCTCACCCTTTCTGTCTCTCCCACTGTTATTGTCTTCATCCCTTTCTCTTGCTCTTCTTTTCAACTGTCTCCTTCTCTGTCACTTTCACTGTCTCCCTTTCTCATTGCTATTGTATTTATTCTATTGTTTTTCCCTCTCATTGCCTCTGTCTCTTTTTCCCTCAATTACAGTCTGCTGTCTCGCTTCTCAACGACTCGTGTCCTCGACGACTGTTTGCTCGGAATTTTATTCCCTAGACCAGGAAACTTTATCAAGTGGGTGTAGGGGATGGCGGACAATGGTCAAATTCTTTTGTGTTAAAAGTTCACTGGTTTGGCAGAATGTGGGGGTGGGGGGGGGGGGGCGTGGGTGATCTTTTCCACTCATCTCTTTTTTTCATTTCGGTTGTTTTTGTATTATTACTTGCATATTGTGACAGAATGCTGTTTTAAGTCAATGGCACGATGAAGATGTATAGCTCTAGGAGCAGTTTATTATAATTAAGTTCATTTAATGACATTTCATCTGTAGAAGTTGTAGAAAAATTTATTACAAACAATTGTAAAGCAGTACCTTACGTGTGTTTCCTATGGTTTTGCGCATAAAGTCAAGCTGTGGTAGAATGGTAGAAGGCACATACATGCAAATATTTTTTTCATCTTTGCATCTGTAACACATTCTGGGAGTTCCATATGCATGTTACAGAAGTATATCCTTTAGTATTCGATGTTATCCATACATAAGAGCATGCTCTATCAGTAATGAGTTCCTTCCACTATGTGACTTCATCTTGATTAAAAAACGAATGACGACACTGTTGGGAAAGATACAATCAGCAATGATATTTACAGTCCTTCTTGTCACTAATATCTCACTGTTTGTTCCAAATATGTCGCAATTTCCGAGTGTGGTTAGTATATTGCTGCGAATGAAACGAGTAGCAACCATATTTATAGTCTTGCTTGTCACAATTATTTACCTGCTATCAAATCCTTAAGAAAGCTTTCGTAAATTTGTCGGTCAAGACAAAAGTCACATCACACAAGCAAGAGACATCATATGAACACTTTCCAATCGCGGCCAATTGCCAGTCGTAAGAGTCCACACAAAACACCGTTGCCGGTTGGCGCGCCGTCAGGAGTGTGGGAGAGGTAGTGCTGGGGGTTACGGACAGGCGCTGTAGGAGAAATGCCGAGCGCTGGCGGAGAAGTGCCATTCTAAACTGAAGCTCACAATTTCGTAAATACTAAGTAGAACCCCTCCACATGTACACTCGCATGGTGACCACTCAAGGAGATCTGTCTCCTCTGCTTTGGTTAGCATGTAAAAAGAATTCCGCTGAAAATGCGGCGATTAATTTTCTCTTGGCTTGTTAACCATTTGTAACTTTCAGAGAAGTGTCTTGAGTGGCGAATTTTGAGAAAAACTACTCATTTCTCCTGTTACCATCTTAAAGTTTGCTTCTTCTCCAAAAACACAGCAGAGTTTATAATATATCACCTCACTAACATGTAGTGCAGACACAACTGCGTGAGAATTCCGAAACAGTGGTCGATTAAGTTTATCAAGTGAGGAACTGAGGAAAACTAAGGCCAGTAGCTTCTGAAGAAACACATCCTCAGTACAAAATGTATGCGTAATGTCTTCAATTATGTTGTTCCCAAGCTTGTGGCATTTCTCGCTTCACCAGCAATCAATGTCCCTTAAAAATTAAATTCTTTCATAAAAAAATGTTTGTAGTTAGTGGAATAATACGGTAGATAATGAAAATTTGCGTAATAAAAATATGCCAAAATATTCTCCTCTTTGCTTACTATAATTTGCCGAAATCTCTTTCGATATGTGTGTGTGTGTGTGTGTGTGTGTGTGTGTGTGTGTGTGTGTGTGTGTGTGTGTGTGTGTGTGGTGGTCTTCAGTCCTGAGACTGGTTTGATGCAGCTCTCCATGCTACCTTATCCTGTGCGAGCTTCTTCATCTCCCAGTACCTACTGCAGCCCACATCCTGCTGAATGTGTTTAGTGTATTCATCTCGTGGTCTCCCTCTACGATTTTCACACTCCACGCTGCCCTCCAATACTAAGTTCGTGATCCCTTCATGTCTCAGAATATGTCCTACCAAACGATCCCGTCTTCTAGCCAAGTTGCGCCACAAATTTCTCTTCTTCCCAATTCTATTCCATACCTCCTCATCAGTTATGTGATCTACCCATCTAATCTTCAGCATTCTTCTGTAGCACCACGTTTCGAAAGCTTCTATTCTCTTCTTGTCTAAACTATTTATCGTCCATGTTTCACTTGTATACGTGGCTACACTCCATACAAATACTTCCAGAAACGACTTCCTGACACTTTAATCTATGCTCGATATTAACAAATTTCTCTTCTTCAGAAACGCTTTCCTTGCCATTGCCAGTCTACATTTTATATCCTCTCTACTTCGACCATCATCAGTTATTTTGCTCCCCAAATAGCAAAACTCATTTACTACTTTAAGCTTCTCAAATGAAATATGAGAAATGTTGTGTATATTTCACTTTGATTTTATCGCTAGTCCGGCGCAATCGCAAATGATTGTGCTCCACCGGATCAATTTTCTCGAAATTTGTGACAGATTGAGCCCACCAGCCAAGTCGAAAGAAAAATTGGATATGTTAACTAAATTTCATATGCAGCAACATAGTGCGTAATATACACCAAACGGAAATTATAGCGACCCCTACTTTTCATTGCAAACTTTTTCGAAGTTCTGTGTCTGGAATGTAAATATACTATAACCATTAACGAAAGGACGGTTAATCATCGTGAACCTGACATATAAAGCCAAAAGTAAAGGAAAAATGAAATTTTTTTACCGAAAAAATTTCCTCATAATCATTTGAGAAAGACTGGCAGAAAGGCGGCAAACACTTTCGGCCTCTCCTTCTGAACAAACGAATGAATTCGCCCAGCGCTTTGGACGAAAACTGGTCACTGCGATAGGCCACCAAATCTTGCACGGACTCTGCTTAAGAATTTTTAGTAACTCGACTTTTAAGGAGGAACATATTTGCCTTTTTTGTGCTCCAATTGAAGCCGTTGTCAGCTAGTTCCCTTCTTTTCCCTGTTAGGGTACAGTGTGCTACTTATTTGAAACGAATTTTTTGGTCAGTATAGTTTTGACAGTTTATTAATATGCTTCGACACATTCAAACAATACGGAATGCAAGCTTAACAGAAAACCCTCATTCAATGCAAGTTCACTTTACGCTATTTTACAAAAAAAAAAAAAAAAAAAAAAAAAACGCGCAAAATGTTTGGGCTACACGAAGAGTATACAAAAAATTGTTGTATTTGATTTTCAAGTACAAAGAATTTCGTATAACAAAACAATTTTTTGTAAGGTGCTTACGCCACCAGGTCAAGACAGTCTGTATAGGCATGAAGTGCCCGTTATACAGAAACCGGGCGTGATAAAAAGTCAATTTATGAAAAAAATGGCGAATGGTCACCTCAAAATCCTTGCCATGACCCTATAACACTCCCCATGTGTTCACTACATTAGTTAAACCTACATTTGCGCTGCAGGCCGGATATCATGTGCATAATATGATAACGTTGAATCACTGTATCTTGGTAACAGATAATGGTACCTAAAGAAGCTTTTAAGGTCCCCAAGAACATGATCTTCAGAACAGATGGAAAAATTTCAACTGTTTACCACTAATAGAAATTATAGATGTGGCCATATCCACAATTAGCACCTTTGGCAATCATAGCTTTCGGTGTACATCATGGCAATGGGTACAGATTTTAGAAAACAGAAACATGAGGTTTCTACATGAATGTCTAAAGACGTACAGTTAAAATCTAAGCAATTTCATATGGTTAGTTATTTAGATCATTGCGCCCCATGATGCAAAACCAGGTAACAACCGGTTTTGCGGTTTTCTGCATAAGTAAGGTAACTCTGAATCTCTGGACATCAGTGATGGATAAAGATACAGAAACACTTTCATAAGTTTCTTCTATAATATACGGTAAAAATTTCGACAGTTGCCATGAATAGAAGTTATAGGAGTGGCCATCCTAAAAATTGGTGCTTTTGGTACCCAAAAATCAATGTTTTTCTCAGGAATCACTCATAAACGAATGGTGGTTTTAATAGATGTTTAAGGCCCACCCTTGACCACAGCTAATCAAAAAGAACCAACCGATTTATTCAATTTGCGATGTTTAAATTTTGATTCTGTACTGTAGGATAGATACGGTATGCTCGTTCTTCCAACTGGTATAGAAATGGTCGCTAGTCCAAGGACTATCCAAAACATTTGACTCCTTATCTCTGTTATCAATAGAGCCCAAGGTATGACTGCCTGTAAAACCACAATTTTGCTTGCTCCTTCTTGGAACATATTGGTACTGTGCACTGTTGTACAAGGCAAGTGCTATACCAACTCGGCTATCCAAACACAACTTGTCCTCACAGCTTTACTTCCATCAGTACCTCATCTCCTACATACCCAAGTTCGAGTATCGGTCCTGTACACAGTTTTAATCTGCTGAGAAATTTCATATCTGCGCACACTCTGCTGCAGAGTGTAAATATCAATCTGAAAACTTGTAAGTTTACATATGTGGGGGAGTTGGAAAATAAGTTTCCCTTGTCGACTGTGGTCAGAGTTGTGTGTGAAAGGAAAAAGAAGAGAATGAGACATTAAAGATAAGACATATCTTTACTTTTCTACATAATTTCCAAGTACATTGAGGCATTTGTCATACCGCTTTATAAACTTCAAAAAGCCTTCCAGGAAAAAATCGGGACGTTGCATAGGGAAGAAGTGTTGAACGGCTTGTTTGACGTCAGCATTGCTGCCAAAGCGCCTTCCACCGAGAGTCTTCTTCAAAGCAGAAAACAGATGGAAGTAATTTGGAGCGAGATCCAGACTGTATGTTGGATGGTGTAGGCACTCCCAACCAAGAGTTGCAATATGGTTTTGCGTTGCTGTCGCCGTGTGTGGTCTCGCATTGCCATCCAAAAGCAGAACACTAGATCTGATAAGGCCATTCCACTTCTTCCGAATCACCTCTTTCAATTTCGACAGAGTGGCACAGTACCATGCAGCATTGATGGTTGCATCTTCCAGAAAGTCCAGCAACAGAAGTCCTTTGGCGTCCCAGAAAACGGTGAGTAGCACTTTACCTGCAGACGGAGTGCTTTTGAACTTCTTATGAACAGGTGAAGACGGATGTTTCCACTTCATGGATTCGGCCTTCGATTTGGGTGTGTAGTGGTGGACCCACGTTTCATCCCCCGTCACAATCCGAAACACGTCATTGCCAGATTCATGGTGTACTGGTGTGTTTCATGTGCGCGTTCACCTGCCATGTCGTCTTTCGCCCATATCACACAACTCTTCCCACAGTCGACAGGGGAAACTTATTTCCCAACTCCCCCTCGTACATTCATACATACATACATACATACATACGTACATACATACATTAATCCTTCTTCCATAGATCATGATTACGACATTTTATAGTGATGTGGAACATGTCACTTTAAAATAAGTTTTCTTTACACAAAGTAATTAATTAATGAATTTTTTGTAATATTGTCTGCCTTTCATATGAATGTAAACTGTACGTGTGGCTTGGCTTGGATAGTCGATTTTCATATTTTTCGTTCATCAGGAAGATCATATAGATGAGATCAGTATCATGAATAATGATTTCATTTTCTTACTGCAACTGCTGTAAATTTGCAAACATTATGTCTGATTTTAACAAAAGCCTTAAATCCTAACACCATACTTCAATCAGTTCAGAATTCAAATGGATATCTTTCTTAATTAATCTCTCTGTAAGTCAAATTATAAGGCAATATGTAAGTAAAATAAACTATACAACTTTAAAGAGAGGACAACATGTTTCATATGTACAATACAAACTATTGTTGATTGGGACAATGGCAAAATAATGGATGTAACTGAATTTTGCACAAGAGCCAAAATTATGCTTTCCATCCACCATTGTTATATCTTCATTTGCAAGATATTTCTACAGTTAAAGAAGCATGGGGCAAGCTAAAGCAAATTTATAAAGACTCTGACCTCTTATGTCAAATAGACTATTAAAGTCATTGCTGACAAACGAACTTCATAATTATTCGTCAGTAGAAGAGTACGTGTCAAAGATAAGTTATATGATTTAATGCTTGAATGTAAACTAGAATGAATTGAGTAGTAAACGAATATAAATGTATGATTATGAGCTTAGAAAATTCAGATTTGCCAATAATGAGATACTACATAGAAATTAAATTACTGCAAGAAGTAAGCAACGACACCTGTCATAAACCAACTACTAGCAGTGCTGTGAGTTTACAAATAAAAGACTGATGTTGTTATGATCAGCAGACAGCCTAGGTGTGCTATAGCTGCAACAAGTGTGAGGATCTGGCAAAAATTAACCGCAACAAGAACAAAACTGATGGCAAAGCTTCAACCAGAATGGCAAGCCACCAGAGGTTCTTTCCTAATGCAACTGCAGATAAAGATGCATGGGCAGAATGGGATGTAGAGTCAGCTGTGCCAGAGGAAATGCCCAAATACAAATGCAACAAAAAAGTTAAAACAATGGTAGGCTTAGAAGTTCTAATCTGTTCTATTATATAAAGACAGATTGTTCTTTACCAATATTACCAAAACACTTTAAAAGTTCATGACTGATTTCTGATATATATATATATATATATATATATATATATATATATATATATATATATAGAGAGAGAGAGAGAGAGAGAGAGAGAGAGAGAGAGAGAGAGAGAGAGAGAGCGCTCCATTGATCATGACTGTGCCAAATATCTCACGAAATAAGCTTCAAACGAAAAAACTACAAAGACGAAACTTGTCTAGCTTGAAGGGGGAAACCAGATGGCGCTATGATTGGCCCGCCAGATGGCGGTGCCATAGGTCAAACGGATATCAACTGCGTTTTTGAAAATAGGAACTCCCATTTCTTATTACATATTCGTGTAGTACATAAAGAAATATGAATGTTTTAGTTGGACCACTTACATACACGAATGGCTGTACAACAGTTGTCAATGCGCTGGTGGACGGATGGAACACTCCTACCAGAAGAACACCACACCAATCCTGTGACCAGTACAGGACCACATTACAGAGCTCGCATAGCCGTCTGCAGTGATTACCTGTGGTGATCACACACTCTATTAAGAACCATGTCCTGTCTTTTCTAACATCCAAAGCAACATCATAAATTTCGTTTCTTTTGGTGTCATTGTTGTCCTTCAATAAAAGCAACATTTCTGTTCATCTCTTCGCGTTTTTCAGATATCTTCTGTGCTGTACTGTAACGGTTATTTCTATGTATGGTGCAAGTTTCACCGAGCTGTGTCACTCTGCACAGAATGTTAAATTTACTTTCATCATTAAGTTTTGCACTCCAATCCATATTCTCGAGAAAATTAATCTTGTTTTGAAAAGTCTAGACGACACTTTTTTTTATTTTTTATTCTTTCACTTCTCAACAGTGCAAAAATTATTACATGCAAATTTTGTTAACAACATCCATACTGATTCTTAGAAAGAAAACGGAACAGAGTGAATAAAATAAAGACTATTGGCCTCTAAAGTGTATTGCCCTTTAAATATTGTCTAATATTCTGAATGCATAACATACATTGCTCTGTAAAATTCAGGTCATGACATATAAAGTAATATATCATATCAACTCTGCTGAAATGATTGAAAGTGCGGAAGGATGTTGCAAGATCTCCCATTCGTGCACATAAAGTTGGACATCACATGGCATATTGCAGTGCATTGTGGTGGTGTTCTCCAATACAGCATACATGACTTCATATGGGGAACAATCATAGGGAAATTGGAAGGAGGACAAAAAGTAACGAGTGTGGCCCAGGAGTTTGGTATCACTCACAGCATTGTTTTACGTGCATGGGGAGCATTCAGAACCATAGGCACTGCTGCTTGAAGAATTGGAGGAGGTTGACCACAGTTAGCTACAGCATTAGGTAGCCACTACATTCTGTAACAGGGAAGAAGGGTTCATGTCAATCAGAGGGTGCAATTGCAACCACATGTAACAGGACTGCGAGGCTTTCAATCTCACGACGAACAGTGCCAGTGCAATTGCATCGGGGTAGCCTCTTTGTCTAATGAACTGTGTATTTCTGCTTCAAAAGAGCTGACCTTAAAAAGAATTATTAATTAAAATTATTTTCTCTATTTGTGTACCATAAAATCTAAATCACTATTTCCGTTTCAGATATATAACCTCTTTTACTGAAGAACATTCACAGGAAAAATTTCCAAATCCTCACACAACCTTTACCATGTATCACGAAAACAAAGCAGACAATAAAATAACGACGAAGAAGACACAATGCACAAAACCCACTACAATAACACGAGGGAGCGCATCGAGAGTAGTTTCTGCTGCATCTATCAAGTTTGTCACAAAGACTTTCATCCTCAGAAAACTTCACGCTGACGTGCTGTTCTGTTCTGCTGAGGATCTGTGGGAATACTGTCATTTCACGTGTATTGTGTAATTATTTGCGTTCCTTTCCATCAAATGTGAATCGACGATCAACGATTACTCTTTTATTAGGGTTTCTCACTTCAACTAATGATTTATACGAGAAATTGATTTTCCTATCCAATTTTTGTGTTGAGCTGGTATGACATAAATGTCGATGAGTGAAATCGGACACTAGAATTTAACCAAAATCTACACATCTACATGTACCTCTGCACATATTAAGTCAGTAGAATAGAACAGAATCTTTATTGTCAGATGACATATTATATACAATCATTTGATTGAAATATTGGTGACTCATCAATGAATAATTTTATACCTACGTAGGTACACATCAAAACAAGATATATTAAAAGAAAATGTATTCATGGACCGCAAAGGACTTTAACAACATAAAAAGATAAGTACATGTTACATTTTTTCTGTTTCTTAAAATATTCCACAATGGGTTAAATTCTTTTTGTGTTAAATATTTTTCATGTTTGTTTTTGTTGCTTACAAATACGAACATACATAAAAAGAACACATTCCCTCATAAACAGGGCACATGTCTATGCATCTAAATACTTCAATACATAGTTTACCAAGACACAGATTTTATGACTGTGGACACATATAAAGAGAACATTTACCTTCATTAAGAGAGAACATATCAATACACATAGATCATAATGTAGAACTAACAAAAAAACAAGCCAAATTTAATATCTCCTACTCGTCTTCCTCGTTTAGAAAATCATCCATACTGTACCAACATTTGCTTTTTAAATATTTTTAATGTTTTCTCCTATATGTTCTAGCTTGCAGTCCTTGAATTTTGACTTTGTTTATTGGCAGGTTGCAAAGCCATGTAATATGGAGTATTTTCAAGTAATGTTAGTCTGTGGCAAGGTAACGTGTAATCTTGTATATACCTCATTTCAAAAGCATGTGAAACGAAATCTCATCAAAAAGTAATGGTTTTTTTTAGCTCAAAGAGAAGTGTCTAATCTATTAACATGGAAGGAATTGTCAATAACTCAAGACTCGCTAATAAAGGTTTTCACGATGGTCTATTTTTTGTTCTGGTCAGAGCTCTGATAATTTCAGCTTGAACACATTGAGAAGGTTTCCTTTCTCAGAACCCCAAAAAATTATGCCATGCCTTACAACTGATATAAAATATGTGTGGTACACAATCTTCTTAACAGCTAAGTCAATTACTCTATTTAGAACCCTTATTGTGCAAAAAAACTATTTAACCGCTTTGATAAGCAATCCACATGGTCAATCCATGGCAGGCTTTTGTTTATAGTCACTCCAAGAAATTTAACAGGTTCTGCAGTGATTATTTCTTTGCCATCATAACTTAATGGTGCTATATATTCAACAATTTGTTTGGTCCTGAAGTGTACAATTAGGATTTTTGTTAGGTTTAGTTCATAGCATTATGATATATCGAATTTTCTAGTTCTTGAATAGTTTCTTGTTTTCTGTGCTAATTCTTCAGTGTTTTTACAGTAGGCTACTACTGTTGAATTGTCTCCATACAGAACTGTATCTGAAGTTACCTTACCTGACATGTCATTTATATAATACAGAAACAGAATGGGCCTACTCTTATTTCCTTCCAACTAGAGTAGGCTTTCTCATCTTAATGTTGTATAACTACCTACCATGCAGTCATACATATCTACCCTCTGTTTTCTATTTTTGAGACAGGATGAGAAACAACTTAAAGATTTTTCATGGAAGCCATAAGAAGCTAATATGAGGAGCAGCTGTTTATAGTTTACCGTTTCAAATGTTTTCGTAAGGTCACAGAAGATACTGGATACACACTCCTTGTTATTGAGGCATTTGCTTACTTTAGTGATTAGTTCATTGTTGGGTACACAGTGCTTTGCCTCATTGATAGTGTACACACTGCTTTGCCCTTTCCTGAATCCATATAGATTATTAATAATAATGTTAGTTTTTGTTGTATTTTCTAGTTGGTTATACACTATTCAGTGTAATATTTTAGAAAAAATAAGTAGTACTGATATTGGACGAGAATTTCCTCTCTCCTCTTGTCTGCCCTTTTTGTGGACAGGTTGAAGCTCCACATATTTCAGCCTGTCTGGAAAGTAGCCCTTACCAAACGATTGATTTATTATGTGACGGAATTGGGGTGCAATATTATAATATCCTGCCATTATTATCTTTGTTGGAATTTCATGCCAGCACACAATTAAATATTTCTTACAGATTTTGTGTTGCCCACTTCATAGGAGGTATATGCGTAAATTTGAATTCTCATGATCTGTATCACATTATGTTGGGATTTATGTATGAAGGCGGAAGGTTATCAATTTTTTTTGCAGTTATGCGATACCTGTTGAATTCTTCGCATATATGTCTGGAGGTGTAATCTTTTGTCCATCAATTTCTAATCTAGGATCAAAACTTCTTGTTTTTTCAGCACCTATTTCAGTCTTGACAATCTGCCACATAGCTTTTGATTTCTTTGTGGCATTTGAGATGTACTTACTGTTTGCCATTGTTTTGGCTTTTTAACTACTCTGCCAAATATTCTTTTGCATTTGTTTAAATAACATAAACTCTGCATCAGGGTTGTCCTTCGCTTCCTTGTGCAGTTTCTTCTTTCTCGCACTAGACATCCTGATGCCTTCAGTGATCCACGAATCTTTTCACTGCTTTTTCGTGTGCTATTATAAAGGGGAAACATTCATTGAGAACACTCATGAATGCTAGTACAAAAGCACTGTAGTTTGTGTTATTGAATACCGGATGCTGAACGGCCAGTAAGTTTCGTTTAGTCTAGAGACAAATGTATTCACATTTCGATGGCTTAACTTTCTGACTCGTTTCATTGTTACAATTTATCTAAATTTGGCAAAGATAAAAAGATCTGAATTGTCCCCCCTAATTTTAAGATGAACTCTTCTGTAGCACCATAATTGATATCTCTCTCTCTCTATAGTCTATACGTGTTGCAGAAGATGCTGTTACTCCAGTGTACTTGTTAAAACTAATGTTAGGCCATTTGTAGATGGCAAGTCTTTTAGAGAAATGGCAAATCTGTCATCAGCTGTTACATCTGTGTAGAAGTCAGGGGAAATTGTTGTAGTTTATGCAGAGTAACGCAGATAAATGACAGGTAACAACTATTTCAGGGACAAAATAAACTTATGCTTTATTGGCACAACACATATTAATACATTTGACTACCAGATTATATTACGTTGCCCCATCAACAAACATGGAACATGTATATTCCATAGAGTCTAATGCACTGTGCACATCATATCTTGTGCGCCACTATGCACACTGGAAAATGTTTGTTCAGATATACCCAACACTCCCCCTTGAATAAATATTTTTCAGCTACTCAACACTATACATCCCAGGTTAAACCATAATGCTTCACCAGCTTCTGAAATTTGTCACTGAGACGCTTGGTTAGAAGATCAGATAACATTTTTTCTGTGGATAGATAACTGAGGATTAAATTCCCCTGTTCCACATCATGTCTTATAAAGTGATGCCTTATGTCACTATGTTTGGATCTTACCCTGGTGACATTATTGTTTGCAAGTTTAATAGCTCCCATATTGTCACAAAATATCACAGTAAGCTTTAATGTTGGAGGAGATTCTGTTTCACTCATCAGTGTACGGATCCAAAGAGCTTCTTGGATAGTGGAGGACAAGGCCATATATCCAGCTTCTTCAGTACTCAAAGCAACAGTTCTTTGTCTCTTACATGACCATGATATCAATCCTCCCATTAGTCTAAAACAACTTCCGGTGATGGAGTGTCTGCTTTCCAACTCATTTCCCCAGTGTGCATCACTGTATCCTTCCAAATTTACATTTCCAGTTTTAGAATACTTAAACTTATAATCAGCAGTTCCATTTAAATATCTGAATATTCTCTTGACTGCCATCCAGTGCTTTTCTCTCGGATCACTGCAAAACTTGCTTACTGCATTTGTGGCAAATGCAATGTGTGGTCTGGAAGTCTGTGCTAAGGGCAGTAGACTTCCTACAGTTTCCAAAGAGGGTACACTTTCCTTACATTTCTTGTCGTCATCAGTTATTAGCAGTTTTGCATTGTTTTCCATAGGAGTAGAAATAGGTTTACAATTTTCCATATTGAACTTTTCTAAGATCTTTCTTGTGTACAGAGATTGATCAATCCATAATTCTTCTCTGTTGGCACTTCTTAGAATCTTCATGCCTAAGTATTGATTAATTTCCCCTAAATCATGCATATTAAATTCTGACCATAACTTTTCTTTAAAAAAGTCCATCTGGCTTTCACTATTGGTTAAAATAAAAAAGTCATCTACCCATATGGCCATGATTGCAATTTCTTCACTGTTCCTAGTTTTATCAAACTTTTATGCAAACATTTATTCCAGCAGTGGCCACTTTGCTTTAATCGATATATGCCTTTCTTCAAACACCAAATTCTCCTTTTCCCTTGATAAAGTCGCTTAACTTCATCAGGTGTAATCACATATATTTCCTCTTCTAGTCTTCCATTCAGGTAGGCTGTTTTCACATCCATTTGATGAATTAAGAAGTGTTCCTTTACTCTCAGAGCTAAAAGGTGAGAAAGTTTCATTGTAATCTATTCCTTCTTTCTGGGAATATCCTTTAACTACCAATCTGGCTTTGAATTTTGGTATTGTACTCTTAGGATTTTTAATACTAAACACTCATCTTGTTCTTAGTGGCTTTTTATTTTCAGGCATATCAACTTATTCATATGTATCATTATCCATAAAAGATTGCAGCTCCTTTTCAATAGCCTTTTTCCAATCTTGAGCATTTGAACTTGCTAAAGCTTCATCAACTGTGATTGGTTCATTGTTGATTGTTTGGGAAGCATACATTTCATAATCTGAATATTCTTTGCTATATGTGAAGATCGCCTTAAACTGCTTCCTCTGTTGAAGCTTCTTCCTCAATTTGATTCTTGGGTAGCACATCAGCTTCCTCTTTACTCTCGTCTTCTTCTGTTTCAGTTTCCATTTCTGTTTCAGCACTATCACACATTAGGCTTGGTTGCATTACTGTGCCATTTTGACTACTTTCCTTTATTTTAGGTTTATAATCCTCCAAAAATATTACATCTCTACTACTTATTATCTTCTTATTCACAGGATTATAAAATCTGTAACCTTTTGAGTCCTCGCAGTAGCCAACAAAAATATGTTTTTCAGATTTTTCATCCCATTTTCCTCTTAATGGTTTTGGAATCTGAACCATGGCTTCATATGCAAAGACTTTTAAGTGGTTTAGATCCAGTTTCTTCCCAGTCCAGTTAATTAAATACACTGCTGTTGGCACAGCCTCAACCCAAAAACGCTTAGGTAGTTCAGCATCACTTAACATAATTGCCTTTTCTACAATGGTTCTGTTGGCTCGTTCTGCAACTCCATTCTGAGAAAGACTGTAGGGAATGGTAGTCTGATGCCTAATACCCATTCCATTCAACTGTTCCTTAAACCGTCTGTTTACATATTCTGATGCACTGTCTGATCTAATGATTTTAATTTTCTTTCCAGTCTGTCTTTCGACCATTTTGCAATAAACAACAAATAAAATAAACATGCATGTATCCAGAAAAATCATCTATGAATATCAGGAAATAGAAGCTACCTCCTAAGGATTCATTCTCCATAGGTCCACAGAGATCTGAATGTATGAGTTGCAAGACTTCGGTAGATCTGCTCTGACTCGAGTTAAATGGCAATCTGGCCTGCTTCCCTTACAAACACACCTCACATTGAACTTAATTCATTTCATAATTTTCCATCCCAGTTGCCATATTCTTCAGTAAAGTCATACTTTTCCTATTCAAATGTCCAAGTCTCCTATGCCACAAGAAACCTTTTACAGCATAAACAGAATGATTTCCTGTTTCAGCAGTATTTTGAACTATATTGACTTTGCAAATACCTCTTACATTACTTGCAGTAGCTACAAGTGTCTATCACTTGGCGCCCTCTATATCGAAGATAACTTTATTACCCTTCTTTACTATTTCGCTTACTGACAACAAATTACTTGCGATATTCCTTACATAATGTACATCATGAGTAGTAACAATTTCCTTTTCCTCGTTCACAAGCAAATTAAGATCCACTTTTCCTGCGAGTTCACACCTTAACTTAGATACGTCAGGTGTAGAAATTCCAATGTCAGACTTGACTGAACATCATACAAACCTGACGGAGCTTTGGTAATGTGCACAGATGCTCCTGAATCCAGGAACCATTCTGCATGATCGTCACTCGCTTCATTAAAAGAGTAAAAAACAGAAAATGCCTTACCTTTATCTGTAGTCTTTCTCTCAGGACTACTAGAATTAACATGCTTTTTTTCTTTTATACTTAACTTTTCGTTACACTTTGAAGCAATATGTCCAATTTTCTGGCATCTGAAACATCTTATTCACTTCTTCTTCTTATACTTAGAGTATAAAGCCGACGCTGTTTCTTTTTCTTAAGCATTAGAATCTGGTTCATTCTTCACGTCCTGTAGAATCTTTACTTTAACACCATCCACTGTAATGGATATTCCCGAACTTTCCAAACCTATAATCATTGGCGAATATTTCTCTGGTAGTCCAGCTAACAATAAAGTTCCAATCCATTCATCCACATTTCAAAACCAATATTCCTCAGACGATTGGAGATTGAAATTATTTTATTCGCATATTCATCGACCCTTTTACACTTATTCAATCTTGTGGTTATGAGCTCACGAAGTAATCCTACATTTCTGCTTAAACCACCTTCATCAAATGCGTTATTCAGTTTGTCCCTTACCTCCTTTGCTGACATAGCCTTTTCTGTGTGAAGATAATTCACTGGATCAATCAAAAGGATTAGATTTGATTTCGCTTTCCGATCCTTAGTAGCAAAACTTGATTCCGTAGGTGCCAATTTACCGTTTACCACGTCCCATAAGTCATCCAAGTGCAAATACGCCTCAACGGAAAATTTCCAGGTCGCGTAATTTTCGCGCCCTACAAGCCGCTCTATTTGCGGTATGTGTGCTGTACTCATTTTACAGTTACTTTCTTCTTCGTATAGCGTACACAATCCAAGTTTATACGAACTTCCGCGCACATCTTGTGCAAATAGTCACCTTAAAGCTTGTTGTTTCGCTTTAATCCAGCACCTGGGCCCATAACCTGTTGTAGTTTATGCAGATTAACACAGATAAATGACAGGTAACAACTATTTCAGGGACAAAATAAACTTATGCTTTATTTGCACAACACATATTAATACATTTGACAACCAAATTATATTTTGTTGCCCCATCAACAAACACGGAACATGTATATTCCATAGAGTCTAATGCACTGTACACATCATATCTTGTGCGCCACTATGCACATTGGAAAATGTTTGTTCACAGATCAACAGAAATAATGATCTTTTCACATAATTTTTCTACCGGCAACCTACTCAGCGTGGCTTCAAATTTGTCTGGAAATGCGCATGTAGCTGAATTGACAGGGATATGATAATAATTAATAGGGCATATTCCAAAAGTTGAATACAACAGCTTTCAGTTGACTCCACCTTGAAAACTGCGCCAGTAGAAATTCCGACCACTTTTGTAGTGGACTCTGAAAGCGATTTTAGTAGCCATACGGACGTGCAAAATTTTGGTTTCTGCGTAAATTCGATAATAGGGCTTCTCTCGGATGATAGATCTTTGGTTTCAAGCATCTTTGACCAATACAAACTTGCTTGTTGCTATGGTTACCGCGTTATTCAAATGTGCGGGAGGGGTAAAATGAAAATTTAGCGTTAGTTTAAAAATTTGGTGACGTTCATATTTTTCGATTTTCTTATTCTTGTGGAATTTTTACTGCAGGTGTCAGAAGACAATTTTTTGCATGCTCTGTTGTTGCATTTAAGTTAAAAATAAATTTGCTGTTGTAGACGGTAGTTACTGTCGGGTGCCTCGTAAAGGATGGCAACATTCGCCGAAAAAATGAGTACTTTCGTAACAAGAGCTAATATGTTCTTCACGAAGACCGACATGTGTGTAATATTTTTCGAACCTCTCCTTCCATATCAAATACTTCTGCACTGGAATTCATACTTTATGGCTTTCTTTGTAGTGTGCGAAATAGGAACGACGGCGCTAAAAATTCTTTCCCTCCCGTGCCCACCAGATTATCTTTACACAAACTTGTTAGTTATAGTGTTTTTGACTATTACCGAAACAGGGAGGCTGTACATGGCAATGAAAGGAAATCTAGGGGAAGATGATTTTAAGTCAGTTATTTGTTCGTTATTTTTGTGTCCATTTTCTGTTCTTGGAACAGTTTATTTGTTAACATGGCAAGTTTATGTTTTGAGACTAGATTTTATAATATGCGTCATGGCACTTTCAATGCAATCTCTTGGAGCTTTGTGTGGTTTGTATACGCTTTGGATAATGTACAGAGACGCTTTCTGCTGGTACTGAGAACATATGATCTCCTTTATTATGCTGGATTATCCATATATTCCCCACAATTCGTTCAGTACCGGGAAAATGAATGTGCTGAAAAGATTTATTCAGAAGCTACAAGCTAGAATACAATTGTACTCACATACAGAAAAATTACAGACTGTTAATTAGTGCAGTGGGGTTGATAACACAGAATGTTATTGTTAATATGGTCTCAGTGCTTGAACTGTAAAGTACATGTAGGAGCCTGTCATTCTTGAAGTATGCGCTTCTTGTAAGAAAGTGTTTAGGCCTATCTGTTTTATGTGAGTTGTAGATATATTGTACAGAGACTTCATTTACCTGCATGTAATGTAGTTTTATCACTGTACAGATACTGCAAACAAGTTACAGTTAGATGTATAAGTTTCGTAATTATTTACTGTATTTGTCATTTTAGTTTTATGATATTGATTTTTCATATGTGTACAATACAAATTGCAACCCATAAAATTTTACAAAACCTGTACCAACAATATAGTATTACAACAGATTTTTATCCAGTAAACTTCCAAGACAAAAATCATTGAATTTTTGTATTTCATTCGTATTGTGTATGCATAGTGTCAAGTAATTGTATGCTGTACAACTGGTATATGTAAACAATGAAAGTTACAGTAAAAAATATGGTATTCGTTAATATAAAATATTTATAATAATAGCTTTAATCACAAAACTGAGTAATAAGGATATTGTCTAAGAAAATAACCATCCTTATTATAGAGAACTCTTCAAGTGTATTGGGAGTTTGATGCTCGATTCCTGGTATATTCATTCATCTGTGGAACTTGTAGCGAATAATAGCCAGTTTCATTTGAATTATGGTTTACACAGAAATGATTTCAATGTAGACTTCGGAGCTTTTCTTTGTAGTTTAAGTTGGTGTCTACATACAGATGGAAATATTTTTAAGAAGCCATTGGTACAGGTAAAACAAGAAAATTACAAAATTAATTATTAGTTATTGCTTCTTTGTTTGAGTTCAAGAATGGAACACTGCTGGAAGCAGCAGGACAAGTAAATAAATTGATTAGAAAGAAGCCCTTTTTCTTTCAGTATGTAGGTGCCAGTTACATATAATTATCAGTGTAGTCTTGTAACATTAAACAAGCAGAAATCAGTGAACTCCGTTTGTGTAACCATGGATGCAGCACCAACTTTTTCCAAAGTATTTGTACTGACAATTGGCGATTTAATTAATGATTGCTTGTTTGTGCAGTATAGGTCAGATTAAGACTAATACAATTACTATACAATAGTGGTAGCCTAGTTAATGAAAATACGTGTTTAATACTGACAGTATTAATGTGAAGAAAGAAACAATATACTTTAAGCAATAGCTAAACAAGCTATTCTTTAAATATGTGTACTTTTAATGTAGCCTATATTATTACTTTTGATACATATTGCAAAGAAGAAGGCATGTGTGCATACTGTAATCCTAATATTGTAAAGACCTGTATGTGTCTGACACATATTTGTACTTACTGTCAACGTATCTATGGTAATATATTATCATTTCAGCAATGAATGGCAGCTGATTAAAAACTGGAGTTGTAGGTGGTTAATAACAATGCCCATAGGACCTTCAGCCATGGCTGTCCCTAAGGTCAAAGCAACCTCATTTCATAATTGTGGAGATACTATTGTATTCACTTTGCAGCCAAACTTCAGATTCGACAGTTATTTTCCTTTTAATGCAGAATGCCATGACCATCAACATTTGGAAGACTTTGCTAAGATAGGGAAATATACAAAGAAGTATGTTTTATGAGGGGTTAATCATAAAGTCTTATTTTGCATGTACAAATACACTGAAGAATATATAAAAATACATAAATAAATAAGGTAACGGTAAATCCATAAATAAGGTAAAGATAATGTTTTGCGTTTTGGCCCTACGCAGGCCTATCAGGCCCAGTTGACCACTGTGTCATCCTCTGCTAATGGCTTCATCGGATGCAGTATGGAGGGGCATGTGGTCAATACATCGCTCGACTGATCATCGTCGGGTTTCTCGGCCTCGGAAACACTGCCAGCCGCTCAAGTATCTCCTCATTTGGCCCCGTGAGGCTCAGTGCATCTCGTACCAGTCCTCCATCTGAGGAAGAGCCCGTAACAGTTGCAGGCATCAAATCTGAGCTCTACGCGTGGCAGTCGGCCTTGCTGACCGCACGCCTGAGGAGCCAGACTTCATAAATAAGACATATATATAAATGATACATTAAAAAACAGTTGTTATATGCTAATGCCCAGTCTCCTTATCCAGTCGAGTCTTAACGGTGTTTCGATGAAAATGTCACCCGTGTAGGCTGTCGATTTACACTCCTTGACAATGTGCCAGACGGTCTGGTTCAATGTCCCGCAGTCACACCTTGGGCTGCACTGCTTACCTCATTTGTGCAGGTTGTTTACACACAGACTTTGAGTCCTGTGTGGATGCGATTTATATTCTTCCACACCTGCTATGGGTGTTCAGAGCCCTCGGATCTCTGTAGAGGGTCAGTAAGATGTTGCACTGCAGTTTGAGTGTTCATAGTGTCAGCGTCATCCCATTTGCTGTCAGTAGTGAAGTTGCCACTGGTGAGCTGTCGGGCCAGTTGTGAGGGTAGATTTCTGGAACGAAGTCAGTTTGTTGTCAAACCCTGGGAAACCTACGTGGATGGGAGGTTGAAGATTATTCATTATTTTGGAATATTTTTGAAAGTTTTACTATCGCATCTCGAAAACAATTGTCTTTCTGTGTTCATTGTTCAGTGCAGCACATTTTCCAAAACATGTAGCTAAGCCGAAACCCTGGTTGTAATAGTCTGCTTTTTGACAGTTCAGGAAACATTCCTCCTCAAAACTCACATTGTCATTCTAGAAATGCCAACCAAATTATGAATTCTTCATTTGAGGAAAGGGGAAGAAGTCACTTGCTGTCTCGGCAGCAGAATACAGGTCTGGTGCGAGCAAAATTTGATAGAAGAAGCAGCATATCTGCCCGAGTCTTGTGCAGAATGAGATAGGGTGTTGCCAGGCAGCGAAAGCTACCATTTTGACAGCTTCCTGTGACACTTCATCTTCAAACATCCCTTATCTTCAATAAAATTCACAGTATTTCAAAATGAAATACTTGAGTATTGCTGATCAGTGTGGGATCCGTACCAGATCGGGTTGACGGAGGAGATAGAGAAGATCCAAAGAAGAGCGGCGCATTTCGTCACAGGGTTATTTGGTAAGCATGATAGCGTTATGTGTAGCAAACTCAAGTGGCAGACTCTGCAAGAAAGGCACTCTGCATCGCAGTGTAGCTTGCTGTCCAGGGTTCGAGAGGAAGCGTTTCCGGATGAGGTATCGAATATATTGCTTCCCCCTACTTATACCTCCCGAGGAGATCACGAATGTAAAATTAGAGAGATTTGAACGTGCACAGAGGCTTTCCGGCAGTCGTTCTTCCCGCGAACCATACGCGACTGGAACAGGAAAGGGAGGTAATGACAGTGGTATGTAAAGTGCCCTCCGCCACACACTGTTGGGTGGTTTGCGGAGTATAAATGTAGATGTAGAATATAGAGCTTTTAAGGCTTTGTAAGATTTATTATGTTCAACTTAAAATTATAAATAATACATCAAATGAAAGAACAACTCAAAACAGTATTGTTTGTATAACTGCGGCAAAGGGAAGAGTATGCGACAACCGAGAGTGACAGAACAACGTGTTAAACAAGTGAGAGTCTTTCACGCATATCCCTGAGAAATCAGTTTCGAAAGTTAGCCGTGAATTAGCAGTTCCGGTGATGGCTGTGTGAAGACTTTTAAGGAGACAACTACATCCTTATTGTCTGCAGCTGTTCGAGAACTAAAGACTTATGTGTTAACTTTTGAAATCAAATGTTGCTGCATGATGACAAAAATTTCTGGGATTGTGTTGTCTTTGGTGATGAATCAACATGTCACCTAAGTGAAAATGTGAACACACCTAATGTGCGCATCTGTGGATCAGCAAATCCCCACGAGGTGGTGCAGTAGCAACAAGACTCTCCTAAACTCAAAGTTTTTTGTGTCATATCCCAGCAGAAATTGGCCTTTCTTTTGCGGTCAAGCAACTGTAACTGGTGTCTCTTATCTTAATACAGTAGAACTGTGGCTCTTTCCTTGTTGAGGTCTGCTGATCTGTGAAACTTTATTTGGCAGCAAGATGGTGCACTGCTTCCTTGGCGTAACTCTGTACACAATCGGTTAAATGATGTTGTACCCAACTTCTGGATTGCCCACAAGGGGACAAATGACAGAGCTCATTTTGTACGAACGCCTCGCAATTTTTACTTTTGGGTGTTCATAAAGGGTCACGTGTACGTGCTTCCACTACCAGTTGCTCTACTCGACTTAAGAAATGGGATTCTTGTAACAGTTAGTCCAGAAATGCTGATAGAGGTTTCAGAAGAACTCGCCTATCAACTTGAGAGGTTTCGGAAGAACTCGCCTATCAACTTGATGTGTGACTAATATTGCTCACATTGAACACTTGTGAGAAAAGTTGTAGGGTTTCTCTTTAATTTGATATATTATTTATAATTGTAAGTTGAATGTAATAAATACCACAAAGTCTTAAAACCCATGTATTCCTTTTGAGACACCAGTACCTTGATAGTGTGCTCCTTGATGGTTTACTTCTGATGAACATAATATCTTATTTTATTTATTTATTTAACTTGCTCCTTTAAATTGTAATATTACATGTTTGAAAGCTCAAGTAGTGATTTCATCTCTTGCTTTACTTCCGAGGCCTTCTCTTAAGGATTTGAAAGCGAAAGGTAACCTTTGGAGCTGGTCAAGCTAAAACATAACGGTCTTGGTGTGGCAAGTGGCTGAGCACAGCAGCTGACGATTTATTGGTTTACTTTGTTTACACGGGTATACTGAAAATTCATACTTCCTTAAAATTGTGAATCATGCAAATTTATTAGAATGTAAGATCTCTCAAAATATTTAAAGGTAATTACTGAAATTCCAATTTACCCAAAATATCCTTTCCCTTTAACAAGAGAACCAATAACCTTTAAAAAAATTGCAGTGATTCAAGGTATTTAGGATAATCACTGAAATTCTAGATTGCCCAAGTTTGCTTTTTATTTAAACATTAAAACCAATATCCTTAAAAATTTAAACTCATCCGAGGTATTCTTTTTAAACAAAGTAAGCATAAATTCAGAAACACTTTCACTGGCCATAGTGATACTGACATGTGAATGACTTAACACCAATTCAACCAATCCAGTTGTGAGAAAACAAACGTTACGGCAGGTACACATGAAGCAATAACAAAATTTAATTAGAATTCACTGAAGTATAACATGCTAATGTGGACGCACACAAATCACCTTTCATCAGTATCAGATACATCAATACATGGCTCACTTTCCTACAGTCCCAGGCTAAGGACAAACTCCGCAAACAACAAATTATCGCTATCTTCACCAATTTTGTGTTAGTGCTGCCTCTTGAACAATTTGGAACAATACAGTTAAACCTTGACTGGATTGATTGAAAGCTCTGCAATCACAGAAATTAATTAGCTCCCTTACATGCAAATTTCGTCCAGTGGAACCTGAGAACGTGTACCCATAATCACGAAATGCCCCGAAGCTGACATCACTTGTCTAGAATATCATGCACACAATTCAACATGATTTACACAACCTGGAAAGCCTACATCAGAAAAGAATCCAATTAGCCATATTTCCTTGGAAATTTGCAGAATATTGCCAGGGTACAATTTTGTGACACTAATGTCAATAATAAGCCCAACTCACTCTTTGGCGCAACATCCGATGTGATGTGTCCCAGAGGAAATAGGAAAAACTGAAAACGGCTCAATTTACAGAGTGATCCTGCACACGACCAGAGTCGGATCACTGACGGACAAATCACTGTTCCAGAAATGGCGAATGGCCCAGTTCAGATTCCAAATAATGCTGACACTCACCAAAATCTGGAGGAGCGTGAAGTGCTAATTCCAATGTGATGCGCTCCCTGTCATCCGCCAACTAAACAGCACCTACAGTCCACTGACCCATCACTCAGATGATGCCGTAGCAGTCCACAACTAGCAAGCGCCTGGCTCTAGCTACACGGCTTACTCTGCCCTCTGTTGTCCAGACCACCAATCACCACAGGCTTGCTCAGCGTGTGCTTAAAACTGCAATCCGCACCTGGCATCTCTGACCACAGAGCAATTTTTCAATGTGTAAAGGCACGCTGATGCCAGAAATTGATACAGTTGCATGTATGCATTGCAGAAGTATGAACCGAAAATCATACGATTGTATCAACCTCCTGAATACTACTACTACTCCTTGGTGCTACGCCCTTATGGGAGCTTGGCCTCGCAGACAATCTCCACCCACTCTTCTCTGCTGGCTCCCTTGGCTCTCCATCTTCTCACTCCCATTCTTCTCAAGTCCTCTTCCAAGTTGTCTAGCCATCTGGTCCTCGGTCTGCCCCTTATACGATGTCCACCAGGTTTTCCTTTGAAAACTTTCTCGGCTGTGCTGTTCTCCACCATTCTTTCTACATCTCCCAACCAACATTGTCTATTACTCTTTATTTCAGTCACAATATCTGGTTTGTTGTACGACTCTCTGATCTCCTTATTATTTCTGAGTCTCCAAAAATTCCTATCATTCACTGGCCCATAGATTTTCCTAAGTATCTTCCCTTTCCATCTCAGCAACAGCTCGTCATCGTTGTGTGTCATAGTCCAGATCTAACTAGTGTGTGATACACCGCCAGCTTCAGATTCCTACTAAGTCTCCTAGCTTTAAACACTTTAACCAGTGCAAAGTAGCTCCTGTTACCAGCTGCAATCCTTGCATGTATTTCTTCTCCCATATTATTATTCTCTGTTACCAGTGACCCAAGATATTTAAAGCTCTCACAGTGTTCATTTTCTTTTCTGTTCAAAGTCATGCTTCTTTCTCCTTCACTATATCTTTTCCGAGATGTCAACATATAGTTGGTCTTTGCTTGATTGACAGTCAGCCCCATCTCCGCATCATATTTTTCTACTTTTTCAAGCTTTTCTTCCAGTTCCTGTTTCCTCCTGGACAACAAATCAATATCATCCGCATATGCAGGCTCCTGAGTCACTCTATTAAACAGTATTCCCCAGGGTTGCTGCTTTGTGTCTTTCACATTACACTCTCAAAGGCGACATTGAACAGAATGGTGGAGAGCACATCACCTTGCCGCAGTCCGTGGTTAACTTCAAATGCCTTCGATAAAGTGCCCTCGATCTTTACTTTGCATACTGTTCTTCTCAGAGTCATTTGAACCAATCTAATCAGTATGTTAGGGACTCCTGCCTCTTGCATTGCCTACCAAAGTTGATCCCTTTTGATACTAACATAAGCTGCTTCGAAGTTATTGAACAGCTGGTGGTCGTCGATGTTGTAACATTTTTCCAGGACCTGTCGGATAGTGAAAATCTGGTCTGTAGTGGATCTATTAGTACTGAAGCCACACTGGTAGTCTCCTAGATACTCTTCTACGTATGTTCTTAACCACCCAGCCATGATTTTTCCTAGTCCTTTACATGCTATACAGAGTAGTGCAATTCCTGTATAATTCCCACAGTCAGCTTTGTCATGTTTCTTATGTATAGGGCAGAGTATTGCTGTAATCCACTGTTTCAGCACATTTTCTTTCTGTCATATTTCCACTATAATCTCATGCAAAACCCTTAATAGTTTTTCTCCACCATATTTCTGCTGTAATATTGTCTTCTCCTGGAGCTTTGTTGTTTTTAAGAATCTTGACATTAACTTTAACTTCTTCCAGTGTGGATTCTGCTACTGATCGCTGGTGCTCTTCATCTCTGTTTACTTCCTGCTCTCTCTCTTCTGCCACCATCATCTACCCCACCTTCATTTTCTGATTCTGGATTCAGTAGTTCACTAAAATACTCCACCCATCTGTCTAAAATCTGCTCTTTTCCTCCAATCAGATTTCCCTCCTTACCTTTACAGAAAACTGCTCTGGGTTGGAATCCTTTCCTTATATCTTTAACCCTCGTATAGAATTTCCTTGTTTCTTGAGCAGGATCTCTCTTTTCTAACTCATCGATCCACCATTTTTCAAATTCTCTCTTTTTCCTCCTACATTCCTTATCTGCTTCCCTTCTCCTCGCCTGGTATTCTTCTACAGTACCTCTTGTTCTCCTCTGCAGCATTCTTTTTCTTGCCTGATTTCTTTCTTCTGTCTTCCTCCTACAGTCTTCATCAAACCAGCTCTGGGTTCTCGGTTGCTTCTTTCTGCCCAGTACAGTTTCAGCTGCCTCGTGTATTATTCCTTTAACTGTTTCCCATCTTTCTTCAGTATCCTCTCCTGCCTGTCCTTTGGCTTCATCATGTCTATTTGTCAACATAGTTTTATACTGTTGTACTGTATTTTCATCATTTTCTAACTTGGTATCATGATCACTTTCTTAGTCTGTCTATAATTGGCTATCCTCTGTCTGTATTTGATTCTTACCAAATAATGATCACTATCTCCATCTGCACCACAACAGCTATCCACCTCTAATATATTTGAAGCATGTCATCCATCTGTGAGTATGTGATCAATCTGATTTTTTGTGATCCCATCTGGGGAGCTCCATGTAACTTTCCTTATATCCTTCCTTTGCATCCATATGCTTTTAATAATCATGTTATTGCCCATGGCAAAATCGATTAGTCTGATGCCATTATCATTAGAAACTTCTTGCAGACTCTCCTTACCAGCTGTTTTCCTGTATGTAATTTCTTTTCCTACTTCAGTATTGAAGTACCCCAAAATCATGCTTTGCCACCCTTGCTATTTCCTGCTCCAGTCGATCATAGAATAAATCTTTTTCCACCGATTCTGTGTCTTCTGTTGGTGCATACGTACATATGAAGGATATATTGAAGAAAGGGGCTTTCATTCGTAATACACAGATTCTTTCACTAACAGGCTTAAAGTTCAATGTGGCAACCTTTTCAGCATTGTCAACCAGAGAACCTGTGCCTCCATATCCTCTGCTTCCACAGCTGTTGGTTGGTTGGTTTGAGGATTAAAGGGACCAAACTGCAGAGGTCATCGGTCCCTTGTTTCGTAAACACACAGAGCACAGGGAAACCATCCATTAGTCATTCGAAGCACAAGATAAAAATTCCAGGGGAGCATCCACAGCTGTAAAACAGTGTGTGTGTCCAGCTAATACTCCCCTTCCTTTCCACTTCACTTCTCGTATTGCCGCCATCATCACATTATATTTCTTCATTTCCTTTTTCAGGTTCTGCAGTCCTCCAGGCTTGTTCAGTGTTCTCACATTCCATGTCGCTAAATATGAGGGTAATTCCAAAGTAAGGTCTCCTGTTTTTTTTATGGATACATAGACCTGTTTATTTATACAGTGGTTTGCATCAGTTCACAGCTTGAACATTTAGCTATTTTTCGACATAATCACCATTTCTGTCGATGCATTTTTGCAGAAACCGTGGCAGTTTTTGTATGCCCATGTCATACCAGCTCACCCCCATGCTGTTCAGAAAGTTATGAACCTCTTCTTTCACCTCGTCATCGGATCTGAATTGCTGGGACCACAGTTAATGCTGACAGGTACTGTGAGACTCTGAAAAAAACTTAAATGGGCAATTCAGAACCGGAGAAGAGGAATGTTGAGCAAGGGTGTACACATTCTCCATGACAATGCTCGCCCACACATCACTCGGCAAACCGTTGCTCTCCTGCAACAGTTTCAGTGGAACATAATCACCCACCCACCCTATAGTCCTGACATGGCACCCAGTTACTATCACCTGTTCTCTAGGTTAAAAGAACATTTGGCCAGAAAGCGATTATTGTGAGGATATATAAGGGCCCGATTTTTTTGTCATGAGACAGTCAGTCCATGGCTGAGTTTCAGACGAGAAACCTCTGTTGGTTAGAACATCAGCAATGCTTCAACTTAACTGTGGAGTATGTGTTACACAATTAGGCCGCGTGTTAAGACAATGACAGTGTCTGCTCCATATGTACCTTTCTATTCTTCAAGAACTGTGAACTTCGTGGTAAGGCTTTTACTGCTCATAGATGATCAACAGGAAACTATTGTAGCAATATGTGGATGTTTGCCTGCAACCTAATGCTTATCGAAAGTTAAACAATAGTGCACTGGCCATGTTACTGTGTAATATTGGGGGGGTTGTGAACAGTGAAAGTAAAAGACCGTGAAACGCCAAGATTTATCACGTGTTATAACTAAGAGTTTTGGACACACACGAATTTTTTGGGGGTTTTGTTGATCCATGTCGAGAAGGTGAGGGACAAACTCTGTAGCAATTCATCTTGTTGTCAGTTCCTTGGCTAGAATTTGTTGACACATGCCATATGACAGCCCAAAACTGTTACAAAAATTGTGAATTGTCTGCTTCGATCTTTGTGAATCACATCACGCACTTTTTGTGATCATTTCCAGTAGTGTGCATATTGACAGTTGACTATAATATTTTTCATTTTCCACAGATTCTCAGACTTCCTTAAACCACTCAAATA
The DNA here is from genome assembly GCF_021461385.2 of Schistocerca piceifrons. NCBI lineage: Eukaryota > Metazoa > Arthropoda > Insecta > Orthoptera > Acrididae > Schistocerca > Schistocerca piceifrons. Next base: position 143,065,142 of record NC_060148.1, on the reverse strand, counting down.
TTCTTGATTGACCCAACATGCGGTGGGTTTCAGCTGCAGTTGTCTTCAACCTGAAACTGAATTTGATGCAAATCTGTCGTTTCTTCCTGTTATCCAGTTCGCAATTCATACAAACACTGAAACACACCTCGATACATATCACTGCAACTCACATCCACGTGTGTGAAAGATGAGGGCTTTGTGCCGCAGTAGCTAAGGCGTATACCTCGAAACCTCTAGCGGCGGACTATCGTACTACTTTTGGTTTGACCGGTCCAATGAAATTCTTGGGTATTTTGGATAGCACCTTGTCTGTGACACTTTTTTAAAGACTCTCTCTGTGTGTATGATTAGTTTAGATGAGCCTGCATTTAGTTCCAGCATGTGTGTGTTACTAAAAAATTGGCTGTGGAAAGGCTAAATTGCTTACCTGCTAGCTACGATTAGATATTAAGAAAGATTTAGCAGGGGAAATGTGTGGTTCACCTTAGCCTTAATATCACCCTAGGATTAAAACAGCATGCTGTTTGGAGTTCCCATCAAGGGAAACCATTTTATAAGATTAGCAAACATCACATCCTCTGCCCTGTCTGTCACACCACTCAACAGAGGGGTTTGTCGGGAGGGGGACTGGGTGTGTGTCTTTTGGATCTACCTTCTTTCTTTCGTCTCGGCAACCCTAATCTTTATTTCCCTTTCTTAATTCCCCTATGGAGTATCTACACATCTTCATACATTCCATCGTGTGAACCTTTTTCCTTACTGATACTTTTCAAAAACCATTCTCAGGATCTACCTTAGTTTACACATCAACTCAAAATTCTTCTTCTAAATGCCTCTTGGCTGGTGTTCCAGCAGCAATAATATATATTTTCCTTTAAAAATATGTTCTTTTTTACGATTAACATTTTCCCCTTTCATTACAAATAAAACCAAGTTGGGCTGATGTATAACAATTATTAATCAAGTTTTAATTAGTCAGCTATTGAAGAAATGAAAATTTAAGGTAGTCAAATCACCTTTAATGAGAGTCATGGCAAGTGAAAGCAAGTTTAACAATTGAGAGTGAGACAAAGAAAGAATGAGGAGTTTTATTAGCTGTTCAACAAAGGAAAATCATGGGTCAGCTTTCCAGATGGCAACAAAACATCAGCTACATAAAAGTTATTTGTAATTAGACATAGGGGAGCTATAAATGGGTATATGAAGTAGTCTCGTATTCAGGGAACATAATTGTAAAGTTCATAAATAAAGGTAAATTGGTCCATGTTACAAAATAAAGTCTGTTGATCTCAAGAAGCAGCCTGCAACTAACAGAATAATAAAGGAAATGCACCACAGAATACCCGGAAATTTGTGAGGAAGGAAGAGCGTATGGATAGTTGTTCCAAGTGATATTTATAAGTTATAGAAACATGAAGTTTATCTGTGTTCAAGAGAAAGTGGCACACCTGTCGATACACGAGATGAGAAAGAGGATAGAAAAAAGGTGGATCTACCAAGAAATGAGAACCTACATCTCTGTAATTGGTTCAGGATGGATTTTGGAGGTGAATATGTCATACAGACACTGCCTCTGAAGACACACGACAGATTTATAAACATGAAGGATTGGAATTAGGAATAAACAAGGCTGTTTTGTTTGAAAAGTATCTCTCACGATTAAGGTATCCCCCCCCCTCCCCCTCTCTCACTCTCTCACTCTCTCTCTCTCTCTCTCTCTCTCTCTCTCTCTGAGGGTACTAAAATAATTCATCAAATGCCTCATAAAACTGTATGTATTTTGTATAATAAATGTTATTAGGAATATGTATTGAATGACCCTTTACACGCCGAGTCAGGTAACGCAAACGTAATATATGTCAGTATGGTAATTGTGAGAAAAATTAACAAAATGGTATCTCTGAATTTTTGCAAGCTTTTCATCATTTGTTTTCGTATTCTCTTTTTGTTCTTCTACTTCAGCTAGCCACCTCTCTCCTCCCTTGGCCATTGCTTATGTCTGCATTAGTAATTCTTAGTTAATAATACTTGTATTAACTGTATATGGTGTACACGTGTTTATTTTAAGAGTAATAATCACCATTTTCACAGATGAGTAACCAGAGCTTCCAATCTCTTTAAGTACTTGTAACTCATTCCGGAATAGTGGCTTGCTGACAACTATTTTCTACATCTCGTGCAGATCGCTTCTAGCTGTGGAGTATGACCCTACGTATCTTCATTCTCAAATAATGTCCTTTACCAGTGTAACTCTTCTTCTCAGTCTGAGAGGGAGAGTTATAATACATAGCGAAGACACCCATCTTCCACGCTCAGCAGACGTTGCATCAACCCAGGTGTGCCAAAATAAAATCACTTCTTGTGGTGTGCCTGTAGAAGCTCCACAGAGTGTGGCATTCCAGTGTGGAAGAGCAGAGAATTTCTTGTAGTTCTTGAACAATGTGAATGTATAGGAAAGAGAAGTATAGTGAATTATACCAAGTCAGTACGAGTCTAGTCTCGATGAAGACAATTGATTATTATGTCGAGGTGTACACTGAGGTGAGAGAAGTCACGGGATAGCAATACGCACATATACATACTGCAGTAGTAGCGTGTACGTACGGTATTAATGGCAGTGCACAGAGCTGTCATTTGCACTTGGCCGATTCACGTGGAAAGATATCTGACGTGATTACGGCTACACGACAGAAATTAACAAACTCTGAATGCGGAATTGTAGTTGGGACATTCCATTTTGGAAATCGTTTGGGAATTAAATATTCAGAGATCCACAGTGTCGAGAATACCAAATTTCGGGCATTACCTCTCACCACGGAAAATGCAGTGGCCAATGGCCTTCACTTAACAACCGAGAGCAGCGGCGTTTGTGTAGAGTTGTCAGTGCTAACAGACAAGCGACACTGGGTGAAATAACAACAGAAATCAATGTGGGATGTATGATGAACGTATCTGTTAGGACAGTGCAGGGAAATCTGGCATTAGGGCTGCAGCAGCAGACGGCTGACACGGGCACCTTTGCTAACAGCACATCACCCGCAGTGGCTCTCCTGGGCTCTTGACCGTATCGTGTGGACCGTAGATGTCTGAAGAACTGTGGCCCGGTAAGATGAGTCACAATTTCAGCCAGTAAGAGCTGACAGTAGGGCTCGAGTGTGGCACAGATACCACAAAGCCGTTGACCCAAGTTATCAGCAAGGCACTGTGCAAGCTGGTGGTGGCTCCATAATGGTGTGGACCGTGATTGCGCAGGATTGACTGCGCCCTCTTGTCGGACTGAACGACCGTTGACTGGAAATGGTTACGTTTCGATACGTGGAGACCATTTGCAGGTGTTGATGGACTTCGTGTTCCCAAACAATGACGGAATTTTTCTGGACGACAATGCGACCTGTCACCGGGGTGCAATTGTTTGTGATTGGTTTGAAGAACATTCAGAACAATTTTAGCAAGTGATATGGCCACCCAGATTTCCCACTGTGAATCCAGTCGAACATTTACGGGACGTAATTGAGAGGTCAGTTTGTGTACATCATCCTGCTCTGGGCAACACTTTCGCAATTACAGACAGCTATAGAAGGCAGCGTGGCTCACTATTTCTGCAGGAGAGTTCCAAGAACTTGCCGAACCTGTTCCACGTCGAATTGTTGCACTGCTACAGGCAAAAGGTGGTCTGGCATAATGTTATTAGTTATTCTGTGACTTTTATCGACTCTGTTTATAATGAATCCTTCTGGACAATACAGTAGAAACAATTAACTAACACGAAGGTGTTACCTTTTAAATCAAAGCTACGTACAGAAATGCGAGTGTTGATAATTTGTTTAATGTAACTGGGCACTGCACGAAATGGAGTCCGAATTTGCAATTGTAAAGCCTTTGTGGAAGATCATGCGTTAAGTCAGTGTTACCACAAACATATACAGAGAAATTACATCAATGCAGTTTCAATTTTCTGTATTCTGGTCATTTCAAATGAAATTACAAAAGAATTTAAAGGATGTGTAAAAACAAATCTCTCTCTCTCTCTCTCTCTCACCTAAACCAAGGAGAAAACCAATGTATACGAAATAAGCATCAAACGAAAAAACTACAAAGAATGAAACTTGTCTAGCTTGAAGGGGGAAACCAGACGGCGCTATGGGTGGCTTGCTAGATGGCGCTGCCATAGGTCAAACGGATATCAGCTGCGTTTTTTTAAATAGGAACCCCCATTTTTTATTACATATTCGTGTCGTACGTAAAGAAATATGAATGTTTTACTTGGACCACTTTTTTCGCTTTGTGCCAGATGGCTCTGTAATAGTCAGAAACGTATTAAGTACGTGGTATCACGCAACATTCCACCAGTGCAGACGGTATTTGCTTCGTGATACATTACTCGTGTTAAAATGAACCGTTTACCAATTGTGGAAAAGGTCGATATTGTGTTGATGTACGGCTATTGTGATCAAAATGCCCAACCGGCATGTGCTATGTACGCTGCTCGGTATCCTGGACGACATCATCCAAGTCTCCGGACCATTTGCCGGATAGTTACGTTTACATTATTTAAGGAAACAGGAAGTGTTCAGCCACAGGTGAAACTTCAACCACAACCTGCAACAAATGACGATGCCCAAGTAGGTGTTTTAGTTGCTTTCACGGCTAATCTGCACATCAGTAGCAGACAAATTGTGCGAGAATCGGAAATCTCAAAAACGTCGGTGTTGAGAATGCTACATCAACATCGATTGCACCCGTTCCATATTTCTATGGACCAGGATTGCATGGCGATGACTTTGAACGTCATGTACAGTTCTGCCACTGGGCACAAGAGAAATTACGGGACAACGGCAGATTTTTTGCACGCATTCTATTTAGCGACGAAGCATCATTAACCAACAGCGGTAATGTAAACCGGCATAATATGCACTATTGGACAATGGAAAATCCACGATGGCTGCGACAAGTGGAACATCAATGACCTTGGCGGGTTGACGTATGGTGCGGCATTATGGGAGGAAGGATAATTGACCCCCATTTTATTGATGGCAATCTAAATGGTGCAATGTATGCTGATTTCCTACGTAATGTTCTACCAGTGTTGCTACAAGATATTTCACTGCATGACAGAATGGTGATGTAGTTCTAACATGATGGATGTCAGGCACATAGCTCACGTGCAGTTGAAGCGCTATTGAGTAGCATATTTCATGACAGGTGGATTGGTCGTCGAACCACCATACCATGGCCCGCACGTTCACCGGATCTGACGTCCCCGGATTTCTTTCCGAGGGGAAAGTTGAAGGATATTTGCTATCGTGATCCACCGACAACGTCTGACAACATGCGTCAGTGCATTGTCAATGTGTGTGCGAACATTACGGATTGCGAACTACTCGCAGTTGAGAGGAATATCATTACATGTATTGCCAAATGCATTGAGGTTGAGGGATATCATTTTGAGCATTTATTGCATTAATGTGGTATTTACAGGTAATCACACTGTAACAGCATCATGTGTTCTCAGAAATGAAGTTCACAAAGGTACATGTATCACATTGGAACAACCAGAATAAAATGTTCAAACGTACCTATGTTCGGTATTTTAATTTAAAAAACCTGCCTTTTAGCAACTATTCGTCTAAAATTGTGAGCCATATGTTTGTGACTATTACAGCGCCATCTATCACAAAGTGAAAAAAGTGGTCCAACTAAAACATTCATATGTCTTTACGTACTATATGAATATGTAATAAAAAATGGGGGTTCCTATTTAAAAAAACAGAGCTGATATCCGTTTGACCTATGGCAGCGCCATCTAGCGGGCCAACCATAGCGCCATCTGGTTTCCTCCTTGAAGCTAGACAAGTTTCGTTCTTTGTATATTTTTCGTGAGATATTTGGCCCGGTCACGATCAATGGACCACCCTGTAGGTAGCAGTAACCAAATATTATACACAGACAGTGGTATCATCACACAGGCTGTATTTCAAGAGACTGTCCTGCCTGTGAAGCAGAAATGCACGGTGTAAGGTAAACAGTGCTGGCAGGGGATGGGGGGGCCACAGCTTCTGTTATGTCACCTTTATATGCCGCCTTTCAAGTTTGAACGGAAAAACTTGTTCGTGGGCAATAGTTTAAATCTTAGCCTACAAAAGCTCATGTTACGCAGTTACAAACAATCAAAAAGGGCTTACAGGTCAACAGGCATATAGTGCCGAGACTCCGCGTGTGGAGCCCCTGGGTATCCAGATGGATAATGAACTGAAGTGGTACAAAATTGTTAAGGTTTTCGTGGCCACTTGTTGACAAACTGCCTATTGGCTTCTGTCTCGGGTTCTTCGGCCGACGTTCATCTAATGATTTTTCTGACGTTTCGCCAGCACGGGTGGCTGGCATTGTCAAAGCTTCACCCTCCACTGCCGGTGGTAAACTGGAGCCGAGCTCGCGGCCGCAGACTATATGTACGTGGTGCGGAATGACTGGACGATCCATTAACACCAGGATCAAAGAGCATAAGCGACATTGCAGGTTGGGGCACGTGGAGAAATCGGCCGTGGCAGAGCACGCACTGAATGAGACCGACCACTTAATAAAATTTGCCGACACGGAAGTTCTGGCTGTAGAGAAGCACTATCACACGCGCTTGTTTAGAGAAGCTGTAGAAATACAAAAACACGCGAACAGTTTCAACAAGAAAGAGGAAAGCCTTAAGGTAAACGGGTCCTGGCTTCCCGTACTGCAGCGAACGACCGTCGCAGGTAGCAAGAGGAGAACCGCACTGGAAATGACCGCGGAGAAGCCCTCGGACGTTGGCGCGCCAGGTACATATAGTCTGCGGCCGCGAGCTCGGCTCCAGTTCACCACCGGCAGTGCAGGGTGAAGCTTTGACAATGCCAGCCACTCGTGCTGGCGAAACTTCAGAAAAATCATTAGATGAACGTCGGCCGAAGAACCCGAGACAGAAGCCAATAGGCAGTTTGTAAACTGAAGTGGCACCAGTGTGTGGCTGAGTCACTTCTGCATGCTCTGCACTCAGAAATTCCCAACTAAGCTGACATGCAGACAAGACTGCTAGCATCCTTTCAGTCAGTTTTGTTCTAGGGGATAAGCTCCAGGGGCGTTGCATATAAGGTGAAAAAATGTCTTTACTACAGAAGTGAACAATAAGAATATTGTGTTATGTTGATAACCCAACATCTTGCAGAAGTCTGTTCTGTGACCTAGCAATTCTTACATTTATGTGCCACTTTGTATGCTCTCTGATGGTATTTGTGCTTAATAATAACAAGGAATCTAGGAAGTAGTCAGCAATGCACAACCACAGTTAACAGAAGTAGGAATAATTTCCACATAAACTAAGCACAGGTTCGGCTCTGGCATAAGCCGGGACCCGATGACAAAATCCAAACACTTGCCGACACCCACGAGCTCGGCACTTACAACCGTGTTAGCTGCTGACGTCAGCAGCCGGAGACAATGGTGTGTGTGGGCGCGCAATTAAGGTTAATGTCTTTTGCCCTGAAGCTTATACTTGTTTAGCAATGTTTTTGTTGTGCCTGTCTATGACTGAGCATAATACTGTCAAGTTCTTTGTAAATTTCACTCAATTTTGTAATCACCGAAATAACATCGTATAACCTCTCAACCCACAAAGTTTAATTTCAGCTCCTTGACCACTTGTGGGTAGTTCACTTTCTTTATCAAGCAGTGTATTTTTAAATAACAACCAACCAGAAAGTGTGAGTTAATTTGCCTGCAGTTTAACTGTTGCCGTTGCTGGCTGTGAACAGATGTATTGATTTCTAGGCACATTTTCATTCAGTTATGTTTGTGTTGGAAGTAACATAGAAAAAATGTAGCTGCAAATTTATTTATTATATTATAAACATAATTAGTGCTTAACAAAAACAGCGTTCTTTCCATTACACTGTTAGAATGTAATAATGGCTGCAAACAGAAGATATCACAAAATCACTTACTACGATCATGAACAGTAGACACACACAGGTTTTAGAGATATTGTGACTCTTATTGCAATCTGATACATTTTGTAGCTCCAAGTGCAGCAGGCACACAAAACACACTAATTTCACTCTGCCGAGTGTCAGTCCACCTCGCAATATCGAACATCTGACAGCCTGTCACTCTCGCAGCACAGGTGAATGCGCGTCTGGCTGTCGCCCGGTAATAAAGATTGCAGTTCATTCCCGTAACCGTGTCTGCCGGTCTGAGAATTCCCAACTACGACTGACACCCATGCCGGGAGCACTGCAGTACAGGCGTGGGACTCTACGACAGATTCTTGGTGTGGTGCCCACGGGCCCGCTTGCACAGTCGCGCCCTCTCGATATCCACGTCCGGGTAGTGCTTCCTCACAGCTTCGACGTCCATATCCGGGAAGCGCTTGAACAGATGAGCCACGTGGTTGAAATCCCTCCTGCAACATAAGGTAGAAAGAGAGACGTTAGAAACTTTACAGCCACAGAGATGCCGTGTGCCCATTCTGAGATTTAGCTGTTACAATGAGCAATATGTTAACTATTTAATACTATAGTGTCGGCACTCTAATGAGGCAGCTGCATGACAGCTTATGCAGAGAGAGAGAGAGAGAGAGAGAGAGAGAGAGAGAGAGAGAGAGAGAAAATAATTTGCAGAGTCACCAGTGCACGGTCTGTATCCATCCCACACCTCACTCTTCGGCCTTTGCTTGCCATGGTTAAGTGGCATACAGGCATGGTAAAATGACACTACTGGCTAGATGGGACGATACTCCTTGCCTCTATCGCCCCACTACCAACCTTTTTATGTGCACAACACTATGAGCTTTAGTGAAGTATACAGCATCTGCATTTCTGTACTCTAGTAAACCCTGAATTCTTTAAAGAACTGAACTTCCATGTATCAAACAGCTTCAATCATGTACTTACTCCACAAATGATTTAAGTATTTGCCTTTAAGCATGTAAATGAAAAAAAGTTGAGGAAAGGGTTGATTTTGCTGTAAGTTTATTGGAAGTAGCTAAGGCTCTCATTTTCAAATACTGGGAGAACAAAATCAGTCTATTTGCTCCTCATCAGTTACACTGCCTTAAGACAAACACAGTTTCTGATTGTAAAACTTGTCTTATTGTGTTACACTTTTTAACATAATCTTCTCTCCCTTAACAAGCAGGTTAGGAAAGCATTTTAAACAGAGTCAATAATTATGCAAATTACTGAAATCGCATTTTTGTTGCCCCTACGCTGCACCTGGTACCCAGTTTCAGAAAAGCATTTTAGTAATATACTGTACTTTTTTAGAAACACAATTCAGCATTATATTTTGGAGTTGTGGCTGGTAGACAATTAGCATTTGTGGATATAAATAAGAATTATTTGTCCCGTTAGAAGTTAAAAAGATAATTCTGCGAGTTATTTTTTGAGCAATAATTACACATCAGTAATGCATAGTTTATTGTTTAAGGTGAAGATTGTATAATCTTTAAATATGTCTGCTTGTGTCTGTATGTGTGGATGGATATGTGCGTGTGTGCGAGTGTGTACCTGTCCTTTTTTCCCCCTAAGGTAAGTCTTTCCGCTCCCGGGATTGGAATGACTCCTTACCCTCTCCCTTAAAACCCACTTCCTTTCGTCTTCCCCTCTCCTTCCCTCTTTCCTGATGAGGCAACAGTTTGTTGCGAAAGCTTGAATTTTGTGTGTATGTGTTTGTTTGTGTGTCTATCGACCTGCCAGCGCTTTTGTTCGGTAAGTCACCTCATCTTTGTTTTTATATATAATTTTTCCCACGTGGAATGTTTCCTTCCATTATATTGATATCATTAATTTGAATCCAAAAATTACGTTTGTTATTGTCACTGTTGCATTTCGAAATCTTTTCTGTCGTCTTATTTTCCTCTTTCTGTTTTTGCCAGTAGTTTCACTTTGTATTCACCTTCTCCTTTTTACCGTAATCTGCTATACTATTTTATCCCGCCTATATATATACTCAATAATACGTAACCCACTTCCAAACCATAACCAAAAAAATATTTTTTTTTTTTTGCCGCTTTCAGCACTACCGCCGCTATAATATCCACCGTTTCTAGTTCACAAACAGCTCCTTTCACCTTTTAAACAACCATTTCGGCCAGTTCTAATAACTTTCGCTTTATTTCCATTTCCGTTTTTCCCACATCACTGATCATTTTTAGCCGCTTCCCACGGGTTTTAACGCCATTATTTCTTCGTCAGACAATTGTTAGCCTCATTTTCATAATCTGCCACCACAATACCACTCCTTTTAATATACTACACGCAGTTTTTTCGAAATTTTCCCGAATTTCTCCGTCCTTTAACGTGTTTTGGCGGCAACACAACCACCTAACCTTTACGCACATCGTTGTCTACCAACCCAAGTCCAACATAGCCCAGCTGTAACCAACACCTTTTCGCCTTTTCTCATTCCAGATCTCCAGTTTCTTTCCGGTTCACCTTTATCTCTCCCCATATATTTTTATTTTCATTTTCATTTCACCTCATGTTACACTTTCCACCTTCTAATACCATGTCACCTTCACAACACCCCCACAATGACCCCATTAAGTTTTATTTACATTCCCTCCGCAAAAGGTCTTTAAATATGTCTGCTTGTGTCTGTATGTGTGGATGGATATGTGCATGTGTGCGAGTGTATACCTGTCCTTTTTTCCCCCTAAGGTAAGTCTTTCCGCTCCCGGGATTGGAATGACTCCTTACCCTCTCCCTTAAAACCCACTTCCTTTCGTCTTCCCCTCTCCTTCCCTCTTTCCTGATGAGGCAACAGTTTGTTGCGAAAGCTTGAATTTTGTGTGTATGTTTGTGTTTGTTTGTGTGTCTATCGACCTGCCAGCGCTTTTGTTCGGTAAGTCACACCATCTTTGTTTTTATATATAATTTTTCCCACGTGGAATGTTTCCTTCCATTATATTGATAGATTGTATAATCTTTTACATAAAACAAGATTCTAAGGAAAAACATATTACATAGAGTTAGAAATACCCAGATAGTCACTTTGTGTGTGCAGATTCAAAACTGAAGTCAGATTAAAATTATTCGACAGTTGACGTTTGTCACTTACAATTACAATGTTGCCAAATCGGCTGTCGCTCTGTTAAAGGTGACACATGAACGTGGCAGGTCACTTCTAATCTCAGAAGTGGAGGAGTGCTGTTCGTGTAATGTGGAACAATGTCAGTAGCACCTGCCATCAGGTATGGCAGGAACACAAGAATATATGCCCACAATTGCTTTTATGTGACCAACGAACGCCCACGACTATGGAAGAATCTCCGTAGCTTGGGGGTCGGAAAGGCAAAATCACGTGTCAGCTAATGAATTAAATGAATTCTTCTCTGCACCTCTGAATACCCGCACGGCTGATAACTACCGTCCTCAAGAATCCCCAAACAGGATAACTAACAACAATACCTTCCATCTAAAACATGTAACAACAAATACGGCAAGAAAAGCAATAATGAGAATCTCTTCTGATGCAATAGGCAACAACAGTATCGGTATAACCACGATTAAGAATGTTGCCGATATCTTAGTACCTGTCTTAACTGACATATTTAATTTTTCCCTCGTGAATGGAACATACCCCACTGCATGGAAAAGAAGCATAATTCGACCCATCCCTAAGATCAAAAACCCGCAACTGCCTAGTGATTGCCGACCAATTAGCATACTGCCTGCTGTTTCCAAAGCACTTGAATATATTTTCCATGACCAAATCACTGAACACTTGCATGAATTCAGCCTATATGACAAATTTCAATCCGGTTTCTGTAAACATCATAGCACAAACACTGCTCTAATTAAAGTAACTGATGACCTGAAATATGCCATCGACAATCGAAAGGCAACAATATTGATGCTACTGGACTTCAGCAAAGCTTTTGACACTGTTAACTTTGACATATTGCTCAGAAAAATGCAACAGCTTAATTTCACAGATAGTGCAGTGAGATGGTTTGAAAGCTACTTAAAAGACAGACAGCAATGTGTTGTCTGCGTAAATGAAAAATCTTCCTGGAAATATGTTTCCCCGGGAGTGCCACAAGGACCACTTTTGTTTTTTTTATATGTCAATGATATTTCGTCGGTTCTGTCCTCCTGTGAATATCATTTCTATGCCGATGACCTCCAGCTCTACCTAAGCATCAGACCTGAAGATGTAAACACTGCAATCGCTCAGATGAATGATGATCTGTCTTCAGTAGTGAGATGGGCGAAAAACCTGGGGCTTAAACTAAATGCAAGAAAGGCGCAAGTAATCTTAATAGCCCATCAGAAATTAATAAGTTCAGATTTCCGCGAACGGCTACCCCCTATTCTGGTCGACGGTACTCCAATACCATATCAGAAAACAGTTAAGGGGTGTAACTTTGGATGAGCATCTCAACTGGGCGGAGAATACAGTCGCAGTGTGCCAAAAGACGTCTGCTTGTCTCTATGCTCTCAAAAAGTTTTGGAACATATTTTCACAGGAGTTGAAACGCCAGCTCGTGCAAGCACTCGTTCTACCGAGCCTCCACTATTGTGATGTAATTCAACAAGGCATGAGTAGTGAAAACAAAAGACGGCTAGAACTAACCACAAATTCCTGTGTGTGTTACACCTGCAACATTCGCCGATATGATCATGTTAGTGCTTCATACTCCGAGCTAGGGTGGCTGCGGTCGGACAAATTGCGTGACTACCACACACTATGCCTACTTCACTGACTCCTCGTCACGCAAGCACCCCAGTACCTTGCTTCAGAGATTAAAAACCTGTCATGCCATCATAATCGAAACACGAGATCACTCTTATTTGATATCCTAACTGTGCCCACTTACAAAACAAAAACTTTTGCAAACTCCTTCTCAGTTGCCGCTGTCCGCCTCTGGAACAAACTGCCCCTTACCTTGCGCAAAATTCAATCTCCTGCTGCTTTTAAGAAGAATCTGAAGCATTTCCTACTATCATCCTCATAACGTTCTCCACAAAATTAATGTACAAGGCCAATCCTCTCATCTGCCAAATAGCAAAGCTAGCGTCTCCTATCTTGCTCCTGAGATGCCTTCCTCTTTATCTATCTCTATTAGCCACGCAATCTTCTTTTCCTTTATATTTCCATAATTATGTTTCATCATGTCTCTCTATTCTTCTCCCCCCTTCACCATCAGTCTCCCTCATACTCCCTGCTGCTAGCACTCCTATCTAAAATCTGTCTCTTCAATAATGTCTAATAACAACAGTACTTATGATCTACAAATATAAACTCTATATGTATGTACTTTTCCAGGTGTGCCTTTGTAATTGTTTATTTCACTTTTTGTACTAGATGTAGCTTAACATGCCTACTAAAACATATGAATGTAAAATAAGTAGAATGCCTGGTTAGATGTAAGAGAGGGCCTGATGGCCCTAATCTTGCCAGGTTAAATAAATAAATAAACAACCAAACCACAGTAGATGGTGCATTTTGTAGCCCTGTATTTATCCTTGTGTCCTAATCTAAGTACAATCTCATGATGTGCAAAGTATCCGAGAATACATCAGTCTACAACCTACGGCCAAACAATTAATCACTCTTGTTTTGTCTGTGCCAATAGTTTGAAGCAGATCTGTATGAGCAAAGAAAAGACAGTAAAATGTCAGTTTTATCATTAAAGTGAACTGTAAGTTCCCTGAAACTACCCTCATGCTGGCTACAGGAGTTGACACTACACTGACCGATGAGCAGCACATTCCAAATAAAAAGAGAATGATAGGAAGAAAAAGTAAGAGCAAATAAAAAAAGTCAATCCGATGATGAAAGTGTTGGAACAACAGTTGAAAAAGAAAAATTACATTTAAACCATTTAACTGAAAATAATAATTAATGGAGTCAATTTGATAAAGATTTACAAATAATAGAATATTATAGCACCTGAGTAGATTTGAACCCTCAACCTTCTGCACACGAGGGTGATGACTTTACCACTGCACTACGACACCACTTGTCATTGTTGTGTCATTAATTTCCGTATACAACCAGTGGCGACAATGATTTGCTGCCTTCAAAAAGGCTTTGTGGCATGTAGTACTGTAGGCCAACGTCTGTGACAATAATAACCAAATATTTGATACTGAATCGCATTTTGTGGGAAAGAATTCAGCAGTGTCCAGCAAATGCCACATACGAAATGTGCGTATTCTGTTCCCATCGTTTTGTGTGTGTCGTTTTTGGGGTGTTTATCGTGTTTAACAAAATGGGAAATAAGAGGGCCAGGCCCAGGACGTGGGACACGAGCATGTCAAGAACAGCTACACGAGGAACTGGAAGTGAGCTCACCATTTGTCACGGACAACAGATCAGGTGTGACATCCAGTGCTCCAATTCGATGAAGACAGTTCTGGAACACGAAATGTCAACTGCCGAGTAATTTAATAGGACTATAGTGAAGAAATTGATAATGTAAGGCTAAGAAGATATTACTCAACTGATTTTCTGAGAATAATCCGTCAGTGCAGTTTGCGGAGAAAGCTCAAGTTCAAGTACAGCAGGGTTATTTTCCTAAATCGGGGCAAACTATGCAAAATTATCCCTGAGCTGGAAAAGAAGCTAAAAAGGTCAATGGAGATATGGCTGGAAATGCATTCCAAAGGAGATACACACACTGGAAGGTGGAGATACCAAACTTTGAGAGTGTAAGTTTCAATGTTTGAAAACACACACGAGAGCACACTCGGCAAGTGAGAATGTTGTGCCCATACTAGTGTTTTACGAGGGAGGATCATAAAGTAATGGAGAATAACTTTTTTCCTCCCCTGGTACTGCAGCTGGCATGTTGAAATTTCACGCTGATATAGTTTGAGGTCTGTGTGACGAACCGGCGACAAAACAGTCCCTGTCAGTAGCTGGTAAGGCCAGCACACACTAAGTGACGGATACGGTGGCAGCTGCCACAGAGAATGTTACACACGGTCATCTGACTTAGCCTGTGTTGGCGGGCCACCTGACTGGTGCCTATACCGGGATCACAGTCAAAGATCATCACTCTTCAAGTGGGAGTACACCCCCTGGAATGCATTTCCAGCCTTATGTCTGTATGACCCTTTTTGCTCCTTATTCTCTCGGGGACCGTTTCCTACATATGGTTTTCATAAGAAAGGATAAGATTTATTAAATGTCAAGATATGATTCAATCAAGTGAGAAAGTAGAAAAATGTTAATAATAAACCTCATGAAGTAACTTAAAGGAGTAAAATTTATTGTAGCTCTCCTTAAGAATGTAAAGCTATTAGTTAATTGTCAATATATCATAAATAATGTGGCAGAGATGCTGCACTCAATCTGTCTTATTTTTGTCTTCGTCAACATGTTAAGACTGTTAGCGTGGGTGTGCAAAACAATCACATTTTGAAAATAACTGACCCATGAACCAACGGAGTATTTATTGAGGTAATTAATGAATATTATCTTTTAAAGAGATTCAGGAATGGAAGATAATATAAGAATTAAAAATGGATTTACATCCTGAATTGGAGCAAACCATACCACCCCAGCAGAGTGCCACGTATCCCGATGTGTTCTTACTGACAAATCAGACTCGTGACAGAGAATATTAAAATAAGATGTTGTAGAGGATACCACACATACTATGTGGTTTTGTTTTATTTGCATATGCAGAACCGTGCCAAGGAATGACACACGGCTTCAAGATGGGATGGTGGTTGTGGAAACATCACAGCAGTAAGTATCTGTGAATGCAAATATAGACGCTTGTAGCACCACAGGCCTACTCTGGAGAAGTCTGAAGTCCTAAGCAACAGTTGTGATGTTTACTCAGACAAATGTAACGTTAATCACTTGTCACACAGATTCTTTCACCCTTTGGATAGACTTCTATGTGGAGCCTTTGGGTTGAATGTTATCATTTGACGGAGGATTGATATCATCCAGTTGATGTATATGTTTATGAACAATGTACAGGTTATACGAAAGGTGTCTGTACATTCTTCAAGAGCAGTAGAGTAACAACATTACATTTCCTTAAAGCAATAACTGCGCAAGGAGGAGACAAAGTCTATCCTAGTTGCATACAAGGCCACATTTGAGTGGCTAAATAGCGATGTAAAACGGTATTAAATCTTCATAAATTAAATCACACCCAACAAAAATCAAGAAGCCACAACATATGTATCTGGCAATATTTTATTGATTTGGGTGTTTTATGTATTAAGTAATTTGCATTCATACTGTGGGTGGCAGATTTAAGCCCATATTGTGGTAGCACTTTCCAAATCACTTATACAGTACAACCTCACTAATCGGGCCTCTGATGATCTGACTCCCTGCTTAGTCCAACCATCCCATTCCCAGTGTTTGTTAGGATTCATCGTCTGCGATACGGATCAATAGGAATTTGACTGTCAATAGGTGCAGTAGTTTGATCAGTTTTAATACGAAATAACTTGTTCCTAACTCAGTCAATAAGTTTATAGTTCACTCTTTTGTTTTAGAAATTAGTAACAGTGTTCTTCTCACTTACTAAAGTGAGCAAAACTAATTTATGGCATCAACTAAACTTAAGCATGTGAGGATGTGTCTAGCAGAGAAACTGAAAGTGCTTGAAAGATTAGGAAACTTGAGTTCCTTCAAAACATTGCAAGTGAGGTACCAACTTATTTCAGATCCCCCCCTATTCTCCAGAATTGGCTCCCAAGGACTACTATTTGTTCCCCAATTTGAAGAAATGGCTGGCAGGACAAAGATTTTATTCAAACGAGGAGGTGATTGTAGCAACTAATAGCTATTTTGCAGACCTGGACAATTCCTATTATTCGGAAGGAATTGACAAATTAGAACAGTGTTGGACGAAGTGTATAACTTTAAAAGGAGACTATGTCAAAAAAGTTTACCCCAAACACGTAAGTCGTTTTTAGTTTTGGGTGGACTTTTCAAACGCACCTCGAATAATAATGACCTTGCAGACAATATCAATAGTAAAATCAGGCTTTTGCACATTATACAGTTATTTATAATGAAGCTCTATCTGAAGAAGGAAGCTGCATATTCACTCAGATTTTTATAAGATTCCAGAGTGGTGCAAAAATCGGCACCTTGCTTTAAATGTTTAGAAATGTAAAATTTTGCACTTCACAAAATGAAAAAACGCACTATCCTATGGCTATATCAATGAGCTACTGTTGTAATCGGCCAACTTATACAAATAACTGGCTGTAACATTTGTACGAATATGAAATGGAATGATCATATATAGCATCAGTCATGGCCAAAGCAGGTGGTAGAATTCGTTTATAGGTAGAATACTGGGGAAATGCAATCAGTCTGCACGGGAGATTGCTTACAAATCACTTGTGCAACTGGTTCTAGAATACTGCTCAAACGTGTGAACCCTTACCAGATAGTATGAAAAGGAGATACTGAACGTATACAGAGAAGGGCAGCACGAATGGTCACAGGTTTATTTAATCCATGAGAGAGTGCCACAGAGACACTGAACTGGAAGACTCTTGAAGATACATGTAAACTATACGGAGAAAATCTATTAACAAAGTTTCAAAAAAGCAGCTTTAAATGATTACTCTAGGAATACACTACAATCACCTACATATTGCTCACATAGGGATTGGGACAATAAGATTAGAATAATTACTGTACGCACAGAGGCATTCGAACAATTATTCTTCTGCACTCCATATGTGAATGGAATGGGGAAAAAACCCTAATAATAACTGGTACAATGGGATGTACCCTCTGCTGTGCACATAGTGGTTTGCAGAGTATAGATGTAGATGTAGACATAGAAATATATGGTTCTATCCTACTTGTCAAAGTTTTAAAATCCACGGATGACATGCCAAAAAGTTACAGAAAACCACATCTACATCTATACTCTGCAAAAAACTGAAGTGCATGGCAGAGGGACCTTCCCATCGTACCAGTTATTAGGGCTCTTTCCCCTTTCCATTCAGGACAGACTGCTCGAATGCTGTAATTCCAGGGTGTATACGCAGACAAGGGTGACCCGTGGTCTAGGGGTAGCATCTTTGATTCTTAATCAAAAAAGTCTTCGGTCCCGGGTTTGATCCCCGCCACGGCCTAAATTTTGATAAATAATCAGCATTGGCAGCCGAAAGACTTCCGGCATAAGAAGTCAGCCTCATTCTGCCAACGACCTCGTCAAAGAGGGCAGAGGAGCGGATAGAGGTTCAGGGCACTCTCTTGTCCTAGGGGTGGGAAATTGCCCCTAAAGGCGGAAGAATCAGCAATGATCAACGACATGAGGATGCAGAAGGCAATGGAAATCACTGCATTAAAGACACATAACGTATATCCACAGGACATGTGGCCTGTAATTGAAGAAGTGTCATGATGATCTCTCCATTGGCAAAAGATTCCGGAATAGTCCCCCATTCGGATCTCCGGGAGGGGACTGCCAAGGGGGAGGTTACCATGAGAAAAAGATTGAATAATCAACGAAAGGATAACGTTCTACGAGTTGGGGCGTGGAATGTCAGAAGCTTGAACGTGGTGGGGAAACTGGAAAATCTGAAAAGGGAAATGCAAAGGCTCAATCTAGATATAGTAGGGGTCAGTGAAGTGTAGTGGTAGGAAGACAAGGATTTCTGGTCAGATGAGTATCGGGTAATATCAACAGCAGCAGAAAATGGTATAACAGGTGCAGCATTCGTTATGAATAGGAAGGTAGGGCAGAGGGTGTGTTACTGTGAACAGTTCAGTGACCGGGTTGTTGTAATCAGAATCGACAGCAGACCAACACCGACAACGATAGTTCAGGTATACATGCCGACGTCGCAAGCTGAAGATGAACAGATAGATAAAGTGTATGAGGATATTGAAAGGGCAATGCAGTATGTAAAGGGGGACGAAAATCTGATAGTCATGGGCGACTGGAATGCAGTTGTAGGGGAAGGAGTAGAAGAAAAGGATACAGGAGAATATGGGCTTGGGACAGGAATGAAAGAGGAGAAAGACTAATTGAGTTCTGTAACAAGTTTCAGCTAGTAATAGCGAATACCCTGCTCAAGAATCACAAGAGGAGGTGGTATACTTGGAAAAGGCCGGGAGATACGGGAAGATTTCAATTAGATTACAATCATGGTCAGACAGAGATTCCGAAATCAGATACTGGATTGTAAGGCATACCCAGGAGCAGATATAGACTCAGATCACAATATAGTAGTGATGAAGAGTAGGCTGAAGTTCAAGACATTAGTCAGGAAGAATCAATACGCAAAGAAGTGGGATACGGAAGTACTAAGGAATGACGAGATACGTTTGAAGTTCTCTAACACTATAGATACAGCAATAAGGAATAGCGCAGTAGGCAGTACAGTTCAAGAGGAATGGACATCTCTAAAAATGGCCATCACAGAAGTTGGGAAGGAAAACATAGGTACAAAGAAGGTAGCTGCGAAGAAACCATGGATAACGGAAGAAATACTTCAGTTGATTGATGAAAGGAGGAAGTACAAACATGTTCCGGGAAAATCAGGAATACAGAAATACAAGTCACTGAGGAATGAAATAAATAGGAAGTGCAGGGAAGCTAAGACGAAATGACTGCAGGAAAAATGTGAAGACATCGAAAAAGATATGATTGTCGGAAGGACAGGCTCAGCATGCAGGAAAGTCAAAGCAACGGTGGTAACATTAAGAGTGCAACGGGAATTCCACTGTTAAATGCAGAGGAGAGAGCAGATAGGTGGAAAGAATACATTGAAAGCCTCTATGAGGGTGAAGATTTGTCTGATGTGATAGAAGAAGAAACAGGGGTCGATTTAGAAGAGATAGGGGATCCAGTATTAGAATCGGAATTTAAAAGAGCTTTGGAGGACTTATGGTCAAATAAGGGATAGATAATATTCCATCAGAATTTCTAAAATCATTGGGGGAAGTGGCAACAAAACGACTATTCACATTGGTGTGTAGAATATATGAGCCTGGCGACATACCATCTGACTTTCGGAAAAGCATCATCCACACAATTCCGAAGACGGCAAGAGCTGACAAGTGCAAGAATTATCGCACAATCAGCTTAACAGCTCATGCATCGAAGTTGCGTACAAGAATAATATACAGAAGAACGGAAAAGAAAATTGAGAATGCGCTAGGTGACGATCAGTTTGGCTTTAGGAAAAGTAAACGGACGAGAGAGGCAATTCTGGCGTTACGGCTAATAACGGAAACAAGGCTAAAGAAAAATCAAGACACTTTCACAGGATTTGTCGACCTGGAAAAAGCGTTTGACAATATAAAATGGTGCAAGCTGTTCGAGATTCTGAAAAAGTAGGGGTAAGCTATAGGGAGAGACGGGTCATATACAATATGTACAACAACCAAGAGGGAATAATAAGAGTGGACGATCAAGAACGAAGTGCTCGTATTAAGAAGGATGTAAGACAAGGCTGTAGCCTTTCGCCCCTACTCTTCAATCTGTACATCGAGGAAGCAGTGATGGAAATAAAAGAAAGGTTCAGGAGTGGAATTAAAATACAAGGTGAAAGGATATCAATGATACGATTCGCTGATGACATTGCTATCCTGAGTGAAAGTGAAGAAGAATTAAATGATCTGCTGAACGGAATGAACAGTCTAATGAGTACACACTATGGTTTGAGAGTGAATGGGAGAAAGACGAAGGTAATGAGAAGTAGTAGAAATGAGAACAGCGAGAAACTTAACATCAGGATTGATGGTCACGAAGTCAATGAAGTTAAGGAATTCTGCTACCTAGGCAGTAAAATAACCAATGACGGACGGAGCAAGGAGCACATCAAAAGCAGACTCGCTATGGCAAAAAAGGAATTTCTGGCCAAGAGAAGTCTACTAATATCAAATACCGGGCTTAATTTGAGGAAGAAATTTCTGAGGATGTACGTCTGGAGTACAGCATTGTATGGTAGTGAAACATGGACTGTGGGAAAACTGGAAGAGAAGAGAATCGAAGCATTTGAGATGTGGTGCTATAGACGAATGTCGAAAATTAGGTGGACTGATAAGGTAAGGAATGAGGAGGTTCTACGCAAAATCGGAGAGGAAAGGAATATGTGGAAAACACTGATAAGAAGAAGGGACAGGATGATAGGACATCTGCTAAGACATGAGGGAATGACTTCCATGGTACTAGAGGGAGCTGTAGAGGGCAAAAACTGTAGAGGAAGATAGAGATTGGAATACGTCAAGCAAATAATTGAGGACGTAGGTTGCAAGTGCTACTCTGAGATGAAGAGGTTAGCACAGGAAAGGAATTCGTGGCGGGCCGCATCAAACCAGTCAGTAGACTGATGGGGGGGGGGGGGGGAAACCGCGAACAAGTGAAAAAAATTTCCCGGATTTTTCCCGGGTCTCCCGGTGAAAAATACATTTTCTCCCGGGTGAAAATACACTTTTTCCGTGTTACGTGACAGCATACTTTCCCTCTGAACTGTAAAACTTATCCTTTGAATGGATATGGTTTTATATAGCAGCGTAGTATTTCTCGACACTTTAGAGAACGAAACTCAGGGGAAAAACACATTTTGGAAAGATCTTTGATGTGCAGCAACATGTACGCTTTCGCGTTACGAAAGTATAAATTCGAATTCCACCAACAGGAAAAGTTAATGGTTTAAATTAATGTACATAGTGTTGCTACAAGAAAAGCAAAGCTTTCGCATATAATATTAGTCTCTAAGATTAATAAGCAACAAGAGAGGCTAAGCTTTCACATATAATGTTGATCTGTTTAGCGCATGTTACACTTTAAGATACATCACACAAATATGCCAGTAAATTTTTTAATACCGACATACATCTTTGATCTTCTGGGCTCGAAATTCTTCTAAATGGCTCGTCATCCAAGAGTTGATTTTTAAAGGAGAGAGAACGCTCCGAGATTTAAGAAATTCATCATAAACTCGATCACATAGTTCATAGGAAATTTACTTTGAAAATAACGATTTTCGAACAACAATTCGCAATATTTTCCCGCGACCTGTCATAAATAGATTCATTTCGGCAGTCGCCAGAGAGCGCCAGATAAGAGGCGTCACCGCACTGGCGCAGCTAGTAGGAAGCCCGTATGTTCGTACGTGTAAAATATTAGGAGATCTTCCATTATGTCATAAAAGAAACAAAACATAAGAGGATACTCCAAGAGCGTCGGAATTTCGTGAACCATACTAAAATGCATAGTTCACCTTACAGTGCACATTCGAATGCCAAGATTCCCAATGACGTAGGCCTCGAACTGATATGAAGCTTTTCAATGTGATTTTCGAGGCGCAAATTTTCTTGGAGTACAGGTACTGTATTATCTCATGTTTGGATCTTTATTATGGCATAATGCCATATGTGCTAGAAGATGAAAACGTACACTTGAAATGCAGCGAACAGTTGAAACTAGCCAACTGTGTGGAATTAAATACTTCGTTTCAAATAAATTGACTGCCGTCAAAAATTTAAACAAGTTCATTTTGTAGCACACATCTTTCTTAAGAGTCTGATACATAAAACATATATCTTCGACGAAATTTACGACACGGTATTGGTCTTAAGTGCGCAGTGCAGTGCCACGCCTCTTCAAACAATATTCTTATACGGCACGTCACTGCATTTCGCTGTGGAACTCAAACATAGATATTTTGTAATGGATGGCATCAAAATATTTCAGGACAGTGGAAATTAAACACACAGGGGCTTCAACTGGCCCTGTCTAGTGTAGCGATCTGGCCAAAAGTTTTCTGTCAAAATTTCACTTTCTTGGATACACCGAGAAGATAATACGTAATCTTTCTTACCTGTTATTCCTGTTAGTCGTTTATTTCCACTCTGGTAGTCTGAATCTATGGATTTCGCTAGTAATTATAACAACGCTGAACATTCGCAAACCAAATCAACCACATAAACAAGCAGCAGTTGGCATTCACCGGTTCGGCTTTTATTCCGCTCAGCTCTTATAGCCCCGTCCTGTTTTGTCTGCAGGAAAGTTTGTTTCTAGATGTGATGAGGATTCCTCTGGCAGAGACATCACGAACACTATGCACGCATTCAACTTATAATTCATTCAGAAATCAACTTAGAATGTGTTCAAAAATCAGCAGAGGTGCGTTTCAAAATCATACGAATAATCGATAGACCGACGTGCGCTGGATGCTAGGTGCTTTGTGAAACAAGCTTTTTTTCCACAAGAATATGAATTTGCCCCCTCCCCCGAAATTGCCGCCCGGTTAGATACCCCGGTTTGCCCTCCTCCTCTCCCCCCCCCCCACACACACACTAGATCCGGGCCTGCTGCGCACGGGTGAATCTGGCAGCTCGGGCAGCGCCAGTAAAATTTTTGCGGGTACCACGTGGCTGGTTGCTGCTTACACAGCCAACAGCCACATTTCTGTAGCCAGAAGCGGGAGAAGGTACTACTCATACGCCACTCAACTGCGCGCGTGCCCGAGCCCGCTCGTAACTGATTGAGGCTAATGTAAACACGTAGGCCTCGATGTAAACAGTTGTGACGTCACGCTCATCGGAGGCAATTTGTTGTTATGAAGCATTGCATAGTCTTCCAAAAGCCTTTGACACATTTTGCTGTTGGAAGACGCTTGTTCGAGCACTGTGTTATTTTATATGGCGCATTTCCTTCGCAATTTAAGTTTTATTTTCTTTTTTTCTCTCGTTCATGTTTTAATGCTGCAGTATTATTCTGCAGTAGTGGGATACAGTAATATCCTTTGTTAGAGTATCGGTTCTTACCAGTCAAAATTACAAAATCTTAACTGAAAACCAAAACAATGAAAAATTCCCGGAATTCTAAAAAATTCCCGGTTTTCTCCCGGATGAAAAAATTCCCGGGTATTTCCCGGATCATATACACCCTGAATTAGTGTAATCTGACCTTCATGATCCTTACACGAGAGAGATGCAGACGGTCGTGTGTGTTCCTTGATGTCTCACTGAAGTTGGTTCTTTAACATGTTTTCACATCCACCACTAACAACTATGGCTCTGTCTTCATTTATGTAAATCTTTTAGCTTTAAGAGTGCAGTGCCATGTGTTAATACACAGTGTACATAAAGTCCGAGAACAATTTCAATTATTTATTGCGCAAGAACTAAACATTGAACAGATGTCATACACATTGCATTTTGAAGAGAAACTCTGAAAGTTAGTTTTTTTTTTTTTTTTGCAAACATTCGATATGCGAACCACGAGTTACCCGGCAGACGTCAATACGGTAATCGAATTCGTGCCATACCCGTCCCGCCACGGCGTCGTCGACTGTGGCAGTCGCTTCCCGTCGTCACTGAGCTTCTGCACCAGCTCCAATTTGAATGGTTCCACAGACAGCTTCCATCACAGGACTTTCCACATTGTCACTGGGGCCATTTCGAGTTCACGGGAGGTACGACACGCCGATTTCCTTGGACTCCTTACGAATGTCTCTCGTACACGCCGCACATTCACTTTACTCACACTGGGACATCCGCTTCTCTTTGCCGGGCAACGAATTTGTTGTGCCAGTGGTAAATGGCCTTCCTTGTCGGTGGCTTCTTACCGTACTCGGTTCTAAACATACGTCGAGCAGCTGTAGCACACTTGTTTTTATCGAAGTCAGACACACAGAAAGCTCGCTCCGCACCTGAACTCGCCATGTTGGCGACTAGCGCTAATTGGCAAATTATCAAACTACACTGTGGCGGTATACATGAAAAAAACTTTCAGGTTTTCTCTTCACAATGGCATACAGTAAAACCCCGTATTAAATGACGCGCGTTTAAGGAATATTTTCGCTGGTCCCGGCGATAGCGCCATAAAAACAATGTTCCTGAAATTCGGTTTTAACGAATCGCGCTTTCTTTTAAATCCCGCTTTTAAGGAATAAGTGTGTTACAATTCGCAAATTAAAATATGGTCTGCAGCTGCACTAATTGTTTTCAGACAATAAATCGTAACGTTAGGCTTTGATCATTTGCATTCTCAAAATCGATGTCCGTGTTAGCGTTGGGATATTGGTCTCGTATCAATAGTTGTGAAGTTATCGAGATTGGAGAATGTTAAACTGATCATTTGTAAACACAATTCTTCCGCACTACCGCGCTCCAGCTATAAAGTCAAAGCATTAAGTATATACTGTAGTTGTGCAATCTACTTACGTGTAATATGGCCAGCAAAAAAAGAAAACTGACGATACAGCGGAAACACAATTATTCGGGATTTTGAAGAGAATCGCAATACCTGTATGAAATTATGCGACGTTGCAAATTAGTACGATTTGGCGCCATCATCTTTGTGTGGAATAATAAAAAATAAGGAGTCTTTATTAAATTTAAAAGCACACGGTTCATGTTCATCAAAAAGGAAGAATATTCGTGAGTCGTCTTTCAAAGCCGTGGAAACTGCTCTTTTAGACTGGCTTCAGGGAATAAGAGTTCCCATAGGTGGGAATCTGTTGCGTGAGAAGGCGCCAGAAATTGCACTGAGGATGGGATATGAGAACTTCAGTGCATCTAACGGCTGGCTAGATAGTTTTAAAAAACGTCACTATCTCTCAACCCAAATTGTAAGTGGAGAAAGTGCATCTGTGGACAATGAAAGTGTGGAGCATGTTCACTATTTTTGTATGCAGCAAAAGGTGAGTTTGTGATTATGGAGGAGTTATATGGCTTAAATAGCCTAGTTCCAATTTTGATTTTGGAACACTTATTTGGTGCATTTTGACCTAAACCCTTATTTAAGGAAAACCCTATTTAAAGGAAGAAATTTTTTGGTCCCCTGAGATTCGTTAAAAAGAGGTTTTACTGTATGTATGATATCTTTACAATGTTTGGTTCTTGTGCAATAAATAATTGAAAGTGTTCCCAGACTTTATGTACACCTTGTACAGTTCATCATCACTAGACATACTGCAGCAGACAAGCCAGACAAATTAAGAGTGTAACATTTCTGACTTTACAGCCATCATATTCAGCTACAAGAAGTTCTCTTTAGAGCAGCTGAGAAGGCTACAGTGGGTAGATGGCATAATACAGTATGAGGGACCAGCAACAGATGGTTTGTTCGGTATGTGTATAGTGACAAAGACCACATAAATTGTGGTCCTTTACTGTGACTGGCAGTTGCATTCTAAATCAGTGCACCAAAATGATAAACTTCTGTGATAAATATTACAAAACCATAACAGTGAAGTAACCTGCTTTTCTATAGCATCTGTCAATAGCAGGATATCATTTAATTATTTCATAAGTGTTAATTACCAGCTGAACAATAAACAGTTACTTCAGACAAAGTACTTTGGTGATATTCGGATGGCACCTAATTTGGGTGGTGGGCGAAGTGGTTCAGCTGTCAGATCAGAGCTCAACTGTCAGTCTCTAAGGACAGACATGTTATCTGCTACGATCAGTATTGGTTAAGAACTTAATTAGCAAACTCTTGTTTTGGAACATGTAACTGAGAACTAGTTTAAATAATCACTATCAAACACACAGTTCATTATTTTGCTTATTCTCTGTAAAAGTATGGAGAATGGAAATTATTTGTGAGTTATAAAGTGGACTATAATTGTGCAGTTTCTTGTATTCTGCTAATAAAAAGTGAGTGGCATACCGTTTAAACAAATCAATTCACAATTTAATTATTTATGCACAACCAGTTCCTCGCTGACAGTTTGTTACAGCCTCAAGATAATGGACTCATGACCTACGTGCTGTTTTCTGTGAGCGGATAACAACTATAGAAGACTGCAGGTTGGTGAACATTATTCAGAACTTAACAATATAACGAAAAGGATAGTTGCCGATTCAGCGACTCAGCATCTCCACTATATGGTGAGCAGCAAGTATCCGTTTCTTTATACTGTTACATTCCATCCTGAATTTTCCATTGTTTTATTCAGAACTTATGCAGTTCACTAAGGACTGTGGAAGCAAATAGACACCTCATGCGTACTGCAGTCTTAGTACAAATGAAGTCAGTGACATGTCATCTGTGGTAACACAGGGGAGGTATCGAGGAAGGAAATTTTCAAGGGCAGAGATTTATCTCACACACACACACACACACACACACACACACACACACACACACACATAAATCCCTCTGGCTATATCTCCCTCTCTTTCACTTGCCATAAGAGAAAGAAAAATGCAGACAGTGTGAGTAAACCACGAGAAATGCTTCCCACCACTGTGGACAAAGACCCAGCTGTCACTCAAAAGTTGGACCAGTTTTGTACGACAACAAAGCACAGACCTCTCGATATCTGTAACCTCAACTGGTGCTCCCTTCTGCTGCCAACTTTAGAAATATTTACAAAGAAGTAGCTGGAAGCTCCAGAGGAAGAATTCAATAAATCTAAACCTAAGGGACATATATGTGTGGGGAAACATTCTGAAGAATGTTCATATTTCAGTAAGCTGCAGTCTGCTACAACTTTTTACCCGTAATATGGCTGCTACAGACACTCCAACTGTGATAACAATGTACTTCTGTTGTATTTACCTGAATCTTGTCTTTCTTACAGACTAATCTCATGACAAAACAGCATCCAACACAGGTTTCTGAGCTTTGTTTGGAGAAAAAGCAACATTCTACTGGCAAAACAAGCTGGTATTGCCCTTACTGCAATGTACCTCTCTGCGTATCAGAACGGTTCAGATTTTTCCATGCAAAAGTTGGCCACATGTGAGATTGCTTGGGAGCTCTCCCCACACTTTTTTTTAAGGAAATATGATTAAAATTTCTGTTATTATTGTAAAATTTGCAATTTATCACATAACTAAAATAGATATGAAAAATAAACCTAGAAACTTGGTACCTTTCAGTGTGAATTACCTTATGAGATATATCGAGTACAACTGTGTCAGTAACATTTTAAATAAAACCATAAATGATTGGTTCTCAGGGCTTGAAGTTTTTCTAAGTGGGCGGACCTCAAAATGTTAACAACAAACAATATTTCAAACTTGTTGCAAATATAACAAGAAACATGTTTGCCTGAACAACATATTAAGTTGGCACATAAGATTGTAGCATTCTTCTGTAAGTTTAATAAACACAACAGGTACACATATTAGACTCTTTGGCCACCAATAATATATTCTTCTTAACTACTTACAATGGTCTGCTGGGGTAACTTTTCCATTCACATCGAGTGACGTTTTGAGCTCATTTTCGTCCAGAAAGGAAGTTCCTTGAAAGTAATTCGACAGAAAAGGTGAAAATCTAAGGGTACAAGATCAGGTAATTAAGGTTGGTGCAGAATGACTTCCCAACCCAATTCCTGTATAGCGTTTTTGTCAACCTAGCAGAATATGGGCAGGTGTTATTGTGGAGTAGCATCACTTCAAGCAATCTTCCTGGCCACTGTTTGTAATGGTTACACTTCAGGGAAGGATTCGTAGTACACACCGTTGCCATTCCACCAGATGCAGAACCTTATCTTTTGTGGATGCATACAGATATCTGCACAGGGAGTTGCCGCTTTATTTGGGCTCGACCAGTCTCGACTTTTCCTTATGTTAACATAAAAACACCATTTTATATAGGCACCATTTCTCACCACCGGTATCAATACAGAATTGAAATGGTCAGTGTTGTTCACGACTCAATTGATGGTAAGCAAACAGAGATATACGAGGGCAGTTCAATAAGTAACGCAACACATTTTTTTTCTCGGCCAATTTTGGTTGAAAAAACCGGAAATTTCTTGTGGAATATTTTCAAACATTCCCGCTTCGTTTCGTATAGTTTCATTGACTTCCGACAGGTGGCAGCGCTGTACGGAGCTGTTAAAATGGCATCTGTAACGGATGTGCGTTGCAAACAACGGGCAGTGGTCGAGTTTCTTTTGGCGGAAAACCAGGGCATCTCAGATATTCATAGGCGCTTGCAGAATGTCTACGGTGATCTGGCAGTGGACAAAAGCACGGTGAGTCGTTGGGCAAAGCGTGTGTCATCATCGCCGCAAGGTCAAGCAAGACTGACTGATCTCCCGCGTGCGGGCCGGCCGTGCACAGCTGTGACTCTTGCAATGGCGGAGCGTGCGAACACACTCGTTCGAGATGATCGACGGATCACCATCAAACAACTCAGTGCTCAACTTGACATCTCTGTTGGTAGTGCTGTCACAATTGTTCACCTGTTGGGATATTCAAAGGTTTGTTCCCGCTGGGTCCCTCGTTGTCTAACCGAACACCATAAAGAGCAAAGGAGAACCATCTGTGCGGAATTGCTTGCTCGTCATGTGGCTGAGGGTGACAATTTCTTGTCAAAGATTGTTACAGGCGATGAAACATGGGTTCATCACTTCGAACCTGAAACAAAACGGCAATCAATGGAGTGGCGCCACACCCACTCCCCTACCAAGAAAAAGTTTAAAGCCATACCCTCAGCCGGTAAAGTCATGGTTACAGTCTTCTGGGACGCTGAAGGTGTTATTCTGTTCGATGTCCTTCCCCATGGTCAAACGATCAACTCTGAAGTGTATTGTGCTACTCTTCAGAAATTGAAGAAACGACTTCAGCGTGTTCGTAGGCACAAAAATCTGAACGAGCTTCTCCTTCTTCATGACAACGCAAGACCTCACACAAGTCTTCGCACCCGAGAGGACCTCACAAAACTTCAGTGGACTGTTCTTCCTTATGCTCCCTACAGCCCCGATCTCGCACCGTCGGATTTCCATATGTTTGGCCCAATGAAGGACGCAATCCGTGGGAGGCACTACGCGGATGATGAAGAAGTTATTGATGCAGTACGACGTTGGCTCCGACATCGACCAGTGGAATGCTACCGTGCAGGCATACAGGCCCTCATTTCGGGGTGGCGTAAGGCCGTAGCATTGAATGGAGATTACGTTGAAAAATAGTGTTTTGTAGCTAAAAGATTGGGGAATAACCTGGTGTATTTCAATGCTGAATAAAACAACCCCTGTTTCAGAAAAAAAATCTGTTGCATTACTTATTGAGCTGCCCTCGTACATATGGCCACCTGCTAATTTTTTTGATTTCTGCTCAGAACCTTCCCCATTGCACCCAAGTGTCGCACGGTGGTGGAATGTTCACAGTTCATCAACTTTGCCAGGTCTCGAGTACAATGATGTGGATCATTGTGGATTAATGCGTTTAAATGGTATTAGTCAAACTTGGTTGAATGCGGAAAGTCACTAATGTCAAAACAGTCCTCCTAAAAATCATAAAACCATTTTCTTTCTGTACTCTGTCCTATGACATTACCTCCGTACACGGCGCAAGTGTTTCTGGCTGCCTCTGCTGCCGTCACCTCTCTACTGACCTCAAACAGGAGACTGTGTTTGAAACATTCCGATTTCTCCACTTGGCACTCCATTTTCTAGTGTCCACAGCTCCACTCACTACTTCTGAATGACAAAATGTAAACTCAGATAGCAACAGTGAACTAAAAATAAAAAATGACAATTGATAAATAAACCCACAGCAACAGGAAAACCAACATGCAAAACACTACGAACTTTTGCACCGACCTAATATTTCCAGTAGCAGCACGAATGCGGCTTTATAAAATCAGTATTAGCAGCAGAAATGTCTTAAACGCAAAACACCTGTCCCTGTACATCAGTAAAAGCACACCACACACACTCTATTCTACTTTACGTACGTCCTTTGCTTCCTCTTGGCAAGCCACAGCCTCTCGCGGTAGCGGAGCAGGAACTTGCGCACCGCCTGGCCGCGGTGCACGTGGATGTAGTGAGTCTCCTGCCAGCGCCGGTTCATGAACCACGGGATGGGGTACTCCCTCTTGCGGTAGAAGAAATGCAGCCCTGTTGAAAAGTACCTGTATCATTTGGTGCTTTCTCTGACTACAGGCAAGCTCCTAGTTCACAACTACTACATCTCTACATATATAAATTGAAGTCACTTGCTCACATCTGTCTGTATATACATGCTAATCTCAGGATGTATACGTATACGGGGGGAGTGGGAAGGGGGGGGGGGAGGAATCCTGGATTTTTCCTAGTTAAAAATACATTTTTTTTAGTGAAAATATACTCTACCCCCCCCCCCCCCCCCCCCAGTGAAGGAAAATTTTTCCTGTCTTAAGTGATGCTATACTTTTCCTCAGAGCTGTAAAACTTTTCAATCCCTTGAATAGTGAAGGTTTTGTACACCAGCATAGAATTTCCCAGCACTTTAGGAAACAAAACAACAAACAACAATGCACTCTGGAGAGATATTTGATGCACGGCAACATTTACACTACATATTTTTGTATTAGAAAAGGATACACACAAATGTCACGAAATACAGCTCGGTAGTTTCTGAAGGACTTAAATCGAGATTGCGCTAAGTTTTTGTCAGCCCCTCATATCTCACACCACATGATATCGCCAGTGAATGACAGCAGATATTCGGCACGTGAGACACCTGATGTAGTCAGCCAATGGCAACATCACTGTTTAGCGTGAACATACAAACAGGAAAAGTTAATGGTTTAAATTAACACACTTACAGTAGAGGTACGAGAAAAGCTATGCTTTCACATATAATATTCATTGTCAAATATTTTTTTGCTGTTTTTCAAAGATGTGGTTAGGCAGGATCCTAACAGCACAGCTTAAGTTGTAGCAGCTGAATATTTCTGACAAGCTTGATTATGAATGTCACTGCTGTGCACTGAACATTTCACGGGTTACCTGGCTGAATACATGTTCCATCAAGCACTTTCACTTTTCCACAGAAAAGCCAATTATGTGTGAAGTTGCTAAAGAACTCACTTCGTTCTCTTTTTCGAGGATAATTATACTTTTTGCCATCATTATACTGCACAATTTGTAATCTATGAACAAATTAAATAAATAGGAAAAACCAACATCAAATTTCATCTTTTTTCTTTAACGTGCATTACTCTTTAAGATATATCAAACACAAATGTGTCAGTAAAATTTTATATAATGGCATAAATGGCTTGTCTTCTGTCTCAAAATTTTTCTAAGTGGCTGGTCCTCAGTGTTAAATTTTGAATGAGAGTGCAATGCCACGTGGTTTAAGAAATTCAGCGTACATTCTCCACAAGCGACATATTTCATCCTTCATAAAAGGAAATTTATTTTTAAAGTACCTCTCCTCAAACAACCGTTCGCAATATTTTCTCGGGACTTGTTAGAAATGGATACAGTTGTGATGTGATGCTTATCGAAAGCAGTTTGTTGTTATGAAGTATTGCATAGTTTTTGTCCAAAAGCCCTTGACACATTTTGCTGTCTGCAGGCGTTTGTGTGCACACTGTGTTTTGTGGTTGTAAAGAGCACATTTTCCTTGTAACTGAAGTTTTATTTGGTGTTATTCTCTTCTTTATATTTTATCAGTTCTTGTAAGCCAAAATTACAAGAATTTAACTGCATACTAAAACAATGAAAAATTCTAAAAACATTCCCTGGCTTTTCCTGGGTGAAAAATTCCTGCGTTTTTCCTGGGGTGTATACACACTGTGCATGGATTTTCATCCTGTTTTCACTAATAGATACACTGTTTCACAAGGAAATTTTTTTATATAATTTATAAGTATTTCACACCATTTATCTGAATTATGATGAGTTAAAAGTTAAGTTTTGAAAACGATGCCACTGCCACTTAGCAAACAGCCACCATAACTCCAGAGATTAGCAGTTCCTTGAAAATGCAGCAAGGGGGATCTAATTACATCTGGTGTGGTCGTCTTGCAGCAGTGCGTGTAGCTACAAACCAAACGGTTGTGGGATCCAATCCAAGCTGGCTCGCTTTTTTCATTGTGAGTTTTAACATAGTAGTCACACCACAACAATGCAGAAATCTGCATTTCAAAATTGTCAGGTGTGAATTGAGACTTACAATCTGAAATAATCAATCTGCAAAGTAAAAAGAACATGCAAATCCAAAATATGTGGTGTTTTATTCTTAATGCTTGAAGTAAAACTTTTTCTGAAAAAGTACTTCAGCAACTGCATTTTATTTCAGCAGTACAGCAGATGAATCAACTTTCAGCTGTCTGCCATCTTTGAAGCAAACCTAGAAGCGACACGATTCTTCGCGTGGCATGGCGAAGAAATCTGCCCTAAAGAGTCCAAGAGAAAGAATTACAGCAATGAGTCTCAACAATGCAGGACGTGTCTACTAAGCTTCACAACAGGAGTGCTTTAACATGTAGATCATGCATTTTTCATTTTTCTTTGCCAACTCTCTCTGTCCCCTCCCGCCCACTCTCTCTCTCTCTCTCTCTCTCTCTCTCTCTCTCTCTCACACACACACACACACACACACACACACACACACAAATTACATTTGTTTCATCACGACGTGCTCCCACAACATGTCACTCTAAATGCCAGTTCAATATGTTACATGTAATATTCCTGCTTCCAGACAACTTCCTATGTGCACGGCTTACATTGCATTAGTTGTACGAAAATGATGACATACAGTTACTTAACACTGTTCTCCAAAATTTATTCATAACTCTACACAGTGGCCATCAATAAAAATATGCTATGCCACGGAAGTCATCTGGCCAAAGATCTGTGCTGTGCAAAGACAACTTCAGCATAAGTCAAATGCTGTCATCTCCATAACTGAAATATTGTCCAAGCTTAAAGGTAGTCATACACTTGGAGAACAGGTTTGGCTTACCAGCAATAATCAAAGTTTTAATAACCATGACACACAAATAATAACTATGCAATTACATCTTTTTTTTGCTATTGGAAGGTATGTGACTCCAGTCCTGGTAAACTTTGAAATCCTTGTGCCACAGTACTATAGCATTCTGCTATAAAAGCTAAAAGAAAAGGGACGAGCCAAAACATTACGATCACTGCCCACTGCGTGGTTGAATACCTCCTGGTGGTTTTGCAGGCACACGACACAGTAGGGAAAGAATATAAGTGCAAGACAGGCAAATGGGCAGTCATTACAGTGGAGATGCAAGCCACAAATGCGGAAATCCACCGATATAAACGGTTTTGGCAAAAGGCCCACTGTTGTGGGGCTGTGGCTGGAAATGAGAACCTCTGAAACAAGCAAAGCTGGTCGCCTGTCTGTGTACTACTGTCGTGAAGACGGACGGAAATTGGCTGAAGGACAGTGAAATATGCCGTACGGTAGTGGACGGCCCCGTTTCGTCACAAAACGTAGTGGTCGGAGGATCCCCCATTCTGTAATCCGGGATAGGTAGCAATCTATGGTAGATTTGATCACAGAGTACAATACAATGCTAGTTTCAGAGCCCACCCTTTAAAGGCCACTGTCAAACACGGAGTTCCACATCAAACGATTTCTACGTGTACCTGTGTCGACCCAATGACACTGTCAGTTACGATTATAGTGGGCACAGCACCACTGAGTTTTCACCGCAGATTGATAGAAACGTGTCACCTTCCAAACGAATCACTTTTCTCGTTACACCAGGTCGACGGTCGGGGTCTTACACGCCGTCATCCGGGCGAATACGTGCAAGAAACGCACACCACACCACAGAAGTACGCCAGTGAGGGCAGAATTACGCTACGGAGTACACCGAGTTGTGCTCCCGTGGGATCTGTGACAGTAATCGAAGGAATCGTGACAGCAGTGAATCGTGTGAACATTACTGGGGACACCTGCACGACTTTGTGCTCGAAGTCTCCCCCTACGGCGATGACATCTTCCGACAGGATAAATGTGCGTCGCGAGGTCGTAATCGTACTACAGTGGTTCGGGGGGCACTGTAGTGAACTCGCATCGACGTCCCGGTCAGCGAATGTGCCCGATCTCTATCCACTACGACACATATCGATCACCAGCTGACCGCCTGTGGTTTGCAGTAATTATTGACCTGTGTGGGACATCTGGTGCCACATACTTCTGGAATCCTGTCGAGGACCTGTGGAATCCGCATCAAGCAGAATCACTGCTGTATTGTGATTGCATAGTGGACCGACACACTATTAAACAGACAGTCATCATGTTTTTGTTCATCAGTGTAGTTCTTATTACAATGGTGCATATCCAGTACATGCTCCTGGGGACTGGACCCCAGTTTTTCAGACAGGCCCTTCTAGTGCTCATAAGCGTATCTTTTGAATTGAAACATATATTCATTACACGATGGGTCTACAATAGTGCTGCATCCACGACTGTCCTTAATACTTTACTCCCCCCCAACCAGTAGTCTTGTCAAGGAGTTTGAGACTCCTTTATGTACTGTGTGTAAACTTCATCGCAGATGGTACTGTAACAATACGAGTCGAGATAGATGTAACCGAACTCTAATAGCGTATTTGCCTCTATTGGTTACGGTAGAGAGATCAATTTTTTGGTCCTGTCTGTATATTTATATATAATATTGCACGAATAAAGGCTGGGCGAGTGTAAAGCTATCGTCAAAAACGCATGCCATGTGATTTGTTACGATTTGGTCGGTCATAATAATAATAATATGCTTTTGAATACAATTAAAATATAACGGCGATACCTGCTTAGTGTTATTGGAAATAATATGTAGTAAATTAATGAGTAAGGTAGCCGATCCTATAAGAAGAGGTAAAATTGGGCACATTGAGGTGTTTTGCTTTATATCGATGAAGCCGATGATACAGTGTCATTTTTTCGTTTACTCTTAGAAATAAACAAGTAAAGAAGTGCTAATTGTGCGTTGTGAAAAAATATAGGGGCGAGTTTTAAATAACTACAGTGTATAATCAGAGTAACAAAAGGACATTTAGTTACACGAAATTGCGGATAGCGAAGTGTGGTCATTAAATTGAGTACACCTACAGGGCGGTCAATTCCGGGATAAATCTATACGCATCTCACGAGGGACGCGGTATTGAGACAGTTTTTTTTTTTTTATTATATCACGGAGAGCTGGCTCCAATTTATGAAAAGGAGCAAAACGTTAACTTTTAACCGAACTCTTAATAATAGCGGACTGGAGAGAAAAGTGTGTAATTGTCTTATGCCTAACAAACACTCACGGAGGGCAATGGCTAAACTGGAAGAGTCAATTACAAAATACTGTATCATTATCATTGACAGTTGGTGTCGATCAACCAAAACTGTTCATCGATGGAACTTGGGAGTTAGGGTTCAGGCACTCGCATATACTCCACATCAGGGTGTGAATGAGTGGTGTATGCAAAATAAAACTGTGAACAAAGTTACGTTAAATAAAACAGAAGAAACCAGACAGTTTGGTCGTACTGTTATTATTCCATAAACTGTAACATTTCTTATTGTTGTACAAAGCCTTTATGGATTATCTTTATGACAATTTGCTTCAAAGGGATCTCGTTACGAGTTAAGTTTTGGGGACCTGGTCAAGAGGGGGTAGTTCATAGACCCTAACTACTGCAGCTATTCTGGAATCAGGTGCTACCGTGATAGTTGTCAATGACTTAAGGTTACCATATCTCATGCTCTAAGATCGACATGCCTTTCCACTCTGTATAACAGTGCCTCACGGCAACAACGACAACGCCGACGACGGAGGAAGATACGGTAGAGTACATTTTCTTGGGACTGACCCTTAGATCCTGTTTTCTGCACAAGTTTTGCACATTGTGCCACTGTTATAATAGTATGGCAAATCTGCCAAATATTACTATGACTAAATCATCTGTGTACTTAATTCTTCCACGAGTTCATTACCACGAGGTTCCACAACAGTGGGAACAAAACCTATCCTTGTTAGTGGTGTGCACCACCATTATCTCATTCATCACGATGGCTTCCATCTTTCTTCTTCTTAGCACGGTCCTAATCCACCTTCATACGCTGGTCTCAGTGCCGTGCTCTTCTGCTAGTATAACCGCAGATTCGAGTGTCGTATTGCTAAAATCCCCTCAATATCCAGAGAACAATTTCCTGAAAGTCTATAGCTTTTTCCACCTTCCTAAGAAGTTGGTGTAGTGTTGTTCCACACAATCTACCTGGTGGATATGCCTGTCGGTTATCTCAATTAACCTCTTTCCCCTAACACGCACATTAAAGAGTTTTTCAAGTGTCTTAGAAGAAAGGAGGACAGTCTGATAAGTCTCATATCCTTAGCCTCGGTATCATTAGTTCTCCCTTTGGAAATGAAACAACCCCCACTGTCCTCCAAGCATTATAAATGATTCCTACTACTAGGCTGATCCTGAACACACTACACGAGAATTTGCACTCAGGTGAGAAAAGTCACGTATACCCACATATACAGATGACGATAGTATCGTGTGCACGAGGTATAAAAGGACAGTGCATTGACGGAGCTGTCATTTGTACCAGGTGATCCGTACGAAAAGGTTTCCAACGAGAGTAGTCGGAAATAGATGCACGGGACATTCCATTTTGGAAATCGATAGCGAATTCAATATTCCGAGATACACAGTGTCGAGAGTTTACCAAGAATATGAGACTTCAGCATTACCTGTCACCACAGACAACGCAGGTGAACAGCCTTCACTTAATGCACAGCAGCATTCCCTTAGAGATGTCAGTGCTAACACACAAGCAATGCTACGTGAAATAACCACAGAAATCAATGGGAGACATACGACAAACGTATCCGTTAAAACAGTGCAGTGAAATTCGTCATTAACGGGCTACGGCAGCAGACGACTGACGCGAGTGCTTTTGCTAAAAGCACATCACCTGCAGTGCCTCTCCCGGGCTCGTGACCGTATCGATCGGTCCCTAGACGATTTGAAAACCGTGGCCTGCTCAGCTCAGTCCAGACTTCAGCTGGTAAGAGCTGACAGTAGGATTCGAGTGTGCCACGGACCCAAACTGCCGACGAGGGACTGTGGATGCCGGTAGTGGCTCTGTAATGGCGTAGGCTGTGTTCACACGGAACGGACAGCATACTCCGGCCCAACTGAACAGATCACTGACTGGAAATGGTCACGTTTGGCTATGCTGAAACCATTTTCAGCCATTCACGGACTTTGCGATCCCAAACAGTGTCGAATGTTTACCCGTGACGCTACATCACATCAACGAGCCACAACTGTTCGCGACTGAAGAACACACAGGACTATCTGAGTGATCGGTTTGGCCACTACACCAATCCCACTCAATACTTATGAGACATAATCGAGAGCTCAGTTTGTGCACAAAATTCTGCACTGGCAACACTTTCGCAACTACAGAAGGTTATAGAGGCAGTACGGCTCAATATTTCTGTAGGGGTCTTCCGACGTCTCGTCAAGTCTGTGCCACGTCTAGCAGCTGCACTAAGTCGAGCAATAGGAGGCCCCACACAATATTGGGAGGTATCCCAGGACTTTTGTCACCTCAGTGTCATTAATTCCTGTTCGGTGCAGGACAGCTGGAAAGATTGCATCCGAGCCTGGTGACTTCGACAGTTGAAACATTCCCACAACCCGTTTGATTTCTTTTAAATCGATGCACTGTCTGGCAGATTCCCAGTTCTCCCTTCGATTACCTGTAAAGCAGTACCTCTCGGGGGTCGACTCTCGGTCTGTACTATCTGCCGGAGTGCACCGAGGGAAGTGAGTCTCGAAGAGCCCGTCCGGCACTTCGTCTCGTTTGCTGTCCTCGTACGAGATGTGACTGTGAAGTTTTAAGAACGGATCCGCTACTGCTAACTGGTCTCGCGGGCAGGTACACGGAGGGTGGGGACCGAGTCCTTGCCTTGTCGTCGAATGCCCTCTGACTGGAAACTGCGTTTCCTTTATTCGGTTCATCGTGGCAGCTGGTCGAGTGCGGGTCTGTTAGAGCTCGTTGCCGGATTCTGCCTGCGTGAAAATGGACGTAAAAACGGGGCGACGAGTTTGTTTGAAATATTGTTTTAAAACCGGGAAATCGGCTTCTGAGACTTACAAACTATTAAAAATAGCTTTTGAAGATAGTTGTATGAGCCAGTCAAATGTTTTTATCTGGTTCGACAGATTTAAAAATGGCAATGAATCATTTGAAGATGAACCACGGTCCAGCCGTCCTTCCACCTCATAAACAAATGAAAATGTTGTGAAAATTTGCAACTTAGAGAGAGAGATGGCTGATGAGCGTAACTTAAGTTTCTATGCAGTTCAGTCAATTTTAACTGAAGATCTGAACATGCGCCGAGTGTCCGTAAAATTCATTCTAAAAGTGCTGTCGAGTGACCGGAGACAATAACGACTTGAAGTGTGCAAAGAACTGATTAATCGGACAAAAATGACTCAGATTTCTTAAATACGGTAACTACAGGTGACAAATCGTGGGTATATGGATAGAATCCTGAAACCAAAGTGCAGTTTTCTCAGTGGAAGACTCCAGGTTAACCATGGCCGAAAAAAGCACGGCAAAGTCGGTCGAAGGTGAAGACAATGTTGGTGATTTTTTCGATTCTATCGGTATTGTGCATCACGAATTTGCCTCTTGCAGACAGACAATTAACCAGGAATACCACAAATGTGTCTCGAGTGTTTGTGCAAAACGGTGCGGAAGAAAAGACCCACACTGTGGAACGACAGGGGTTGGGGGCTACACTGTGATAATGCTCTGGCTCATCGTGCCTTCTCCATCGTTGAATTTATGACCAAATTTAAAATTCCTGTGCTTCCAAAATTGCCATATTCTCCTGATTTGGCCTCTGCTGACTTCTACCTGTTTCCTAAACTGAAATTTTCACTGAAACAGAAGCGATTTGACTCGATTGAAGACATCTGGGCAAATACGGAGAGTGTCCTTAACTTACTTCAGGAAAAAAATTTCCAGGAATGTTTCCAAAAGTGGAAACACCGTTGCAGTCAGTGTGTTCAGTCAGAAGGGGACTATTCTGAAGGAGATGCATCACAGTATCATGTAAGTACCACCATTTTACAATTACAAGCCCATTCTTAAAACTTTACAATCACACCTAGTATATTCACTGTCGTCCTACCTTAGAGTACTGCTTGGACTGGTAGGTATTCTAGTGAGTATTTTATGAAGTTGTAACGCAAGTAGCTCTACCTTTCACTTTGTCACAGAATACCTTACAGGATGATAGCTTTGCTTGCTTGATCACGAGCAATGGTGACTGCATTACAATGAAAGGATTTTAGGATATACTAGTTTTGTATTGAAAACTCAGGATTGGTCAAGCCACACTGATCTCCATTTACCACACTTTTTCCTTACTATCAAACTTGAGCCATTCTTCACTATTCTCCCCCTTTGCCAGTCACCTAACATAGTTATTACCACTACCAGAATCAAATCAGCAGGGTTCCTATGTGTGTTGAAACTTCATCTCTTACACTGATATTTCATGTTATTTACACATCAAGTTATAAAATGTTTAGAAGTTAATAAATGTATGAGGTATTTCCCGAAAGTAACAGACATTTAGGCCTATTGTGGTAGTGGGCAAGGCTACAGCCGCCACTGCATCCAGTAGTAGTAGTGCACGGTCTGTGCCTCTGCTACTTTGCTTTCTGTGACACGGTAAAATGTGTGCTGCAATAGAAAATCCCTCCACTCGTGAGGTGCGTTCTGTGATTTGGTCCTCGTTGGCAAAAAACAGCAAAACAACCAAAATTTATCGAGACCTCTGTGATGTGTAAGGAAAAGGAATAACGAGTGACAGCTGAGTGTGAAAATGGTGCACTGATTTTAAAAACAGCCGTACCGATGTTTCACAATGAGGATCACAGTGGTAGGTCTAGCCTTATGACTGACGAACTGGTGGTGAAAATCAATGACAAAATCCATGAAAATCACCGTTTCATGATTATGGGACTTTTGGGACTACCACCTATTCCCAACACGGCTCGCTACATGACACTTTGATACTGATACCGAACTGCATGCCACTATGAATCAGTGGTTGCAACCACAGGTGTCAGATTTGTAAAGAGATTGGGCTGATAAACTTGTGCCAAAGTATGAGAAGTGCCTCAATTTGAATGGTGATTACGTAGAGAAATGGCTTAAGAGTGTACCCTTAAAATGTATGAAATAAAATTTGGTTTTTCCATATAGTTAATTTTTTATTTTAAAACTTCTGTTGCTTCCTGGATAGCACTCATAAATGAGAGCAGAACGAGTCAGCATATTTGATTAGAGAAATGGAAATCAGTCACGGAAAGCAGTTTCAGTCATCTGTGAGTACCTCAGACCAATTCCATGGAGAGAGATCGTAGAAACATAGATATAGGAAACAAAGATACCAGACTGAGATTCAGTGGAAGAATTCTAAGGACACTATTCACCCACCAAGGGCACAGTTTCGAAATCCCTCATTTGACCAAGTTCTGCTTACCAGAAAGGGTTAACAGAAGGGGCACAGTAGACAGTAAGAACAGTACTGTGGTTCATGACAGGTTCAGCCAGTAAGTGCTAGAATTGCACAGAGCAGAAGACACTGTGAGAAAGATGGCGAGCGTCACGGAGATGTTAGCTGTTAAAATACTAAGAGTGTGTGTTCTGACTAGGACCCCCTGAGTGCAAGGTCACAAAAGGCCAATGGCGTTTATGGCAATCGACACTCCACATTTTGTCTACCGTACAACCGCAACATCGGCTGCTTAACGGCAACTGGGGGCGAGACTGTAGGTATCCGATTGTGAGCAAAGCCCGAGGCTACAGAGCGTAGTCGATAAGTAACTCACTACAGTGCTAGTGGTGTTGATAAAAAGCTGAGCAATGGCAACAATAAACAAAGCAAACATTGCATTACATCTACAACAACAGTTGCCATCAGAAAGGAGCCCGAGGAATTTTGCAGTGTGGCAGGTGAAATATTAGCGTTTCTGCAAGTTGAATCAGTGGAATGAGTGGTGTCGCATACTCTTGTCTGTGTGGACAACGTACACGAGGAGTACAATGACGACGATATGTGCTTAACAAGTGAAAGATATTGAAACAGACATCAAGCGATGTAGTTCAACATCCTTGTCAGACAGGGAGCCACAAATCCCATATCCAGTGAAATGTAGTAAAGGGCAATCATTGTCCAAGGAGCAGATACTAAACATAATTACATACGTGGAAGATCATCTGCAGTATAGTAAAGTAACAATTAACATTTTCGAATAAGTCCACATCAGTATGACCACGTAAACCGTAAGAAACACTAGGGATATTGAAGGGAGG
The DNA here is from genome assembly GCF_021461385.2 of Schistocerca piceifrons. Lineage (NCBI taxonomy): Eukaryota > Metazoa > Arthropoda > Insecta > Orthoptera > Acrididae > Schistocerca > Schistocerca piceifrons. The sequence goes on along the minus strand of NC_060148.1, from coordinate 143,023,112 downwards.
CCAAGGCGCACTTGTTACAAAAATTGGTGTTAGCGCATTTTCACGATGATGATGATGATGATTTGTTTGTGGGGCACTCAACTGCGCAGTTATTAGCACCCGTACGAATTCCCAACCTTTGCTCAGTCCAATCTGCCACTTTCACGAATGATGATGAAATGATGAGGACAACACGAACACCCAATCATCCGAGGCAGGTGAAAATCCCTGACCCCACTGGGAATCGAACACAGGACACTGTGCTCGGGAAGCGAGAACGCGACCATGAGACCACGAGCTGCGGAGTCGCATTTTTGAGTACGATACGATTTACGGGATGTGCTCGATGGTGACCTACTGCATTGTTAGTGGCCTACTATGCTATGCACAACAAACTGTGTGCAACACAGAGTACAGTAATTTCGAGGGAAGCAGTCGACAGTTGCATAATTTCAAACAGCTGTGCAGAAGAGAGAGACTTCAGGTAACGAAATTTCAAACAAAATGTCAACTTCACGATGCACATCATGCTGTTGAATTGGTTGAAAATTTGTCGACGAGATAAACAAACTTATCCCATCGTTTGGCACGGAATTTATTTTCAGCTCAGACCAACTGGGAATTGTAAAGGAAATGCATACGAAAGGATCGCTGGAAATTAAGGATGCCAAGAGAGTTGTATCAAGGTCAACTAACATCAATGTCTAAACACCTTTGCATACAATTATGCTGACTGTTAATTTGGACGGTAAATTGGCTGTAGAGTTACAGGAAGTTGCAGGTGTTCTGCTCCCTACAATTCCTTCTCGTGTGTATGATCTTACAAGAACATTAGAGAATATTTATATCACAGCAAGAAAGAGTGGGAAAAGAGCACAAGATAACTACAACTAAAGAGCACAAGATAACTACAGCTACGTTACGAGTGCTGCTATTGCCCAATAGCTGGTCAAAATAACTTGCTTTTGCTCGATTCCTGGTCTGTATATAAAAATTATACTCCTTTGGAGCAAACTATCACTCCTGAAAAGTGTTTGACATTGCAATGCATACCACCTGGAACCACTGGACAAATTCAGCTTCTGGATATTTGTTTCCTCCCTGCCTACGAAACATATTATCGCACTGTCTGCAGCTATGCCTCCACGGGTAGCCAGTTTCACAATAAGCTCCACAACAGACTTACGAATTCAGTTGTATGCCGTCACACTCCATCTGTTATCATCACCCCGTTACACCAATATGATCCTATATGCATTCTGTAAGAGTGGATACCTAGCCGAATGTCCCACACAGTTCGTAACTCCCGAGGAGTTCACCTTTGATCTTGATGGTGCTAATATCTGTGATCACTGTAGCGCGTCATAGTGGTTCGTTTTGAACATTTCGTGACTGTCAACGATGTCCATTTTGTGAAGTGTAATTTGCATCCCAGAGAAGATTGATCTCTGCACCTCACGGACGATCATTTTCTGTTGCCCTCCTGATGCGCACTGTGAATTGTTAGTGACTAACATTTTTCCTGTGACAACTTTCAAATCAGGCTTAGTAAAAATTGAACTTGCGACCTCATGCTTAAGGGGTCGCTTGTGAGAAGAGTAGAGTGACATCATATATTCTCACACGTAACAAGTGTGCTCCTAAGGAGACAGAGACAGTCGTTCTTCATGTCAACTGACCTTATTCTCAACAAGAGGGGGAGGGGGGGGGAGTTATGCAGTACTATCTGTTACACTGTTAGATGACTTGCAAACTATATCTGAGAAGTAATTCTCAAGTTATTTTTAAAAACAACCGCAACCACGAAAGCTGGTGGCAGCACTAGTCCTTCTCTGCATATTCACCCTGTAGTCCGACACATTTACCTCAAAGATGGATGATTTCATAGAGACCTCTGTTTAGAAGTCTACCTCACTGTCATTCTGAAACTGTCTCCCATGGTATGGTTCTCTAATGAGTAGTATTGTGAGACTTATTTGCCACTGCGTGTTATTGACGGACAATTGATGTCAGTAAGACACAATCCTAAGGTGAGCATTTTTTCTAGTCAACAGAATGGTTTAATGCGGCCCGCCAAGAATTCCTCTCCGATGCCTACTTCTTCATCTCAGAGTAGCATCTGCAACCTACATCCTCAATTATTTGCGGGATTTATTCCAATGTCTGTCTTCCTCTACAATTTTTACCCTGTGTAGCTCCCTCTAGTACCAGGGAAGTCATTCCCTGATGTCTTAACAGGTGTCCTATCATACTGTCCCTTCTTGTCAGTGTTTTTCACATATTCGTTTCCTTCCCGATTCTGTGCAGAGCGTCCTCGTTCCTCTCGTGTCAAGGAATCTTGCCTTCTCAGTTAGTTTGACAAACAATCAAACAACTCTTATTAATGAGTTTTATTACAAATTGACAAGATACAATTACAATACTTAACTTTGGTTGATGTGACACAAGCAATAAAAAATAGTAGTCTTCTTCAGGAAAGAGATACAAAAGTCTGTGCTACAAAGAGATTCTTAATGAAGTCACTAATGTTGACGCTGTTATCCGAGTCGCTAATCTTGAAGCTGCTACTGAAGTAGGCTACCACGAGACCCACAGCACTTATATCCTCTACACCTAGGGGCCACTGCTGTCGTGTTGTCATCCTGGAAGGGAGGTCGGTCAGTGTGTGATTGGCTGACTTCTTCTCATAGCCTTCCCTTCCCTGTCATTCCCGACTGGTGTGCCGGCACTGACTTTAGGCTGTAACAACTCCTTACTTAATTTTCAATATTCACCTGTAGCACCACATCTCAAATGCTTTCATTCTCTTCCGTCCCTGTTTTCCCACAGCCGATGTTTCACTACAATACAATGCTGTGTTCCAAATGTACAGTCTTAGAAATTTCTTCCTCAAATTAAGCCCTATGCGTGACACTATAGACTTCTCTTGGTCAGGCACGCCCATTTTGCCAGTGCTAGTCAGCCTTTGAAGTCATTCTTGCTCTGTCCATCATTGGTTATTTTGCTGCCTACATAGTAGAATTCCTTAATTTCATCTACTTCATGACCGTCAATCCTGATGATAAGTTTCTCGATGTTATCATTTCTGCTACTTCTCATTACTTTCATCTTTCTTCGTTTTATTCTCAATCCTTATTCTGTACTCATTAGACTTCATTCCATTCAGCAGATCGTGTAATTTGCCTTCACTTTCACTGAGGATAGCACTGTCATCAGCGAATCGTATCACTGATATCCTTTCACCCTGAGTTTTAATTCCACTCCTGAACCTTTCTTTTATTCCTATCACTGCTACTTTGACATATAAACTGGAGAGCAGGGGCAAAAGACTACATCCATTTACATTTCTTTTTTAACCCAAGCACTTCGTTCTTTGTCTTCTACTCCCATTATTCCCTCTTGGCTCTTGTATATGTCATATAGTGTCATCTCTACCTATAGCTTACCCCTATTTTCTCAGAATTTCGAAGATCTTGCACCATTCGACATTGTCGAAAGCTTTTTCCAGGTCGACAAATTGTATGAACATGTCTTGATTTTTCTTTAGTCTTGCTTCCATTATCAACCGCAATTTCGGAGTTGCGTCTCATCTTTAACACATCCTCAATTTTCTTTTCCATTCTCCTATATATTATTCTTGTCAGCAAATTGGATGCATGGGCTTTTAAGCTGACTGTGCAGTATTTCTCGCACCTGTCAGTTCTTTCAGTCTTCAGAATTGTGTGGATACTATTTTTACGAAGTCGGATGCTATATCACCAGATTCGTACATTCTACAAACCATCGTGAATTCAGTCACTTTGTTGCCACTTCCCCCAATGATTTTAGAAATACTGATGGAATGTTATCTATCCATTCTCTCTTATTTGATCTTAAGTCTTCCAAAGCTCTTTTAAATTCTAATACTGGCTGCCTATCTGTTTACATAGACTCGTGCTTGTGCTTCTTCTTCTTCTTCTTCTTACACATCAGACAAACCACACCCCTCGCAGAGCCTTCAGTGTACTCTTTCCATCTATACACGCTCTCCTCCGCATGCTGAGTAAGTCCTTCTGACGATAATTCCTTTTTTTTTTATTTTTTCACATTTTTCATGCAGCCATTTCATGTTAGCTTCCCTGCATTTCCTATTTTCTTTCCTCCTAAGTGATCTGTATTTCTGTATTCCTGAATTTCCCCTCATTATTTTTTTTACTTACTTCTTTCATCCATCAACTGAAATATGTCATCTGTACCCATGGGGTTCCTTCACAGTTATCTACATTGTCCCAATGTTTTCCTTTCCAACTCCTGTGTTTGCCCTTTTTAGAAATGTTCATTTCTCTTCAACTGTACTACCTACTGAATTATTCCTTACTGCAGTATCTATGGCCTTACGGAACTTCAAGCATATGTCTTCATTACTTAGTACTTCCATGTTCCATTTCTTCAAGTACTCATTCTTCCTTACGAATCTCTTAAACTTCAGCCCATTCTTCATCACTACTACACTGTGATCAGAGCCTACATCTGCTCCTGGGTACACCCTACAATCCAGTAGCTGATTTCAGAATCTCTGTCTGACCATGATGTAATCTAACTCTTCCCCTATCTCCCAATATTTTACAGGTATACCTTCTCCTCTTGTGATTCTTGAACAGAGTATTCACTAATAATTTATTATAGAACTCAATTAGTCTTTCTCCTCTCACATTCCTAGAACTGAGCCCACATTCTCCTGTAACCCTTTCTTACTCTCCTTCCCCTACAACCACAGTCCACTCACCCATAACTATTAGATTTTCATCTCCCTTTATGTACTGCATTACCTGTTCAATATCCTCATATACTTTCTATTTTCCAATGTCTCAAGCTGAAGATCTTCATCTTCAGCTTGAGACATTTGCTCATATACCTGAACTATCATTGTTGGTGATGGTTCGCTACCGATTCTGATAAGAAAATCAATCACTGAAATGTTCACAAAAACACATTCTCTGCCCTACCTTCATGTGTAAATTTGAATCCTACTCCTGTTACACCATTTTCTGCTGCTGTTGATATTACCCTACACTCATATGAACACAAATACTTGTCTTCTTTCCATTTCACTTCACTGACCCCCACTATGCCCAGATTCAGCCTTTGCATTTCCCTTTTCAGGTTTTCTAGCTTCCCTACCATGTTTAAGCTTCTGACATTAAATGCCCCAGCTTGTATAACATTATCCTTTTGTTGGTTATTCAATCTTTATCTCATGATGACCTCCCCCCTCACAGAGATCCGAATGGGGGTCTACTCTTGAATCTTTTGCCAATGGAGAGATGATCATGACACTTTTTCCATTGCAGGCCACATGTGTTGTGGATACACATTATGTGTCTTTAATGCAGGAGTTCCATTGCCTTCTGCATCCTTGTGCCATTGATCATTGCTGATTTTTCCACCTCAGGGGCAGTTTCCCACCCCAAAGGCAAAGAGAGGCCTGAACCTCTGTCCGTTCCTCCACCTTCTTTGACAAGGTCATTGGCATAATGAAGGTAACTTCTTACGCTGGAAGTCTTCAACTGCCAATGCTGATTATATTATTACACCTTGGGACTGAGGACGTTTTGATTACTAATCAAAGACTCTACCCCTTGACCACAGATGTGCATACTTCACATCAATTTGATGAACAGGGCATTCAGAAATTCCCGTTAAAAACTTCTACGGCTTGTAGAGGGGAGTGAGTACACAACATTTTGAGTAACAACCCATGTCCGGAAATGTATTGTTTCCTTTGTATGACGGATTCAATTCAGACGTTTAACTTGTCCACTTCTGCTTGAGGAATTGAATTAGGCATGACAATAGTACAATGATTAGACAACAATTGTAAAGAAAACATAACAAAACATTCATTTATGACTTAAGCACATTTGCTTGAATTTACTAAAAAATCTAAATTCCGTCCGAACAGGTCACGAAAGACCGATGGTACCGACCAGCTGCCATGTCATTATCAGCCCATAGACATCACAGGATGCAGGTATGGTGGGGCACGTGATCAGCACACCACTCTCCCAACCATTTGTCAGTTTATGAGACCTACATCTACATCTACATTTATACTCCACAAGCCACCCAACGGTTTGTGGCGGAGGGCACTTTACGTGCCACTGTCATTACCTCCCTTTCCTGTTCCAGTCGCGTATAGTTCGCGGGAAGAACGACTGTCTGAAAGCCTCCGTGCGCGCTCTAATCTCTCTAATTTTACATTTGTGATCTGCTCGGGAGGTATAAGTAAGGGGAAGCAATATATTCGATACCTCATCCAGAAACGCACCCTCTCGAAACCCGGCGAGCAAGCTACACCGCGATGCAGAGCGCCTCTCTTGCAGAGTCTGCCACTTGAGTTTATTAAACATCTCCGTAACGCTATCACGGTTACCAAATAACCCTGTGACGAAACACGCCGCTCTTCTTTGGATCTTCTCTATCTCCTCCGTCAACCCGATCTGGTACGGATCCCACACTGATGAGCAATACTCAAGTATAGGTCGAACGAGTGTTTTGTAAGCCACCTCCTTTGTTGATGGACTACATTTTCTAAGGACTCTCCCAATGAATCTCAACCTGGTACCCGCCTTACCAACAATTAATTTTATATGATCATTCCACTTCAAATCGTTCTGCACGCATACTCCCATATATTTTACAGAAGTAACTGCTACCAGTGTTTGTTCCGCTATCATACAATAAAGGATCCTTCTTTCTATGTATTCGCAATACATTATATTTGTCTATGTTAAGGGTCAGTTGCCACTCCCTGCACCAAGTGCCTATCCGCTGCAGATCTTCCTGCATTTCGCCACAATTTTCTAATGCTGCAACTTCTCTGTATACTACAGCATCATCCGCGAAAAGCCGCATGGGACTTCCGACACTATCTACTAGGTCATTTATATATATTGTGAAAAGCAATGGTCCCATAACACTCCCCTGTGGCACGCCAGAGGTTACTTTAACGTCTGTAGACGTCTCTCCATTGATAACAACTTGCTGTGTTCTGTTTGCTAAAAACTCTTCAATCCAGCCACACAGCTGGTCTGATATTCCGTAGGCTCTTACTTTGTTTATCAGGCGACAGTGCGGAACTGTATCGAACGCCTTCCGGAAGTCAAGAAAAATAGCATCTACCTGGGAGCCTGTATCTAATATTTTCTGGGTCTCATGAACAAATAAAGTGAGTTGGGTCTCACACGATCGCTGTTTCCGGAATCCATGTTGATTCCTACATAGTAGATTCTGGGTTTCCAAAAACGACATGATACTCGAGCAAAAAACATGTTCTAAAATTCTACAACAGATCGACGTCAGAGATATAGGTCTATAGTTTTGCGCATCTGCTCGACGACCCTTCTTGAAGACTGGGACTACCCGTGCTCTTTTCCAATCATTTGGAACCTTCCGTTCCTCTAGAGACTTGCGGTACACGGCTGTTAGAAGGGGGGCAAGTTCTTTCGCGTACTCTGTGTAGAATCGAATTGGTATCCCATCAGGTCCAGTGGACTTTCCTCTGTTGAGTGATTCCAGTTGCTTTTCTATTCCTTGGACACTTATTTCGATGTCAGCCATTTTTTCGTTTGTGTGAGGATTTAGAGAAGGAACTGCAGTGCAGTCTTCCTCTGTGAAACAGCTTTGGAAAAAGGTGTTCAGTATTTCAGCTTTACGCGTGTCATCCTCTGTTTCAATGCCATCATCATCCCGGAGTGTCTGGTTGGTTGGTTTGTTGGGGGAAGGAGACCAGACAGCGAGGTCATCGGTCTCATCAGCTTAGAGAAGGACGGAGAAGGAAGTCGGCCGTGCCCTTTTAAAGGAACCATCCCGGCATTTGCCTGGAGCGATTTAGGGAAATCACGGAAAACCTAAATCAGGATGGCTGGACGCGGGATTGAACCATCGGGAGTGTCTGGATATGCTGTTTCGAGCCACTTACTGATTTAACAAAAGACCAGAACTTCCTAGGATTTTCTGTCAAGTCGGTACATAGAATTTTACTTTCGAATTCACTGAATGCTTCACGCATAGCCCTCCTTACGCTAACTTTGACATCGTTTAGCTTCTGTTTGTCTGAGAGATTTTGGCTGCGTTTAAACTTGGAGTGAAGCTCTCTTTGCTTTCGCAGTAGTTTCCTAACTTTGTTGTTGTACCACGGTGGGTTTTTCCCGTCCCTCACAGTTTTACTCGTTACGTACCTGTCTAAAACGGATTTTATGATTGCCTTGAACTTTTTCCATAAACACTCAACATTGTCAGTGTCGGAACAGAAATTTTCCTTTTGATCTGTTAGGTAGTTTGAAATCTGCCTTCTATTACTCTTGCTAAACAGATAAACCTTCCTCCCTTTTTTTTATATTCCTATTAACTTCCATATTCAGGGGTGCTGCAACGGCCTTATGATCACTGATTCCCTGTTCTGCACATACAGAGTCGAAAAGTTCGGGTCTGTTTGTTATCAGTAGGTCCAAGATGTTATCTCCACGAGTCGGTTCTCTGTTTAATTGCTCGAGGTAATTTTCGGATAGTGCACTCAGTATAATGTCACTCGATGCTCTGTCCCTACCACCTGTCCTAAACATCTGAGTGTCCCAGTCTATATCTGGTAAATTGAAGACTATAACATGCTGAGAAAATTTATGTGAAATGTATTCCAAATTTTCTCTCAGTTGTTCTGCCACTAATGCTGCTGAGTCGGGAGGTCGGTAAAAGGAGCCAATTATTAATCTAGCTCGGTTGTTGAGTGTAACCCCCACCCATAATAATTCACAGGAACTATCCACTTCTACTTCACTACAGGATAAACTACTACTAACAGCGACGAACACTCCACCACCGGTTGCATGCAATCTATCCTTTCTAAACACCGTCTGTACCTTTGTAAAAATTTCGGCAGAATTTATCTCTGGCTTCAGCCAGCTTTCTGTACCTATAACGATTTCAGCTTCGGTGCTTTCTATCAGCACTTGAAGTTCCGGTACTTTACCAATGCAGCTTCGACAGTTTACAATTACAATACCGATTGCTGCTTGGTCCCCGCATGTCCTGACTTTGCCCTGCACCCGTTGAGGCTGTTGCCCTTTCTGTACTTGCCCGAGGCCATCTAACCTAAAAAACCGCCCAGCCCACGCCACATAACCCCTGCTACCCGTGTAGCCGCTTGTTGCGTGTAGTGGACTCCTGACCTATCCAGCGGAACCCGAAACCCCACCACCCTATGGCGCAAGTTGAGGAATCTGCAGCCCACACGGTCGCAGAACCGTCTCAGCCTCTGATTCAGACCCTCCACTCGGCTCTGTACCAAAGGTCCGCAGTCAGTCCTGTCGACGATGCTGCAGATGGTGAGCTCTGCTTTCATCCTGCTAGCGAGACTGGCAGTCTTTACCAAATCAGATAGCCGCCGGAAGCCAGAGAGGATTTCCTCCGATCCATAGCGACACACATCATTGGTGCCGACATGAGCGGCCACCTGCAGATGGGTGCACCCTGTACCCTTCGTGGCATCCGGAAGGACCCTTTCCACATCTGGAATGACTCCCCCCGGTATGCACACGGAGTGCACATTGGTTTTCTTCCCCTCTCTTGCTGCCATATCCCTAAGGGGCCCCATTACGCGCCTGACGTTGGAGATCCCAACTACCAGTAAGCCCACCCTCTGCGACCGCCCGGATCTTGCAGACTGAGGGGCAACCTCTGGAACAGGACAAGCAGCCGTGTCAGGCCGAAGATCAGTATCAGCCTGAGACAGAGCCTGAAACCGGTTCGTCAGACAAACTGGAGAGGCCTTCCGTTCAGCCATCCGGAATGTCTTTCGCCCCCTGCCACACCTCGAGACGACCTCCCACTCTACCACAGGTGAGGGATCAGCCTCAATGCGGGCAGTATCCCGGGCAACCACAGTCGTAGTCCGATCGGGGGATGCGTGGGACGAGCTGGCCGTCCCCGACAAACCCCCATCCGGAACCCCACAGTGATGCCCATCGGCAACAGCCTCGAGCTGTGTCACCGAAGCCAACACTGCCGGAAGCTGGGAGCGAAGGGATGCCAACTCAGCCTGCATCTGAACACAGCAGTTGCAGTCCCTATCCGTGCTAAAAACTGTTGTGCAAAGAACGTCTGAACTAATCTACAGAGAGCGTAAACAAATTGACACAAAATTTAAACGGTTATTAAAATACAAGATTGCCTAGTAAATGCAGTAATGCTGCTACTTGCGCACTGCTGACACACTGCTCGGCGGCGTGTTTGTATTGACACTTAACCCCCTTGACAATGAGTGTTGCAAATTTGCATCATACAAATTCTATGCTAATAACTGGAAGGTTAACTGTTTTTGAGCACTGGTGTCAGTAGGTGCTGATTCTTCCTGAAGCTAGCAACGCTTCTGAAAAGTGCTGCATTCTCCCAACTGTTTCGGGTACCTCTAAAGTGCCACAGCTTTTTATTTTTATCTTTCATCTGGATATTTATTGAGACATTAAGGGGATAAACATTACATGTTTACATTACTCCAAAACAGAAAACAACCCAGCATACAGTACATATAGAACAGTACTGACGCACTAGAACGGCAGTTCCATGTGATGACCACCAACGTTGTTACAGACGTTGTATCTGTGAAGTACGTTCTGGTACACACTCTCCATTCAAACAGGTGTCTCTTCAGTTTCTAGTGCAGTGGCGAGAACTCTGTCTCTACGGGATTCTCTTAACTTAAACTCTGCATACGACCCCACAAGAAGTAGTCCACAGGCGACTATGGCCGCGACAGTGTTGGACCGACTCAGCCTATCCATATTTTGCCATATTATCTGTTTAGACGTCTCCGAATTGCATGTATAGAAGTGAGGTGGTGCACATCACACTGAAACCATATTTCCTGATGAACATTCAGTGGCACATCTTTCATGAACGGCCCACTGTTTTTTAGGTAGATCAAATATGCAGGACCAATTAGCTCGAGTGGAAGAAGGTATGCAGCAATGACACGATTGTCCAGAATACCTCCCCACACATTAATCTGTCCAAACATGGCTGTTTCATGAATTCAGAGCACAGTCCCTAGTGAACTTAACATTCACCTGTGAACAGAATTCGATGCAGAAACGGGGCTGTGTCGATGCTGCGGTGCAGGAACCACATGCAGTGGGCAACGTGCTGTGGAAAATTGGTTGGACCTATACCGTGTACCCTCTGTAAGTGGTACAAATGTAACTGTTGCTCACACATAATATCCCAGACGATATTGTGACACAACACCCGTTGCAAGTGTAATTGTTCCACTGACAGGTTCTCTTCAATGTAAAGCAGTGCATCATCTTCAAATTCAGGCACGCGGCACTGTCGTCGAGCAGCACAGTCCTGCCTCTTCACGGTGAAGGTACCTGTTTCTCAGAACTGCTGCTTAACTCGGGTAGACAGTTTGTGCAATAGGATGCTACGTTATAGAAAATGTTTGCGATACAGCCGACTAGCAGTTATTCCGTTATTACCTCGAGCTTCGTCGTACACAAAAAGCACGTCCGTGTATTCCAAAAAGTGTACCGAGTCGTATGTACTGTATGAGAGACATACAGGCATTGAATATGTCTTGCAGCACGGTAGACATTGAATAACATTAGGTGACTGTATGATGTAAAACATATCATCCTGTCCACCCTGTTGCATATCAGGACAAGCAACTCTGAGACTTTTCTCTTTCCTCAGCAGATGTGGATGTGTTACATGTCTCAATTGAAACTGTCACAGTATGGAAATGCTATGTTTCCGAACATGGATCCCTCTTCTAAATATTATGTACTCACCCCCCTCTACAAATGCTATAAGTTCATAATGGGAATTTCCAAATACCCTGTACGTGAATAAGAGGCACCTGACAACACTGAGAATAACACAATCAAGTGAAGAGTCTCTAATTGCTATCTGAGGCAATTTCTTTACTTTCGAGAGGGGTGCCAACAAAGCTTTAAAATGCTTTTCGGAGTGGCGATCCCGACACAGCAATAGGCTACGAATAGGTACAGTTAGTTCTCGGTGAAATTGGAGAAGTAATGTACCAGTCCCGAACTCGCACTGGCTGGATAACAGCAGCGGTTAGCAAAGAAGAAAGCTCAACTGTAGACTGCAGAGCTAACAGTACTTCACTGTCTGGCAGAAGTCCAGGCAGTGGTAGACATAAGAACACAGCTCGCAGCACCTGAAGGAGATGGCCGAGTCAGACGTCAAAGTATCATGCATAAACGTGGAATCTACAACTGCCCGGCTAAAGTCTAGATCAGTCCCAGTGGCAGTCCCAGCGGTGCTTATCTACTGCTCGTACGTCAGCAACGCTTCAGTTGCGCATAGCCACTGGGCCGATTCTATGACACGACAAATGAGAGGCGAGAACAGAGGCAACGTATTTCCAGCACCAAAATTGAAACTTATGTCGTTTGTTGTTTTTCAGCGTATTAGCAAGTTTCGAGAGAAATATTTTGCAGTTATGGCAGCGAGTCGACCGATTTAAATGATTTAGTTCTGTATGCTGACATTGTCCATTGGTGCTTGTCTTACAGATTAATTGCAAAGACACTAAAATTTGTCAAATGTGACGGTGAAATGACTCTTAAAAAGTCAAAGTCTTGTGAGAATGGAATCATCTGGAAGTGCAGCTAAAGCCGTCGCCACTTTGAGTAAGTGGATCAATGTTTACTAAGAAGAGTCACACATTTGATACATTAGTTAACGTTGATCCACCTACCTTCTCCCAAGAATAAATTAAAAAATATTGAGTCAGTTACTCAGTGTGCTCGTGCAGAGAAATATTTCATGCTTTTTTTAAAAAAATATATCACAGGCTGCTCCACTGTCCTTGGTTTGCAGATACTTGTACAGTTTAAATAGCTGAGATTCAAATGAGGAACACAAGTCAATTTATAATCCTCATTTACTGCAATGTTTCACCCTTTCTTCCGAATGTACTACTTCAAAATACGTCATCTACCTGCTGCTCTCTCATTGGCTGCGAAACACAAACAGCTGAGATGCTTTCTTTTGTTCCCACTGTGCCTCGTGGAAAGCATTGACAACATTCCTGCACAAAACACGTAAGTATGGCACTATGGCTATTCTAGACTTTTACACTCTGCCTCACACCAAAAACTGCACATTAATTCATTGTGCTCGTTACATTTGCTACATTGCATTTAATTAGTGTTAACGCATATTGAATTAAGACATGCAGTGATAATTTATTGTTAATACAGCAAACAGATTAAGTTTCTGTAGTTTGCTTCTCTTCTAAAGTATTGCTTGAATCGTTCCTCACCCCTGAGGTTCTCCATCATTGGATCTACAAAACACAGCGAGTGTGTTGTTAGTGAATTAAAGAACAAATGGATGTACATACCGAGGGGATTGGTTTGCATCTTCCAAGGCCTCTCTCCATCTTCTCCAGTTTCAAGTTCAAAGTATGCTCTATTCCTCTCTCTCACCACCTCTTCCAGATTTGCCATACTCTCTTTCACCTGCAAAGTAAAATGCAACAAGATTCTCAAATAACTGTAGCCCTCTTATTATTAGAAGGCATAAGCTATGGAGTGTCACAGAGCTCTTTTAAATAAAGGATTCCTGACAGACCTGAGAGAGAGAGAGAGAGAGAGAGAGAGAGAGAGAGAGAGAGAAGGGGGGGGGGGGGTTGACAAAACCACCTGACTGAGTGTGCACATAACTAGCAAGGAAAGGCCACATGTATTGAGTGAACACATACAACCGGTAAATAAAGTTTTAATTACCACCTCAAATAAATAAAATTATGCAACTAATTTTCTTGTTCATTTGAAATACACAAATGTAATTCTGGGACACATACTCCAGAATTTGAATCAAGAACAGCTGCCATCATGGTAACTTAGAAGAAGATATCCTCAGTGTAGCAAAGCAGCTTAAATTACTTAGCAGAGGCGAGCCTTCCAGTCCATATTATATACCAATTAGATTCCTTTCATTGTATGCTGGTACAACAGCTCCATATTTAGCAGTCACATACAACCGTTCTCTCTACAAAGAAATCCGCACCTTACGACTGGAAAGTTGCACAAGTCACACCAATTCTCAAGAAAGGAAGTAGGAGTAATCAGCTGAATTACAGACCCACATCACTGACGTCAATTTGTGGTAGGGTTCTGGAACATATACAATGGCATACCCAAAAGAAACCAAACTTATTTTTTGGCGGACAGAGCATTCGCAACACTGCATTTTTCCACTAGGAGCACACAGAGCAAACATTCCAGTCAGCTGAATGCTGTCACTGAAGAATGAGACGACTAGTTTTAACAGAGTTTCTAATGACAACTGTTTTGTGCAAATGTTGTTTCTGCAATAGCTGATTTTCGTGAACAGTGTACAGATGTGAAATTGCTGCTTTTTGCTCAGAAAAAGTGTAGCAGAAATCTCTTGAAATGTTAAATAAGGCATATAAGGTTGGTGTTATGCGGAAAACTTGGGTATTTGAGTGGTTTTCCCATTTCAAAAATGGTGAAATGTCAATTGATGACAAACCTCATTCTAGTCATCCTTCCACAGCACGAACACGTGAAAATGTTAAAAATATTCGTGCAATCACCGACAAAGATTGACGATGGACCACTGAAGAAATTATGGACTGCCACAATTGACTTGGAGTTCGGTGCAGTGAATTGTGACAGAAGAATTCAGAATGAAAGAGTGGCTGCCAAATTCGTGCCACGAGTGCTGAACAAAAACACGGTTACATGGATGTATGCTGTGCTTTGAAAGAAGAGTCCTGCAATCAGCCAAAGCTCTCTTTTCAAAAATAATCACAAGTGACAAAACTTGGTGCTATGTTTAAAATCTTGAATCAAAGCAACAATTAGGCCAGTGGAAGACTTCAAGTTCACCTTGGCCCAAGAAAGCCCATCAGGTGAAACCATCATTAAAACAATGCTGATTTGTTTTTTCGATGTGATAGGAGTCGTCAATTCAGAGTTTGTTCCACAGAGTCAAGACAGTTAACCAGGATTTCACTTGGAAGTTTTGAGAAGACTGGTCAACAGTATGCAGAAGAACCGGTCTGATTCGCGGCAGTCGAGTGACTGTTTCTCCCATCGTGATAATGCCCCTGCTCGCACGGCCCTGCCTGTGTGACAATTGTTGACCAAAAATGGTATGACCTCTGTTCCTCAACCCCCATACTCACCCAACCCTGCCCCGTGCGACTTTTTTGTTTGTTTCCTAGAATGAAAAGAGACTTGAAAGGAAAGCATTTTGCTGATGTCGCCGAGGTAGGGTGGAGTGGTGGTAGGGGGTGGTGGGGGGGGGGGGGGGGGGGACCCTACGGTGACGATGGAGGTGCTGTCAAGAATCACAGAAGATGAATTTAAACAATGTTTTGAAAAATGCAATAAAATATTTGAAGAGTGTATTAGTGAAAGTGAAGAGTACTTTGAAGGGTATGGAAGGTTTGTGCTGAAAACATGAATAAATAAGTTAAAAAAATAAGTTTGGTTTCTCTGGGTACCCCCTCATACTGTGTTCAAACAAACCTCAATGAAAACGATCTATTGACACACAGCACGGATCCAGAACTAATCATTCTTGTGAAACACAACAAGCTCTTTATTCACATGAAATAATGAGTGCTATCAACAAAGGATCTCAAATTAATTCCATATTTCCAGACAGCTGTTAACACCATTCCTCACAAGTGGCTTCTTATCAAACTGCATGCTTACGGAGTATCATCTCAGTTGTGTGACTGGATCTGTGATTTCCTATCAGAAAGGTCAGTTCACAGTAACTGATGGAAAGTCATTTAGTAAAATAGAACTGACATCTGGCACTCCCCAAGGAAACAATATATGCCCTCTGCTGTTCCTGATCTTTGTAAATGATTTAGGAGACAAACTGAGCAGATCTCTCAAATTGTTTGTAGATGAGGCTGTCATTACTGTCTAAAAAAGTTATCACAAGAGCAAAGGCAATTGCAAAATGAATTACACAAGATACCTATATGATGGAAAAAGTGGCGATTAAGTCCAAATAATGAAAAGTCTGGCATCATCCACATGAGTGCTAATAGAAATCCATTAAATTTCTATCACACAAATCTAAAGGCTCTCAATTCAACAAAATACCCAGGGATTACAGTTACAAATAACTTAAAATTGGAATGATCACATATATGACAGAAAGAAGGCTTTCACGATTGGATGACGCTGTTGCCAGTATAAGGTTGTGGTCCACAGAACTCTTCTGTTCCTAACATTTCATCCAGAACTGCGCTGTGTATCTTCTTGCCGACTGACAGGTCAGACATCTGAGAGTGAAATATATATTGCAAAAAAACTGGCGTAGTCAGAGTTACGTATGTTAAGCAGAGAAGATCCTTGTCGAAGATAAAACTTAATTATTGATTGTTGCCTTGTCAAAAAAACACCACCACCACCACCACCACCACCACCACTGTCTAGCAATTCTGCAGAGCTACTGCCCATATGTCACTAACTTTCATGGTCTCTTCTTTCCTGTTAAATTTGCCCCTGTGTTTATATATTTCAATGGCTTCTCTACATGTTGTTGTTGTTGTTGTTGTTGTGGTCTTCAGTCCTGAGACTGATTTGATGCAGCTCCCCATGATATTCTATCCTGTGCAAGCTTCTTCATCTCCCAGTACCTACTGCAACCTATATCCTTCTGAATCTGCTTCGTGTATTCATCTCTTGGTCTCCCTCTAAAATTTTTACTCTCCATGCTGTCCTCCAGTACTAAACTGGTGATACCTTGATGCCTCAGAATATGCCCCACCAACCGATCCCTTCTAGTCAAGTTGTGCCACAAATTTCCCTTCTCTCCAATTCTCTTCAATACCTCCTCATTAGTTATGTGATCTACCCATCTCATGTTCAGCATTCTTCTGTAGCACCACATTTCGAAAGCTTCTATTTTCTTCTTGTCTAAACTATTTACCGTCCTCGTTTCACTTCCACACATGGCTACACTTCATACAAATACTTTCAGAAACGACTTCCTGACACTTCACCAATTTAGTATTGGAGGGCAGCGTGGAGGGTAAAAATGTGATCATTCCAATTTTAAGTTAATTGTAAGTGTAATTCCTGGGTATTTAGTTGCATTGAGGGCCTATAGCTGAGGATAATAGTTCATCATTGCAGGCAAAATTTTTGTTTTGGAAAACTTCACTCTGTGACTTCCTGGCTGAAGACCAAGCTCCACTAGTGCCGATTTGTCTATTTTTCCTAGCCGACAAGAGACTTTTGTGTTCCTTTAGCCATGTATTCTGATAAAGTCATCTACTTCTATTCGAAAAGAAGAGAAAAAAAAAAAGAGCTTTACTGAAGACTGAAGCTTTGTGTCCTAGACGTTACGACCTACCTAAAATTCGTAACATTGATCTTCCTCTGAGTGTTCATCACAGACAAGAGTATTGTCAGATGTGATAGGAACACTTTTATTCTCTATATTCATAAGTAGCCCAACGGGCAAAGTGAGCAGCAGTTTATAGCTGTTTGCTAATGATGCTGCAGCGTACGGGAAGGTGTCGTTATTGAGTGACTGTAAAAATATGTGTAATGACTTAGGCAAAATTTCTAGTTGATGTGATGAATGACAACTTGCTCTAAACATAGAAAAGTTTAAGTAAATGTGGATGAGTAGAAGAAATAGCCTCCAAAATTCAAATATAGGATAAATATGGGGCAGCTTCACACAGCCACTTTGATTAAATACCTAGGTGTAACATTGGAAAGTGATACAAAATGGACTGTAGTAGGGATGGTGAATGCTAGACTTCTTTTTATTGGGAGAATTTTGGAAAAGTGTAGCTCATCCATACAGGAGATGGCGTACAGAATGTTAGTGTGACTCATCCTCGAGTACTGTTCCGAGTGTTTGGGATGCACACCAGGTCGGATTAAAGGAAGACATCGAAGCAATTCAGTGGCGTGCTGCTGGATTTGTTACCAGTAGGTCTGATCAGCACACAGGTGTTATGGAGACACTTCAACTCAAATCGGTGCTCTTTCTGGAAAGGCTCTATTGCACAGATTTAGAGAACCAGCATTTGAGGCTCACTGCAGAACAATTCTACTGCCACCACAGTACATTTTGCACAAGGACCATGAAGGTAAGAAGCGAGAAATTGGAGCTCACGCAGAGGCTTTTAGACTATCATTTTTCCCTCTACAGGAGAGAGAATTACTAGAAGTTGCCCCAGGTACCCTCCTCCATGCGCTTTATGGTGGTTTGCAGTGTATGTATGTAGATGTAGATAATGCTGCGAGCAATGTGAATTCAAATACATGAAAGAAAAATTAGAATTTCACACGAGATTGTTTGGATAAGACTCATTATTAAGGGTGAGCATAAAGTCATAACTGGGTCTTTTTATCAATCGACAGACTCACCCCCAGATGCAACCAAAACTGTGAAGTTGCTAACATGTATTTTCCCCAGTCATATAGTGATCACCAGTTGAGACTTGCCTATACACCAATTGATATGGATAATTACAGTTTTGTAAGTAGAAAGTACGAAAAGACATCTGGTAAAACAATACTGAATACTTTGTATGAATACTACTTAGAACAGGTAATCTGGAAGTCCACACATGATGGAAAAGTATTAAATCGAGAATGATATTTTCACTCTGCAGCGGAGTGTGCACTGATATGAAAACTTCCTGGCAGATTAAAACTGTGTGCCGGACTGAGACTCAAACTCGGGACCTTTGCCTTTTGAAGTCAAGTGTTCTAATGTCTGAGCTACTAAAGCACGACTCACGCCCCATCCTCACAGCTTTACTTCTGCCAGTACCTCATCTCCTACCTTCCAAACTCCACAGAAGCTCTTCTGCAAACCACACAGAACTAGCACTCCTGGAAGAAAGGATATTGCAGAGACATGGCTTAGTCACAGCCTGGGGGATTGTATTAGATCTAATGGCAACAAATAAAACTGAATTTTTCAATAGTGTTTACGTTGAAACTGACAACGTTGACTGTGGATCAACTGTTACAGCAATAATTTTCTAAATACAAATGACAACAGAAACAAGTAGAAAGACTTAAATTTTCAGTAAGCTAGATAGAGAGGCAGTAGTGTCACATCTCAAAGAACAACAACACATTTACTTCTTGGCAGGAGCATTTACATAGAACTGTAGTGCAGAGTGCAGACTTATAAGAATAGTTGACCCTCTTGCACTTACAATCACAGACAGAACATGGGTGCCGTCTTGTGCAGACATTTGACTTCTGTCAATATTTCACATTTTATCTTCAATTAAAATGAATGATTATTAATATCTACAGATATTCATTTCATTATCCTCCTCATAAAATGTGAGCTTCCACGACTGTTGCTGTCTGAAAGTACTACCATTATAGAAGTAAAAAGTGTGATGTAAACTTCTTGAATTCTAGGTTACGTTGACCAGAAGTCCTCTATTTTTGGGGATTGTCCCTATTTAGCTTAAGAGTCCCATTGTCCCTACAAAATACATACAATATGTATGTTGTGCCAAATTTCATTAATTGTCCTATACATTTTGAAATACCACATTCTTAAGTAATGTATAGCATAACCAAATGGAGAACAAATGCGATCATACCCAAAGAATGAATCAAATACACTCTCTGATTAAACCAAACGAGGCAGGAGTTTTTAAGCTTTTTGGTTGGTACTATGTAATGATTTCACACGGCTAGCAGTCTGTCACTTCCGCTTTAAGTCGCTTCATTTAGAAGTGGTGTTTTAGACCATTAGAGTCACAAGTTACATTACTTGTGTGATATAATGCAAACCTTTCACATAATTGCTAAAAAGAAAGCATGTATTTGCAGATGAAATTAAAGCCGAGTTTTCGTTTCTGAAATAGGAGCAGTAAAGAGTGAAATTGCTTTGCACTACAGAGGTCTATCTGATGATGTGCAACACAACAACATGAAGAAACATGAGCTAGCTGATTCAAGCAAAACTGTGATGTCTTTTGTTACGGAACATGAAATTAGTGCCATTGTAAATTATCAAGAAAAGCATCTTGCTGCTGAGGAAGGTTTGCTAGCTTTCCATCCAACGAAACAACCATTTCTTCAGGTCAATGGACCACGTTACTGCAACTATCAGGAAGCTGTTTGAGATGAAATCTCCCTGTTCCAGAACTACTGGTTGTCTCAAACAAAAGTTTATATTTGAGGATCTATCTGTGCAGTCACAACAAATCGTAGGAGAGTGAGGGTACGTTCACTGCTTACTCAGCCTTTAGGAATTTGGTTAAAATGGAGCACTTCTCAGGAGCAGACCATGTATTCTGTGTGCAAAAATTGTACAATGATGGTGATTCGGCAGCTGTAGCACAGAGGAAATTTGCAGTGATTGTGGATGGCATTATGTAAACGATGCTCCAAGTGTTCCTCTTATCCAGAAACATTTGCAGAGACCAGTTCAACACTAGCCAAACCGAAACTCTGGTGACCGAGGTCATTAAGAACAGGTGAATCTGTTGAGAGAGTAAATCAGTCTGTACACATCTTCATTTCTAAGCATGCCAATTCTTTAAATGTACATAAATTGGCACTGCAGCAATTCTGCACAAAGATCTTAAACTGCACCCTTACAAAATCCAATTGGTGCAAGAATTAAAGCCTCAGGGTGCCAGACATGGGCTGCAGTTCGCTAATAACATGAATCAGTGCCCTTGATTTAACAATACCTTGTTTTCTGACAAGGCTCATTTTCACCTCAACGGTCACATTAGTAAGCAAAATTGCCGCTACTGGAGTGTGACGAATCCTAAACAGGTGCACAAAAAACCCTTCATTCGCCAAAAGTTACTATATGGGCTATATAAAGCGGTTGTGCACTTACAGTGAATTCAGAACATTATGTCATGATGTTGAATGACTTTTTGGTTAGTGGATTGCAAAACCTTCCCACTTACAACCAAAGCACATGGTTTCAGCACAACAGAGCCATAGAACACATGTAGAATGCGTCTATACTGTGAGTTTGCGACATTTTCTCTGGCAAATTGATATCACGGAGAGGTGACATTAATTGGTACCTGTGCAGTCCAGATTATGGGGATGTGTCGAATCTACTGCAGGTCAATAATCCGACCTCTCTGGAGCAAGCGAGAGAAAATGTCCGTAGTGAACTGTAAGCCATCCCAGTGTCGACATGCCGAGCTGTTCGTTCATCGTTTGAAAGAGTGCCACAAGCGTGTCGGATTGCAATCGAATGACATTATTTTTAAGAAGTAAATTCATAAACCGCATATTACAATAATAAATAAAGATTTTGTTGATATTTTATTGTGACACATCAAATACAAACTTACTTTTGAGACAACCTGTATTTGAGGAAGTGAACCACGTTAAAAATGTATGTGAAGTGGAAAACAATTAACAACTTTTACGCGTGTTGGTGAAAAATGGTCTACCACTTTCAACTTCCACGCATCTCACGATGTTTGTGCAAATATTTGCATCTTATTATTGCAATCATGCTACATATACCTGGCACTAATGCTGCAGCAGAAACTATATTCTCTGTCACAAATACTTTACGGACTGACGAAAAGAATAAGTTTAGTGTGGAAACTTTTATGGAAATAATTATAACTAAGACTCATTTCAAGAATACTTCAAGTGTTGATTTCTAAAGAATTCTATCTGAAAATTCTGAATGACATATGTTTTCTACAAAATACAATAAAATGATTTCTCAGAAACTACCCAAAGAGAAACTTCCAGGGCAACTGAGAATGAGAAATAAATAATCTGTGTAAGTAATAATTGCTGTCTATCCTGCAGTCCAGTTGCAGTTATGTGACAGTTGACACATGACGTGTGGCAGCTGGTTTCCTCCAATCAGAGTGCTCAACGTCATGCCCGAACCTTTCGCTATTGCCACAACAATTAGTTCACTTCCAATTTCTTGTACAGCTTTCTATCTTGATGTATTTGGGTCCCACGGACCCTTCCACACAATATGTGATTCAGCACCACTTTTATAATTATTACGACCACAGGGATCGGCTTACTTTGGATAAGCTTCACACGGCATTGTGCAAAGCTGTATTTTTGAAGGCTGTCAATTAATCATTGCGACTGTGACACCAGAGTAATAAATAGAACTGCCTTTTGCAGTGAAATGGCATGATGCAATAGTTATTGTATAAACCTGACATGTAGAAGGTTCGAATCTCGTCAAATGCAGCGAATTTATTTGTCTAAATCTAATCGGAAGGCTTTGATTATCACTTTTATTCAACTAAGCTGGTTTAAATGTGCTTTTTGTTATTTTTTTTTTAATTTGTAATACTTTGCTGCAACATTTTCATCATCATACTGACTTTTTTATTTGCTCTTTTTTTCTTCCTATCATTACTTTTTTTAAATTTAGAATATCCTCGTGTTGCCTATAATCTGCAATCGAGTGCCAACCAGGATTGCTCATCGGCCGATAATGCAGCATCCTGTGTAACCAGTGTGGGGCAGTTTCAGGTAACCAGTGACAATGAGAAATTATAGTTTGCTTTTATGGCTAAAACTCAAATTTTGCTGCAGAAGACAGCTAAATAAACAAACATAATATGAAGTTTTTTGTGTCTCAAGTTTCTAGTGATCTGCTGTAAACAAAGCATTAGTGATTTTCGTTCTGTTGCAGATACTTTGCATGTCGTGAGGTTACGGTCAGGTTAGGACACGAGTTTAAATCCAGAGCTACAAAACCTGTTGTCTGCCACAGTTCAGTCATTGGTCACTTAAAATCAGCTGTCGATAGAGCATCTCCTGCTTCCATTATATCTCACAGTGGCCACTTCCAATGTTGCTTCACGTTACACATTAACAGCATTCGTGATATCAGCTGCCATGTTTGTGTGTCACCTGTAAGCGAGCAGTAGCCTGCAGCAGATGCAGCAACACTGTAGCTGCAAGCGGCGGATGTCAAACTATCAACTAATTTTAATCGGATTGTAGTTAGAGACCTCAATTTATTAAAGCGATATATTGTGTTTCCATGTGACAACAACAAAATATTTATTCAATAAATAATACATGGTATTTTAATGTTTTTTAAGGTGTTTTAACGAAAAGGTATGCTCCACCGTGAAACAAGCAGGAAGATGAAAATTTTATTTGAGGGACTACCCATGGCACGGTCACAGCAGTCCATTGCAAGCCACACACCCTGTCTGTAGACTGCATGTGTATGAGCAGATCACAGCAACTGATCACAGATTGCACAGAATTTCCACTCAATCTGACAAATGGCAGGCGACAATTGGGTTATGTGAAACAACGTCCCTGTTTGCCTGAGTCTCATTTATCTTGTTCTTAAATATGGTTGCGTGTTTTTGTTTCCCTCTGCCCAATTGGAGTAAGAGTTTCGTGTTAGAACCTAAGTTATTCAACAATCGTGAACTACTATGAAAAGTGAAGACGCAACGGACACCGACATCAGAAGTACTCTATACTAGTATAAGAAGACGAAACGTCGTTTAACACTGGTACTGAGAATCTCAAAAAGTTCTTGACCAATTTACTTCAAATAAATATTTGGATGGGCATAGGATACATATAAAGGGAAAATGCTGTTAGCACAAAGCTCAAAAAGTTCTCAACTGATAAACTTCAAATTTTTAGTCTCTGCTCTAATATGCATTCAGACAGACTCACCTGTGCTACAGAAATGGTAGTTCATTGGAATTCCATAGCAATGGTCATGATATACTCGGCTATATCTCATGGTTTTAAGTTATTTATGAAGCAAGTACATGCATTATTAATTTTTAAACTACTAAACAAAATGAGGTAATATTAAGTGGGAATTTTAATTTAAATGTTTAGGGCATTCCTTATCATTTCTTGTAATCTAACTCACCCTCATACAATTTATATCAAGAGTTACGGAAATTGTACGGATGCTATTCACAATACTTCCATACCGAAACTGCGAAAGCACTGTGTAAATACTTAAAGTTCAACTACAAGCTAATACATGAAAAACTGTATTGCCATAGTGGTGAGATGTAGACAACCCACTTGGTATGAACGAAAAATTTAAATGTATTCTGTAACACAGCCTACAGTTCCCGAAGGAAGCATTTAAAAACTACAGCAATAAATTTCAGTTCCCATTTTTAATCATTATTTATATCAAAGCATTAGCGGACACTTGAAAATCAACTGCCACTACTGCTAACCATAGCAGATTTCCCATAGTACAGTTTAATGACACATTGGCTTTCGTAATACTAAAATTGCTTGTGTGAGATGGAATTGAAGTGAGTGACCAAATGCAAGTGATATCACTGCTGCTAAAGCAGCAATTAAATTTGACATTTTTGTATTCTCCAGTAAAAAGTCAGCAATCAAAAAAGTAAAAACTAGTGCATCTGACAGATATTACTTCCTCACAATTATACAGAAAATATGTTGAATTTACTTGGTATCTACCATGAAAGCAGCTAATAAGTTTGCTCAATGGGAAACGTATAACCTAAAATGTCACTAAAATGGAGAACTGTTAAAGTTTTGCATCGTGAACCGTTTTATTTAATAACTTCACTGACATTTAAATATCTCTGTCTGACTACTGGACACAGATTGTTTTGTGTTATTTTGCCACAATGGAAATTTATCATCATTCTGTAGACTTCTGATAACACACACACACACACACACACACACACACCACTCACTCACTCACACAAACGCAACTCACACACACGACTGCAGTCTCAGGCAACTGAAACCACATTGCGAGCAGCACCACCAGTGCATGATGGGAGTGTGGCAAGAGGAGGCTGGGGCGGGTAGGGGAAGGGGTAGTATGATGGGGAAGGTGGACAGTGAAGTGCTGCAGATTAGATGGAGGGGAGGCGAGAGGTGGAGAGGGAAGGGGGGAGGAAGTAGCGGAGAAGGAGAGAAATAAAAACATTGGGTGTGGTGGTGGAGTGACGGCTGTGTAGTGCAGGAATGGGAACAGGGAAGGGGCGGGATAGGTGAGGACAGTGACTAATGAAGCTCGAGGCCAGGAGAGTTAGGGACCGTAGGAGGTATTGCAGCGAAAGTTCCCACCTGCGCAATTCAGAAAAGCTGGTGTCGGCGGGAAGGATCTGTATGGCACAGGCTGTGAAGCGGTCATTCAAATGGAGAATATCATTTTCAGTAGCGTGTCGAGCAACAGGCTGGTCCACTTGTTTCTCGGCCTCAGTTTGTCGGTGGGCATTCGTGGAGACAGATAGCTTGTTGGTTATCCTGCCTACATAGAATGCAGCACAGTGGTTGCAGCTTAGCTTGTAGACCACATGACTGCCTTCACAAGTAGGCCCTAACTTTGATGGGATAGGTGGCAATTGTGACCGGACTGGAGTAGGTGCCAGACAGGGCTACCTGTGAAACCAGTCGTGTGGTCTACAAGCTAAGCTGCAACCTCTGTGCTGCATTCTACGTAGGCACGACAACCGACAAGCTGTCTGTCCGCACGAATGGCCACCGACAAACTGTGGCCCAGAAACAAGTGGACCGCCATTTTGCTCAACACACTGCCAAATCATCATAGCCTTCATTCTAAGGACTGCTTCACAGCCTGTACCATATGCAGAGTCACCACCAACACCAGCTTTTATGAACTGCACAGGTGGGAACTTTCCCTGTAATACATCCTACGTTCCCATAACCATCCTGGCCTCATCCTTCGTTAGTTATTTTTCTCACCTATCCAGTCCCTTCCCACAGCCGTCATTCCACTATCACACCCAGTCTTTTTACTTCTCTCCTTTTCCGCTACTTCCCCCCTCCCCTCCATCTAACCTGCAGCACTTCACTGTCAGCCACTCCCACCATACTATCCCACCCCCTCCCCACCCTAGTCTCCTCCTTACCTCCACCCAGTTGCCACTCCCATCATGCACTGGTGTTGCTGCTTACAGTGTGATTTCAGTTGCCTGAGACTGCAGGTGTGTGTGTGTGTGTGTGTGTGTGTGTGTGTTTTTATCGTTGATGAAGGCCAATGGCTGAAAGCTTTAATTGCAAAAGTCTTTTTGTTGTGCCTATCTGCGACTCAGCATCTCCACAATATGGTGAGTAGCAGCTTTCCTTCTCATAATATTTTTCCAGTGCAACCTGGATTTTCCATTATTTGATTGCTCAATGATTTAATTGTATTGACTATGAATATGGCAGAAAAAACATTGCAGAAAATAATGTGTTTTAATACATCTCAAGAGGTATGGGCAGAATTGCATACATTATTTGATGATGTTTCTGAAGATAAAGTTTATGATCTATATTTATGATTTTTTTGGATATATTAAACATTCTAGTGATGTTGTAACAACTCATACACAAAAGATGAAAAATGTGTAGAATGATTTGAAGCAAGATGTAGAAAATAACCCAGAATTACCCCATTTATTTTTAATCTGTGAAATTTTAGGTACACAGACAGATGGGTATTTTTCATTTAAACCAAGTTGGATACCTATGTTAATAAGTGATAGACCTGTTGATAATTTGATAACTCAACTTTGTGATTATGAGAGAGCTTTGTCAAGCAAAGGAGGAGATTCTACATCTCAAGAGGCTCTTATAAGTAACAATGAAACAGTTTCTAACCAACCACAGTGGAAAAAATAAAGTTGTCTGTCATTACTGTAAGATGCCAAATCATGTGGTTAAGAAATGCTGAAAGTGGATTGAGGATGATCAACTACAAAAGCGTCGGAAAAGTGGTGTGTTCGAAGGTGCAAAAATTTAAAATACAAACACGATTCTCTTCACTGAAATGTCTGTTATGTTATCTGAGCGTGATACTCAAAGCTGGTTTGTAAATAACAGTACAACAAGTCATATCACCAATACTGACAATTCTTTCAAGACATCTGAAACATTTTCTATGACACATACAACTACATCAGCACATGGTGATACTGCTGAGGCTGTTGGAAAGAGCACAATAGAAATGGAAGCCAGCAGTGAATGGAAACTGGCACAAAATCACTTTGAATGGTGTATGGTGTGTACCAAATATTAAAAGAATCTGCTTTCAGTCTTAGCAGCAAAAGACAAAAATCCAAAAAGAAAATTTTTATCCACAACAGAAAGGTGTTATTTTAAAACTGGTGATGTCTAAAAACTAGTTGGCTATCGTGATCGTTATAGAAGACTGTTTCAATTAATGATGAGAAGCATTCCTGCTGAAGTTAATGAAATCAGTGGGGGGGGGGGGGGGGGGGTTGCAATTGTACCATGAAAGATTTGTACATCAAAGTAAGTGAAGTGTCAAGATGCTAATCTCCAAGATCTTAAGCATAAATATGGGATTGGACTCTAAGCTCTGCAAAGGCTGTATTTACAGTAAACCACATCAGCTACCATCTGGTACCAGTGAGAGTGCTTCTGAACTGGGAGAGCCTATTCACACATATGTCTATGGTCCTTTTGAAAAGCCCAATTCTGGGTATCGCCACTTTGTGTTATTCAAAGATGATTGAAGTAAATTTTGAGTTGTTTACTTCATCAAGAAAAAAAACCAGAAGTTGCTAATAAACTAAGGCAGAACTGCTGGGCACACAATTAAAAACCTCGTAACTATCAAGAGTTCAACAACAAAAAGACAGGAGAGATTTTACAGAAGGAGGGCACCATCCAAAGTTTTGCTATGCCGTACACTCCACAGCAAAGTTGATACAATGAAAGACAAAATTGTACTCTTGTTGAAACAGCCACAGCTATGAAGCATGCTGATGAGAACATTCAGCTGAAATGATAAATTCTGCAGCATACATCCTGAATTGAATGAGACCTTCCAATATTTTAGGGACGTCTCCATATGAAACATGGTACTGAAAGAAGCCTGGCGTGAAGCACCTATGTATAATAGGGTCCAAATGTTATGTCCACGTTACGAAACAATTAAGGGTGAAAATCGACGGAAAAGCAGTGAAAGGAATTGTGATTGGCTATGACCATGATCGTGGTTATCAGACCTGGTGTGAAGAAAATCGTGAGTTAATGAGACCACAGGATGTTATTTTTGAAGAGAAAATTATGCAAAAGTAAAGTCCAGTAGTTCTTGTCGATCTTGATCTCCCTCGTTGGAAGTCTCACAAGTCATCAGACAAAATTAAGAGCAAAGTGAAATTTAGTTTTCCAAGAGGAAATGAGCTTGATAATTACGACAATTTACAGGATGAAACTGAAGAGTGTTTAGAACAATCTGATAATGGAAGAATCGAGCCACAACTGCATGAACATTTAGCGGAAAAATGACCAAAAAGACCTCAAGACTGTGTAATGCAGTTAATGACCTTTGACGAAAGCAGCAATGGATCAAGAAATGGTGGAACATCAAGAAAATGGAAATTGGATTTTGGAAGATTTACCACTTGGAAAGAGGGCAATTCCATGTAAGTGGATCTAAAAACTGAAGACAAATGCTGATGGATTGGATGACAGAGTC
Source organism: Schistocerca piceifrons (assembly GCF_021461385.2). Classification (NCBI taxonomy): domain Eukaryota; kingdom Metazoa; phylum Arthropoda; class Insecta; order Orthoptera; family Acrididae; genus Schistocerca; species Schistocerca piceifrons. The sequence goes on along the minus strand of NC_060148.1, from coordinate 142,994,621 downwards.
AAAGCAAGACTGGTTATCAAAGGACTTTCTCAAAAGAAAGGTACTGATTATGAACAAAGCTTCAGCCCCGTGGCAAACATGTAGACTATTTTAACATTACTCAGCATTGCAGCCAAAGAGAAGATCAACATTGCATAAATAGACGTGACTAGTGCCTTTCTTCACAGTGACCTGAAGGAAATAATGTTTATGACACTACCTTAAGGTATTAATGGTGTTCTCAAGGATGTAACATTGCCTCAGTTACCTAGTACAGTATCAAAAATTATTATGCACAATGACTAAAGTGCGCATTTAGGTCAAAAATATGAAAGAGAGTGTTGTAGATTATCAGCCAAGTAGAGATTATGTCTGTCTTGACATTGTCAAGGGAAGTCGAATGGAATCAGTGATTGCATGTTATTGTGCATGAATTACAGAACTGGGTGCAAAACCAGTTGGTAATTTTAGTACTGCGAAGACTAGTGTGTTTAAAACCAGAATAATTAAAAATGAGAAAGTGGAGATGGTAAATGCCTTTTTTCTTAAGTAGCAACAAGAAGTTGAAGAGTGAACAATAGCTGGTTGAAATTAATATGGATTGTCCTTCAAATAGAATTTGATGATTTTTCCATACTGGTAGTGAAGTAGTTGTAATTATTTACGGGCAAGAATGATCATGGCAGTTAAATTGAAAAGGCAGTGCGAGGGAGAGACATTCTATTACATATGAGTCAACCCTAACCTTTACTTATTCCACAGACTGTTACTAAAAATTTCAACCCTCAGATGGAATGTCCCTCAGTTACCAGATGCTACAAGTGTAAAAAATTATAATGAGTAGTGGCTAATGTGTACTTTTAGGTCAGAAAGTAAGGTGGAGTGTGTTCATGAATCTGATAAGCACATTTGGTTTGTTTGTTGCATTGTACCATTCATCTAAAGGTGATGTGTGTCTGGACATTATTATTTAAGTACTTGGGATTTCAGCAACCCTAACAGAAGTGGGTAAAATTAAATTTCTTTATCAACCAAAGCATTCACTTCTTACATTAATTGAGTGGTTTCACATTGTAAACAATGTATTTTTGTTTGCATCCATTGGCAAAAACATGTTGTTGTTGTTTGGTTATTTAGGAATGACACAAGTTTTCCATAGAAACGTGTCTGGTAAGACAGAGATATTTAAATGTCAACGAAGTTATTAGATAAAACTGTTCACAATGCAAATCTTGAACAGTGTGCCTTATTAAATAACTTGGACATTCTCATATTTTTGCACAACTATCTTAGTTGGGCAGCAAATAATGATGATGATGATGATAAATCTTCAAGCTGATTTTCTGTATCTTCTCTTGAAATGGTAATTTCACTAGCTGTAACTAATTCTCAAACAAAAAAGTGTCTGAGACAAATGTATTGTACATCGGTGAAGTTCAGGACTCAGTGTGAGTCTAACAACAGCTTTTAATTCAGCCAGACCATTTCTCGTGCTGCTTTACTAGCCGCTATATCTGCAGCTTCTGTAGTAGAGATTGCAACCGAAGTTTGTCACAGACTCGTCCAACTGACAGGTCCACTGAAGTACAGGCAGAGAGCACCGGAGGTACATCGTCCAGTCCCTAAATCACCTCAGTAACTGGCATCACTAGACATTCAAAAATGCCTTTATCCTCTCTGCTTTTATAAATAAGTCCATAGTCATATGTGCCTTTGAAATAGCAAAATATTCTGTTTACCCTTATTACATCATGCTCTGTTGGATTTTCAGGACATCTAGATACTACTCCAATAGCGTGTGCTGTGTCTGGTTTTGTCCCACACATCATGTACATCACATAATTAGTGAATCTCACATTCCAGTGGGGTGCCTGTTTCAGGCAGTATAAGCATTCAGTTTAGTAGTCCTACGTCTGTAGCAGTTATTATGATGTGCTAGGAGTTGCAACATAAAGAGGAAAATACGTACCTTGTCTATCCTTTCCGGATTTGGAAAGAGTTTTGTTTGCTCCTTAGATTCATGTTCCATTGTAAGTAGCATGTTGCGTTCTTTCAGCAGAACAAACCTGTTACATAAATTTAATCAGGCTACGTGCGACTATTTCACAAGGTTTTCTCTCTATAAACAGACAGTAGTGCTCATGAATTTACCATAACTTATGCAGATCGGTGTTGCTCTTTATTCGCAGTTCCTCTTTCCTCCATGCTCTTCCGACTCTCACTTGATTTTCACCCCAATTTTCCTTTTTGTCAAAAAACTCCATCAGATCGTTCCTCACAGGTGTTGTTTGCAGGCCGGCAGTTTGGAATTTCAGCGTGCTATGCATTAAACATAAAATCAAATTACACAGACTTGTTTCCAACAAAAATATTATTTCGTGCGACAGAGGTTCCAGAGTTTGAGGTACCAATCATTCTTTTCACAGTTACGTGCACAGCATCCGCACGATATTTCAGCTTAATTTACAGGCCGTGGGACTCAGAAACTCCCCACACTTAATGTTTGTTAGCGGTAACAAGTAAGGGGTGTAGCAGGCAGTAAACAGTAACTGAAATATAGGTTATGTTCACATACCTTGCTTTAAAACAACTGCTAGGAGGGGGTTTGCCACTTGTAGCGATCGTTAAAGATGAGAACATTTTTGTTATGGCGCTCGAAGAACAGGTAGTGCTCGCAATCCTCGTTATGTTAAACATTCTAATGCTAATCACTTGCCTCTTCGTAGTTTGGCTCTCAAAACAAGTAAACACTTCTATCTCGAAAAGCCGGTGATAGAGTATCTTCGAGAGCTATCTTTGAAATGTATTGGATGATAGAAAGGGAAATTTAAATGCCTATGATTCTGTGAGAACAAGACGATTGGAACTGTAACGACCGCTTGAGCCATGGAATTATACGTTTTATACTGCAATGAACGTTATTCATAACTATTCTCATGGTGAGTCAAGCATTTTATCCTCTAATCGTACTGTATATATGTGTTTAAATGCCGGTATGCTTCACACAAATTTTGTGGAATGTTTTGCGGCTTCATTTCACCAAGTCTGCATTCTGAGCAGAACAGGTAAATTTTTTAAAAGAACATTGCTCTTTGTATATATACAACATTTTTTGACTCTTGTAGCATTGTTTCGTAGTTAATCGATTAGCCGCTACAACCCCATCTTAATTTCAGCATACAGCACCGTAATTATGTGGAAGCATCTACAATGCAATTTTTAAAGACATAGAAAGGAGCACGTGAACAAGCAAGAATGACACCGTTCGATGATTTTATGTACCTGATCAACTCTGTACTATTGGGAGAAGAACCGGTAGGTAAATTGTGCTTTGTTTTAGTGTGTCGCAGGAGGGCGGGGACTGTCAAAAATACGTATAGTTGTCTATGTTTCTTGGAGAAGTTTGATGCCGATGATGTCCGATTGACGTGAAGGACATAAATAGCCTTTATGCTGTTATTTATACTCTTGTGTGTAGACGTTAGACATATTTTTCCACTCTTTGTGTTACTGAGGTAAGCCCGCTGGACAAAATGTTACTCTTGTAAAAGAACAGTTTGCCACTGTGCAGTGCTGTAGATGATTTGTGTCTGGTGCCAAGTGGTCATGCAATCTACCACCACCGAATGCCTATGTGTTAGCCTACAGGCTCTTGTCGTGCCTGAACAGTGGTGCTGTGCTCTTACATGTTTCCTTGTTTTTGCTGTTATTTTCTGCTTGGTTAAGCCTGTTATTGTGGCATTAAGTATTATTTGCCTACGTTTTCAAGTCAGCACTGACGTATGCTTTTCTGGTTGAATGGGATGTATGCCATGTGAAGCTGTCACAGTAGATTTTTTTTCACTGTAGGATGGTCCGTGATTGAAACCGGCAGTGAACAAATGTATTGTAAGACAGCACAGTGTGTATCATGCATTTCTTCAAGTATATGGATTAAATCCATGCATTTTAGTAGATCTACAAGATCTGATCATCAACGAGGAACTTTAGCTCTATATGACATGGTGAAGAAACTTGTTGACTCTCTTCCTTGGTGTTTGTCACCAATGCTGGGGGCAGTGTTACAAAGCATTAGCGTGATGTGTCTGGAGGTGACTTATTTTTTGTCCAGTGAACTTACTGTCAAATTGTATTCTATTGCTGTATATGTGTAATTTATCCAATTTAGAACCCATTCCTTGTAAAAACTTTTAATTCACATCACAAATCATCAAAGAAATGTTTGGGTAATTCACTTCTTCACTTACGAGGTCTGTTAGAAAAGTATCCGACCTTTGGCCGGGGGGGGGTGGGGGGGGGGGAGAGAGAGAGAGAGAGAGAGAGAGAGAGAGAGAGAGAGAGAGAGAGAGAGAGAGAGAGAGAGAGAGGAAAAAAACTGGCTTTTCTGATGCATTGGACACCTAATCACCCTCAGATAATTCCTGTTGGAAGTGTACCAAAAAAGCCTCTTTTGGAGTGTAGTTCAGCTTGGCTGTCATTACTGCCATAATGTCCTATCTTGTCTGAAATTGTTTTCCTTTCAAGGGCTTCTCAGACATCGGGAACAGCATGAAGTTGCAGGAGAGTTAAGCACGAGAAGCACAGGAATCTGGTTTTTCACCACAAAAGTCTGAATCAAAGGTGAGGAATGTGCTGGAGCGTTGTCGTGATGGAGTGCCAATTTCCTGTTGACCACAAGTCTGATCCTTACACCGATGGAGCACGTTCCTCTAGTACTCTTTGACAATTGTTTGATCCTATTGTGTGTGCTTATGGTGTACCACACCACTGGAGTCGAAGAAAGGGTCGGCATCACTTTTGACGTTGCTACACGTGTGGCGGGCTTCTCGGTCTGGGTGACAAGGAATGCTTCCTCTGTGACAACTGGGATTTGCTTTCCAGGTCGTACCCGTACACTGAGGACTCGACATCAGTGATTATGGTGTTTGGGATGTTGGGTCACTGTTTGTGGAGTCCAGCATGTCCTATGACACGTCAACGCAAAGTTGCTTTTGCTCCGCCACCAGCAGCTTCGGCACAGATTTCGCCAACACTCTCTTCGTGGACAAATCTTCAGCTACAATGGATTGTGCTGAAAAAGTGGTGATGCGCACCTCTTCTGCACTTTCTCTGGTGGTCTCACGATGGTGCTGTGTCACTTCAGTGGTCACTTTGGGAATGATGTGGTTATTTTGGCACGTTGACAGCTGACCAGAGTGTGGCTCACTCTCTACCGATGTGCAGCCATTTGTGAACTGGTTGTAACACTACTTAATCTGTACGATGCCCATAACATTGTCACTGAAAGCCGCCTGAATCTTCTGAATGTTTTCCACCTGACTGATGCCCAGTTCCTGGCAAAATTTGATGCAACAGCACTTTTCCAGTCATTTCGTGATTTCCCTTGCAGTGAAAAACGGACATGAGCACTCCACACCACCTCACTCGTCTACTGCTTATCGGCAGCTTATGCTATCAACAGGTGGCGGAAAAAATCACAGATGCGCATGAAGGTTTGAGCTCAGTCCGTGCAAGTGCTCCAAACTGAAATCCATTAAGTGTTCATAAAAGAAAAAAGAAGGGTTGGATACTTTTCTAACAGACCTTGTATACGAATGTGTGGTGTCTCTTCTTTCGGAAATGTCCGAAAGAACAGAAACCACGCATTCATATAACTGATTTGTCTCGATGGGCAACGAATCCACAACCTTGAGTGCGGATGCGTGACAACCTTCAACCTTCGGCAGGAACCTAAAAAACTAGCGAACGTGGAGGTCACGGACAGGGAATGTGGATAGGTGGTGCTAGGTGGAAATGTGGGTCGATCGGGGGTATGTTGAGATAGTTTGTACCTTTTGTGATAGCGATAAACACTGTGTCTCAGTGGTACAGTGGTTAATGCATCTGTCTAGTAAACAAGAGATCCCAGTCTGGCACACAATTTTGCTTATCACCACCAATTCTCCGTGACGTCCCGATGCAGAAGATATCATCAGTTCCTTTCCTTTCCTCCCCCTGCACTTTCAGTTTATTTTTCTCATTTGGTTTTTATGATTCTGGCTTCTGTAATAACCATATTGAGAGTCTGTATTATTACTATTTACTTAAATATTTGCATGAAGTAGGACTACACATGTATATTGCACAATTATTTGAAGTTTCTGTGTAATGAGTATCTTGTATTAAGCCACTGTATCTGTCCCATCCAAAGTGGCAGAACTGTCATGTTTACTTCTAAGCCAAGTAAAAGATTCATAATTCATATAGGCCTAATGGCTTAATTAGTCAGTTAGACATCAAGAGACTTACATATTGCCCGAAGAATAAAAATAAAATTACTTTTTCTTTGTTGAAAATGTTTCACTGATGGTGTTGGTGCAACTATTTTCCAAAGCATTGTCATGATCCTTGTATTTTGTGACTGTAGTTCTATCTTTTATTGATTCAACCACAAGTGATAGCATTGGACTATCTCTCTGCCAACTGATATTCAGCTGTAGTGAATACCACTAGCCGTCAATGTATTCTTTGCAGTATGGTCGTACGTATGTAGTTAGCACCTGTGATGATGATGATTTTGTTTCTGTATCATTCGTATTGTTAGACGTCATTTAGCTGTGTGGGCAGTAGCTCAGATAGTGTTTTATACTAGACCTTTGTGTATAGGACTTCACAGTACTGCCCCTTCTTGATGTAAGTTATGCTGACATACTGATCTGTAGCGTAGTGGGGGTTTAGGTTATGTTGGAAGATGATAGTTTGGTTGTAAGTTGGTGAAGTCAGTGGTAATGACACGACAGTTTTCTTTTCTTATTCCATAGTTACATCTGCTGAAAACCTCTAGTTTTCCACTGTGGTCTGATATTTTCAAATTTTTAATATGTTTCAAGGCATTAATTACAAGGACATTCCTGGGTCAAGAGGAATTTTCAATACAAGTAGTCAGCTTTGGCCAATGACATAACATTAATGGCTGCTCTCACATCATCTTGCTTACGGCCTTGTCGCACATTTCCTAAGTCGCCGGTCAAAGCAGATGACTCGTATTGAACATTCCTCTATATTTGCATTTCCCACGAAAAAACCATATCCCTTTGGAGGTCCTGGCCTTTTGTTGTGTTTATGTTTTCAGATTGTTAGTGACATTATCTGTGTTTGTTTGTTGAGTGTTGTCTCTCTGCCATTTTTATGTTGTCATCAATCTGTGGACACAGTATTTGGTTTGCTAATCCTTGATATGGCAGTCTTTTAAACTTTGTCTCATCAAGTCATTGAGTAATTGTACCACTCTTCTAGAAAATACTTGTCAGTTTGTCACATACAGGGTGATTCAAAGAGAAAGAACAGATTTCAATTGTTTATTACAGACAAACTGTGAAAGATAGAGGAAGGTTTTCACTCAATACAAAGTATAAGGACCATGCGTCACGTGAGAAACATTGAACTGACAGTCGGTTTCGGTTTCATTCCACATGTGAATCAACAGGTCTCTGTTTATTGAATTAACAGCTTCATCAATTAGATTTCTCAGCTCTTGAAGAGTAGCTGCTGTAGGGAGGAAAAACACTCTCTCTCTCTCTCTCTCTCTCTCTCTCTCTCTCTCTCTCTCTCTCTCTAATGGGATGTGATCAAAAAGTACTGGAAATTTTCGTTTTTGTTAAACAGACTTTATTTATTCGTCAGCATCAACTTTGTCCTCATCAGAGTAATCACCCTTAGATACAATATACTTGTGCCTGCACTTTTTCAGATCTTGAAAGCACTCCTGAAACTAACTTTTTGTTATGGTGTTAAGCTGCTTCAGTGATTCAGTTTTTATCTCATCAGTGATGGCAAAATGATAGCCTTTCATGGTGCTCTGTAGCTTGAGAGTTGAAAGAAGTTGCAGGTGGCAATGTCCAACAAATATGGTGTCCGAGGCAACATGGTGGTTTTCTTTTTTGTCAAAAAATCATGAACAAGCATTGAGATGTCAGCAAGAGTGTTATTGTGATGCAGTTTCCACAAGTGATTCTGCCACAATTCTGGTAGTTTTCTTTGGATTGCTTAACGTGAGTGGTGCATAACCTCCGGGCAGTATGCCTTATTCACCACATGACCATGACGCTGGAACTCTTGATCCCATTGTAACCGAAGAAAACTGAGAAGAACCTTCACATGTGATCAAATTTGTCAAATTTTTTTCTGGTCTTGGCTCTTCAGGCAGTTTCCATTGGGACAACTGAGCCACGGTTTCAATGTCTTACCTGTATACCCCTGTTTTGTCAGCTGTAAGAACCTTCTTTAGAAGTTCTGTATCATTATCGACTTCATTCAACACTTTCAAGACATCGTTTCAGATCAAAATTCAACTATTTCAGAACAAACTTTGCTGCTACATGTTTTATGCCCAAAACATCCAAATAAATTGCTTGGAATGAGCCGGAGGATATGCTGACACCATCACCAGCCTCTCAGATGGTGATTCGGCGATTTGCCGGAACAATGTTTTGTTTTGTTTTTCCACATTGTCATCCGGTTAAAACCTGTGTCTGGGAATCCTGATTTAGATTTTCCACAATTTCCCTAAATTGCTTTAGGCAAATGCCGGCGTGGTTCCTTTGAAAGGGCACGGCTGACTTCCGCCCTTCCTACTCTGATGGGACTGATGACCTCGCTGTTTGGTCCCTTTTCCCCAAATTGACCAACTAACCACATTGTTATCAGTAAATGATGTGCTAGGACATCGAGAACAGTCTTTGTCTTCAGTGTTTCTCGATCCTTTTCGAAATGTTTATACCGCACATAACCTCTCGTCTTACTCGTAGCAGATTTGCCAGAAGCCACAGTTAACATTTTCGAGCAAAATTCAATGCAATTTGAACCATCTTTTTCAAAAGTGAGAATTCACTGAGGAATCAAAAACACACACAATGTTTTGGACTGTCAAGAACCAACAAAATATTCAAAGCAGCTGAAAATGCAAACATACATCAGGAACTTGAGTACCACAAGATAAAAAAAGGTGAAAATCAGATGTATGAATCTCGTGTAATTAAAAAATTTCCATTAATTTTGATCACACCTCATATGTACCAACACAGATGAAAATCACAAGGTATGAGGTTTGGTGGCCTGGGAGGTGAAAAGCAATGAACAAGATCTTGTTCTCCACCTCTTTCAATCCAACATTGTCGGATGGTGTTAAGATAATTCCGTGTCTCAAGGTGAAAGTGAGAGGGGGTGCCATCGTCCATAAAAATGAAATCATTGGAATCTGTGTGAAGTTGAGGAAACAACCAATTTTGCAGCACATCCAGGTATGACATTCCTGTCGCAGTTCCCTCTGCAAAAAAAAGAAAGGTGCTTAAACATAGTGAACAGAAGCAGCACAAAAAACATTCAGTTTCGGTGAATCACTTCAGTGTCTGACAACAGCGCCACAATTTTGTAACCCCAAAATTCTTAATTATGGTGGTTTGTTTTATCTGATAGATGAAATGTCGATTCATCCAAAAAGATGACTCATTCGGAAAAAAGTTTCCTCTGCCGTATCCTGGAGAACTGAAGTACAAAATTCATACTTTTACTTATGGTCACCGGGAGGCAGTTGCTGCAGTAACTGCAGCTGGTAAGACTCCATATAGAGACATTGTTTCAGAACACACCACACTGTTGTTTCAGGAAATAGAAGTTGCTGGTCTCCCTGTCTTGTGGACTTCAGAGGACTCCGTGTGAGTGCATCTGGGATCCGCTCGACATTTTCATTAGTCGTGTGTGGCCGACCAGTGCCCTTCCATTTGAATATGCAACTAACTTCCGAGAATTTTTTATGTCAGTCATAAATCTACTTGGCCGGAGGCAGCTTCTTGGTGAATCGGTTTAGTGCAAACTCCAGCAGACAAACTAACTCCTCTTGTGGTGTAGTCACCGTGTTACTATAAACTAACAGTGCAGCTGTGTGAAAGCTTTGAATCTTCTTCAATTTGGTGACAGATGCAATGTGTTTCTATCTTCTATAGTTTGTCTGTGATAAACAATTGAAATCTGTTCTTTTGTTTTGAATTACCTGGTATAATGGCAGTAGATGCTGTATTTCTTAAGCTGTGAAAGATTGGAAGTACATTCCTCTAGATTTCAGCCTATATGATACAACAGCTAGCAAGGAGGATTGTGGTATCTTTCTTACAAAACTGTGTGGTTTCAGTTGCCTGAGACTGCAGTTTTTTGTGTGTGTGTGTGTGTGTGTGTGTGTGTGTGTGTGTGTGTGTGTGTGTGTGTGTGCGCGCGCGCACGTGTGTATGTGTGTCTGTTGTTGACAAAGGCCATTGGCCAAAAGCTTTAAGTGTGAAAATCTTTTTGTTGTGCCTATCGGTGACTCTGTATCTCCATATATGGTGAGTAGCAACTTTCCTTCTGATAATATTGTTACAAAACATTGTGTATTTTATGTGCAAGAAAAAACAAAACAATGGAACTTGTACCGGCAGGGTTGTGTAATAGTAACACTGCAGAATGTGACAGCACATTTCATATGAAGGAAGCCACAGCTGAACGAAATTTTCACTCTGCAACAGGGTGTGCGTTGATATGAAACTTCTTGGCAGATTAAAACTGTGTGCCAGACCGAGACTCGAACACAGGACTTTTGGCTTTTGCGGGCAAGTGCTCAGTTTTAATGTGCCAGGAAGATTCACATCAGGACACACTCTGCTGCAGAGTGAAAATTTCATTCTGGAAACATCCCCCAGGCTGTGACTAAGCCATGTCTCCGCAATATCCTTTATTCCAGGAATGCTAGTTCTGTAGGGTTCACAGGAGAGCTTCTGTAAAGTTTGGAAGGTAGGAGACGAATACTGGTAGAAGTGAAGCTGTGAGGACGGAGTGTGAGTTGTGATTGGGTAGCTCAGAGGGTAGAGCACTTGCCCGCGAAAGGCGAAGGTCCCGAGTTTGAGTCTCGGTCCGGCACACAGTTTTTATCTGCCAGGAAGCCACTGCTGTTTGGATTCGCGTGCTTTGCTGTATCATTAGAGACCAGTTTAGCAACTACCATATTGGCCTGAATATAATCCACTCTCAAATATACGCCACACCCCTAATTTTGAGGAGGAAAAAATGGAAAAGCTCTGTTTGGAAAAAATTTGTGCCACATTACCCATTTGCAGACACTGTTAATAATATTGCCAGAGTTAATCATATATTTTTAACATAGTAATGTAAATAAATTACTCAGAAATACGAGTTCTGTAACTTACATTTCTGTTAACTATCAGTATTTATTTTTTCGTCTATTTACTTGTCTCCTAAAGACTATTGTCCTTGCTGCCGTTGAGGGTATTAGACATGCAGCACTTCTTGAGCCATTGATGTTAAAATCTGTCATATTGTGTGCCACAAAGAGAGAATCTACTTGCATATAAGGATGACTGATGGCTTTTGAATTGTGCGAGATGGATTAGAATCTGACAATATTGTGCACCATGCAGAGAGAATCGATTTGCACACAAAACTGACTGATATTTTTTAAATCTTGTTAGATGGATTGACTGCATGATACCATTATAAAAGCAAATTAGCATAGTATTTTCAGAGACTGTCTTTAAATTGCTTGTTTACAGCAACATCAAGCTCCTGCAGTTTTAAAGTCCACACCTTCAGATATAAGGCCTAGGTCTCTCTTCATTGCAGCAGCTAAGGGATGACCACTACGGGTGCAGTTCCAATAATACGAAAATATTTGTAGGGTTGTGCAGTTAAGCTGCATGCTAATTTTTCATGGCCATATTTTGGGGGAAAAAAATGTGGCTTATATTTGGGGTGATAAGAAATTTCTCGCACTTCACTTGTCTAATCTACCACTTTTTAAAATGGAGTAATGCTGGTAAAATAATTGTTCTCATTTTTCCTTCGCAAAAGGTATGAATTACCCTCAGAGTGGATACTTCCGTGTACTGTTTGCATGATCGGAGAAATAGTCACTGCATATGCTATTCCAGTTATTTCCATATAATTGCGTGGTCTGTGAGGGTAGGTCAGTAAATATGCTGAAAATGTCAAAGGGGTCTATGAGAGTAGATCAGTAAATAAGCTGCAAATGTCAGTTTACCTTATACCCCATTTAAATGACGTATGCATACTTTTCCAGCAGATAGCAGCAGATGTATGCTTGTTGTAGAGGGTGTGGGACATTGCGAGGCAGCCAGTGTAAGATGCTGGATGTACTTCATGAGTGTACAAAAGTAGATCAATATGTGGTCGTGTGTTTTTTGTGGGCTCAAGAGCTTACCGACAGTAAGTCTCCCAGGGGGGTTCTGGGTGACTTTTCAAACCCAACCCCTTTCCCTATAGCTCTCCAGTTTCTTTCCCTTTGGTCCCTTTTCCTTTCCTTCAACCCTTCTGCCAGAAGAAGCCACTGGCTCCAAAAGCTTACATAAGTAAAAACTTTTTTTTATATATGTGTTCACTTGAGTCACTTGGCTAGTGGGCTGTTTTATCTATCCAGTTACATTAGATCATTCATAATGATTGGTGTGTGATGATCGATGACGTAGCCCCGCATGTTGACTGAGCAACACGAAATTAACATACTTGGTCTGTCTTTCTGACACCTCATTTAGTACTCTCAGGAAGAAGAGGACCTCATTGCACAATTTTTTTTACAGAGGACAAGTCTCGAGTCCTCCACTTTCAACCAGAAAAAAATCATCCTTGGCGTGGAAACATTTCCCCTTCCCAATAACAGAGAAGTACGGGACTATTCCATCAGCCTGTAAGATTACACGTACTGTTTTTTGCACTATGCGAGAGGTCATACTGATGAAATTTCAGCGTCACAGTGGGACCGTGAACATTGCATTGTTCCCCCTCCCCTGAAAGGGTTCAAAATGGCTCTGAGCACTATGGGACTTAACATCTGAGGTCATCAGTGTCCTAGAACTTAGAACTACTTAAACCTAACTAACCTAAGGACATCACACATATCCGTGCCCAAGGCAGGATTCGAACCTGCGACTGTAGCAGTCGCGCGGTTCCATACTGAAGTGCCTATAACCACTCGGTCACAGCAGCTGGCCCCCTGACAGGCGGCCCACAGCTCTTTTGTGGGCATGTGTGTGATGTGCACAGATCCCTGGCCTAGTGCTGCCTTTCTTCTCTCCCAGACTGCTTTCCCTTCCCCATATCCACTCCTTCCCATTGTAGTTCCTCCCACATCTGCCCCCCCCCCCCCCACCTGTTCTTCCCCCCAGGGGGTCCACAACTCTTTTGTGGATACGTGCGTGGCGAGCACGGGGCCCCGAGCTATTGGAGCATTCTTTCTCTCCAGGGCTGTATTTCCTTCCCCTCCCCCTCCTTGCTCCTTTCCCCTCGCCCTCTCCTCTCCCTCTCTTGGTGTCCTTGCTTATGTTGGCCCCCGCTATCCTCCTGGTTCTGTTGGTTTTACAGTTTGGCTTTGTTGCATAATCACCTCCTCCTTTTGGCATTCCCTGGCCCCCCTCTGGGGTTTGACCTCCATTACTAAATTTCTATTCTGTAGTGTGAGCCATTTGGGGAAGAGCACCTCACCTAGTGTCTCTGACGTGTGCCCTCCTAGAACATTCAACCTTTTCTTTTACGTCGTCGTCTGATGCTAGGGTGCATAGCCAGCATGGTAGCCAGCCCGTGTGGTGGGGTCGCTATGTACCCTTTTGTTTGAGCCCCCTGAACACACAGGGATCACACTTCTGATACCTGGGCCGTGATCACCTCATGCATGCCTCGGAGTGGTTGCTCGTCATCCTGGAGCATCTGAACTCTCGGCAATAGCCGCCGTGCCAGACGGCCCTTGCTGTGGCTGGGTGTCGCCCGTGAGGAGAGCCCCTGATCGGAGTGGTTGGTATCAGGGCAGACACTATGCAAATGAAACGCATACGGGTCCAGAACTCTGGTCGTTCTTCTGCGGACTTCTCTCTGTGTGGAACTGATTCTTCGAGTGCTGCTTCTCTTGCCCTTTCGGGCCTTCCCTTCCGTGGCTACCCCCTGGGAAGAGGGTCAGACCCATCGGCTAGGGGCGAAACCTTTCCCCCGTTATCTAGTTTGCACCAGGACTGATGGGGATACTTTCACCAATACTAAACCTTTATTCTTTGTGGAACACATTGAAGACAAGTTTGGTGAAGTGGACTCCCTGAGCAAGATGCGGTCGGGTTCGTTGCTGATCAAAACTGCTTCAGCTGCCCAATCTGCGGCCCTTCGTGCCTGTACCAATCTTGGCACAATTCCTGTGTCCATTACCCCTCCCCCCCCCCCCCCCCCCCACCAATCTCTAAATATGGTTCAAGGTGTGATTTTCCACAGGAACCTCATCCTTCAAACTGATGAGGAACTTCGGGACAGTCTCGGACGGCGGGGTGTTCAATTTGTTCGGCGTGTTCAGAAGGGTCCTAAGGACAATCGCATTGATACTGGTGCCTTTATCCTGGCCTTTGAAGGGGACACCCTCCCTGAGAAAGTTAAGGTCATGGTTTATCGATGTGATCTGAAGCCGTACATCCCACCTCCTATGAGGTGTTTTAAGTGCTTGCGTTTTGGACACGTCTTCCCGCTGTTCACAGGCCCCTCTTTGTGGTGACTGTGGACGTCCACTCCATGATGGGAGTCCCTGTGTTCCCCCTCCTGTGTGTGTAAATTGTCATGGCAGTCATTCTCCACGTTCACCAGATTGCCCAGTATATAAGAAGGCCCGTAAGAAGTATCCACGTCTTCACCCTGTGTCCATGACATCTAGTTACACTTTGGTTACATCTTCATCCCTTCCTCCCCCTTCCTTACCCCCATCCTGGACCCCTCTCCTCCCCCCCTCCCCTGCGGCTCCGACACCTTCTCCTCTGGGCGCTGCTCTCCCTCCACAGACGGAGAAGTGTCCCACTCCTTCGGTGTCTGCCGGTCAAGGGCGCCTCTCCCGGGATGCCCCTTCCCGGCATCTTCCAGGCCAAAGGTCTGCTGCCGCGCGACGACCGCGAGAGCCGCGGTCTGTCGGCCGCCAGGTCGCCCGGTCTCTTTCTGTTCCTGATCTTGCTGCAGCTGGCTCCTTTATGCCACACAGCCCTCCTTGATCTCAGCCTGAAAAGAAGAAGAAATATAAGTCCCGAGACAAAGAGCCTCTGGTGTCAACAGAGGTCCCATCCTCGACTTCACAACTGGATTCTGACCTGTCATCCATGGATGTCGCCCCCTCCTTTTCGGTGACGGGTGGGGACCCGGCGGTATGACTGGCTTTAGCGTATTCAGCCTCCATTTAAATCATCGTTCTGTGGTTCTCCAATGGAATTGTAATGGATACTATCGTCACCTTCCGGAATTGAAATCCCTTATTTCGTTTTACTCTGCAGCTTGTGTTGCTCTACGGGAATCTCATTTTACTGATGCTTACTCACCGACTCTCCGTGGGTTCCGTGTTTTCTGTCGAAATCGGGCCGGACGCCTGCAGGCTTCTGGTGGCGTTTGTACGTTGGTCCGTACAGACATTGCTAGCTCGTGGATTCCTCTTCAAACTACATTGGAAGCGGTTGCTGTTAGGGTCCACCTAGACTCTGAGGTCATGGTCTGCAATCTTTATCTCCCTCCTGACAGGACTCTTACATCTGCTGCCTTTACTGCCCTTCTTCAGCAACTTCCTCCTCCCTTCCTCCTCCTCGGGGATTTTAATGCTCATCATCCCTTGTGGGGCAGTGCCTTTCCATCTAGACGAGGTCTTCTTATAGACCAATTTATTGCAGACCACGACTGCGCCTTCTTAATGATGGCTCGCTGATCGTTTGGCTGGGGGAGCAGTTACTTACCCCCCCCCCCCCCCCGCCCCCCCTTGCAGCGGATTTACGGCTTCACATCAAATCCCACTTTGCACAGTCATGGGCCAACTCTTGGGAGGCTACTCCCCTGTCTAATAAACTTCGTGCGATTAAGGTGACACAAGGCCCGTGGCGTTCTTCCTTTCGCCTCTCCCGAAAGGACTCGACCACACTGTGTCGTCTCCGCATTGGTCATACCAGGCTGACCCATGGTTTTCTTTTGCATGATGAGCCACCCCCACTTTGTGGTTGTGGAGCCTTCCAGTCGGTAGCCCACATTTTGGTTGGATGCCCCCTTCTTTTGGCTCTGCGTGCTAAGTACAGACTCCCCCGCACTTTACCTTTGATGTTGGCTGATGATTCCCGGATGGTCTCTCTGATTCTCGGTTTCCTCTGGGAAAGTGGTTTTTATTCTCAGTTTTAAGGTTTTTAATCTCTCTCTGGTGTTGGGGCAGGGCAGTGAGTGTTTGGGTATCTCCCACTGTAAGCCGTGTTTGGAGATTCCCGACTCACCTCCCTGACCGAGATCCTCTTTTCTTCCCCTTTTACTCTGTTTTACCCTTTTTTTAAAGGATTGGTTAGTCTCCTTTTCCCATATGTACTTCTACATTCTAGCAGTTGCACCTTTTAAGTCACAGGTGGTCTTGCCTATGCTGTTTCAGCTTAGCGTTGGGTTCGTTCTCTTGCTGACTTCCCTCATTTTGTTTTTACCATTGACAACATGACTGCCCTTTTACATTTTTAGCCTTTTCCCTTTTATTGTTCTGACTTTCCTGAGATGTCACACTAGTGGAATGGACCACATCTTAAACAAGGGACTGATGACCTAGCTGTTTGGTCCCTTAAACCCCAAACAACCAACCAACCAACCTACCTCCTGTTCTTCCTCCTTCAATGTTTCCCTTAATGGCTACTTGGCTATTCCCTCAATTCTGCTATTTCTTTTTGGTCTAGTTTCTAGTGTTTCCACTCTTCCTCGCCCCCTCCCAAGTCTCTTCTCCTGCCCTCCTTTGGGGTTTGACCCCCCTTTTGAAATTCTGCTTCTGTAGTGTGAGCCATTTAAGGAGCAGCTCACTCCCTAGCATATCTGGTGTGGGTTCCTCTTCCTTCCCTGCTGTAGCCCCCTCTCTCCCCTGCTAGGTCACCAGCAGGTGTAGCGAGTCCATGTGGTGCAGTTCTTATGGCCCATGTGGTTGACATCATAGGAATCACACTTCTGGTACCTGAGCTGTGATTGCACATAAAGCATGCTGAGCTCCGTGCTTCTGGGTGCTCTTCCGCAGCTGTGTCTTCGTACAGAAACAGTTGTCTCTCTGCTCCTCCTTTTGTTTCCCCAGTCTTCCCTTCCCTAGCCATCCCCTGGGAGAAGAGCCAGGCCCACTGGCTTGGGAAAAAACCTTTTTCACATTACTTGGTTTCACCCAAGACACACAGGAAAACTTTTGCCACAACCAAACTTTCCCTCCCCCCCCCCCCCCTTTTTTAAAGAAAGAAAAGAACATATCAAAGATAAGTTAAAGGAAGTTGACTCAGTAAGATATGATCTGGTTCCCTACTGATTAAAACCTCTTCTGCCAGTCAGTCGGCTTCCCTTTGTGCTTGCAAGCACTCAGTGGATGCTCTGATGAGCATATTCCTCACCAGTCCTTGTATATGACACAGGCCATTATTTGCACAGGCACAGCCTCCCGCAATCTGACGAGGAACTCGGGATTAATCTGAAACGGCACGGCATTTTTGTCCGGCAAGTCCAGAGGGGTCATAAGAACATCGCCTCAATATGAGCACTTTTGTACTAGCTTTTGAGGGGATACCTTTCCAGAAAAGACAAAATTAGGGTTTACCATTGTGACGTGAAACCCTATATCCCACTCCCATGCACCATTTCTGGTATCTCCGTTTTGGTCGTGTCTTCACGATGTGATCCGAATCCTATTTGCGGTGACTGCAGCTGCCCTCTGTGTGGGGGGAGTACTTGCAAGCCAAAGTGTGTGAACTGTTCCGGCCCACATTCTCCTCGCTCACTGTAGTGCCTGATATATAAAAAGGAAAGGAAGATTCAGGAATCCAAAATTCTCGACTGTCCATCCTACTCTGAGGCATGACAGAAATTTCACTGTTTCCACACGGTATCTTTAACACCTACCTTTCCATCAGTTGCATTTTTCGTCCTCCTCTTTCCTCCTTACCCCTGCCGTGTCCCTATTCCCTTTCCTCCTCGGTGGTACTTCCCACTCTTTCTCCTTGGCCCAAGAAGAAACCTCTTCTCTGGGACCTGCCGGGTATGCGGCTCCCTCGAGGAACCTCCCTCCCTGGTGTCTTCAGGACGAGAAGTCTGTTGCTTAGTCACACGTGGGACTCATGTTCTGTAGGTCTCAAAGCAATGCATTTGCTTTCGGATCCTGATAGTCCTGTGACTACATCTCTTCCTGACCTCACCTCCTCTTGTCCTCTGAAGGAGAAGAAGATGAGTCAAGTCAGGATGAGAGCGCGGACCCTGTCTCCTGCCCCCCCCCCCCTCCACCCCCTCCCTCCCCCCACAATTCTGGTCCATTCGATGTGCTTCTGGGCTCTTGTACTACTCTCCTTCAGTGGAACTGTAATGGTTACTGTTGTCACCTGGGATTGCAATCTCTTCTTTCCCTCTACTCTGTAGCTTGTTTTGTATTGCAGGGATCTCGTTCTGTGGATACTCATTCACTGACGATCTGTGGTTTCCGAGCCATCTGCTGAACCTCGTCGGCCCTTTGTGAGCCTTCGGTGGTGTGTGTGTGCAGTGGTCCGCACAGACGTGTTAGTTCTCGAGTTCCCCTTCGTACTGCTCTGGAAGCAGTGGCCTTTTGGATCCATTTAGGCTCTGCAATAACAACATGCAGTCCTTATTCCCCCCTTCCGCACTGGAATCCTAAGTTTCCTGCTCTTGTTGTCCTTCTTCGACAGCTCATTGCTCCCTTCCTTCTCCTCGGGGATTTTAACTCCCGTAACCCTATATGAGGTGGTACTGCGACCGTAGACTGGGACAGGATTGTTGAAGACCTGCCGGCAGGGCTCAATTTCTGCCTCCTCAACACTGGAGCCCCCCCCCCCCCCCCCTGCCCCTACACACACACTTTAATGTGGCACAAGGCACTTTCTTGGCCATAGATTTTTCCATCTGTAGCCCTGGATCTCTCTCCTCCATTCAACGGCGAGTTCATGACAAGATGTGGCAACAGCGATCATTTTCCACTCTATAATATTAATGGATAGATAAAAA
This sequence comes from Schistocerca piceifrons, assembly GCF_021461385.2. Classification (NCBI taxonomy): domain Eukaryota; kingdom Metazoa; phylum Arthropoda; class Insecta; order Orthoptera; family Acrididae; genus Schistocerca; species Schistocerca piceifrons. Next base: position 142,975,601 of record NC_060148.1, on the reverse strand, counting down.
AGTCACTCACCAAGTGGCGGCAGGGGAACTCACACGTAAACGAAGGCTATACTTACGCAAGCTTTTGGAGCCAGTGGCTCCTTCTTCCAGCAGAAGGATTGAACGGAGGAATGAAGGAAAAGGACTGGAGAGGCTTTTAGAAATATTGTGCATGAGTTAGTAAGAGTGAAAAGCTAAGTTCATTGTGAAAGATGTAGAAAACTAAGATGGAGCAAAGAAAGGAGTACATACTGTGAAGAAATGCTGAGATGGAAGAAATTAACATAAATTAAGGCCAGTGGTGAGAACCGAGGACACATTCTAGTGCTAATTCCCACCTGTGGAGTTCTGAGAAACTGGTGTGCAGGGAAGAATTCAGATGGCACATGTGGTGAAACAGGTATCAAGGTCGTAACTGCCATGTTGTAGACCATGATCTGCAGCAGGATATTGTGTGTTGCCAGTATACACGCTCTGACCGCGTGGGAACACCAGACGCTGTTGGATCCCCTTCATTTCCTGCCCGGTTTGCCGTGCAGTCTAATGCACGGCTTTCCGGGTGTGAAGGAGCACCAGTTCCCGGCACAAATCCACCCGGCAGATTTGTGTCGATGTCCGGTGAGCTGGCCAGTCTGTGGATGGTTTTTAGGCGGTTTTCCATCTGCATCAGCGAATGCAGGCTGGTTCCGCTTATTCCGCCTTAGTTACACTATGTCGGCGATTGCTGCGCAACAAGTTCTCCACGTACACATACACCACCATTACTCTACCAAGCAAATACAGGGGTTACACTCGTCTCGTGGACCACAGCAGCTGCGGTGGGGACAAAGCCTCTCCGTCGTTTCTAGGTCCCCGGTTAATATAACATAATATACATGCTCTGCCTATGCCCATTCATCCTAACTGATAACTTGGTGGTAGTCAAGCCGATGTAAAAGGCTAAACAGTGTCTACATAACAGTTGGTATATGACATACCGTTTCACAGATGACTCTCCCATCGATAATGTTTTGCGAGTGACAGAACTGGTATGGGTGGTGGTAAGAGGGTGCATACGGCAAGTCTTTCAGCAGGGAGGATCACAGGGATAGGAGCTGCAGGGTAGGCAGGAGCAGCATAGGGTCTGACTAGAATATTGCAGAGATTGGGAGGGAGACGGAAAGCTATTCTAGGTGTGGTGGGCAAAATCTCAAACAGAATGGATCTGATTTCAGGGCACGATTTTAGGAAGTCGTGGGAATGCCGAAGTAACTCCTTAATACATTCAATCTGTTAATAACACTATCTTCCAAATCTGTTAACAACACTTTCTTCCACTCTTCTCAGGTTCATTTACTATGTTTCCTAGCCCACGAGTCTCTTCCTTTTGCTTACGAGCTTCATAAGGAGTGTCCTCACTGCCGCTTGTCCTTTCAATCCGGCATTAGTAAGTCTCCTTTTTACTGTTGCAACAGATACATTTTTCTTTTTCATTTCGACCAGTTCTGTACGAATTTGAGCAATGTTTTGAATCTATTTCTCTGACTAGTGATTCAGATGAATTTGTCATCACTTTTAATTTTTCTACGAGGTTGTCCCGATCACAGTATGTCCTTATTGCTACCTGTCGCCTTCTGGTTGTGAAGGATGTATTGCACTCCCCTTGTACACCCACCACATTGTTTCATGATTGAGGCATAGATAAACCCGCTTGTCTTACTACTATAGTTGCAGCACATTTGTCCGTGTACATCTCCTCTCTTGGAACCATAATAATGTGTGCACTGTCAACTGTTGCTAAGGAACTGAAGTGCAGTAACCATTTATAGCTGGCATTGTACCTCTGCTTGAAGTACACAGTAGATATCACAGCACTACAGGGAACAACAGGGCAGTATGGAATGGGCTGTCATTCATGACACAAGTAAACCAGTTCAGCTAGCTATTATTTATGTACACATTTTTCTAGGTAATATTGCACGTAGATGAAAACAATTCTATAAACCTGGCATGTTTACTGTTTTGACCATTCCTTTGCTTACTCAACCGTAGCCATGATATTATATGACATTTGCAGGGGATGTCAGTTATTTGGTTTATTGAAAATAATGAGTAGTAGTTTAGGTAAGAGTAGTAGTCATTTTGTCCACACAAAATCAAGTTGTGACCACAAAGCTTGATGACAGTGTCAGTCTACATATTCAACCTTCAGTGTGACACATTTTCTCTGACAAGGGATGATTTAATTTCTTAGACTTTCCTGGTGATTCAGTGTCATCTTGCGGAACTGGGTGTACTGCTGGTGGTCAGCATCTTCGCAACACAATATTTCGACATCGTGACTCGGCATCTACATCGGGGGCTTCCTGGGACTGGTGGAAAAGCTGACCGTTCATATATTTATGTGTGAGCAGTGTCTGGTGTTCCTGCACCGTCCACGTCTACTGCGACTATTTCTGGTGGTGCTATTTATCTCTAGGCGTTCCAACTTCTGTCTGTGCCCATTTTCTGCTGTTTTCCCCAGTGGAGGCTGTGCTGAGGAGTTCTGTAATAAGTTTGCACCCACCAGGCGTGCTTCCAGTGCTATCGACACACTACAGATGTTTCTGATGCTGTTGGCAACCACTCTGGCTTTGTATTGTGTCCTTGTCATACTCGTGGCCTTGTGGGTTCAGTATGCCCCTATAAGGTGCCCTGCCTGCCGAATTGGACAGTTGTGGGAATTGCGTATTCTGTCAATGTACACCACATCAATCTGTTGTGATGGTGACCACCCTCTGGAGATGTTTAGTATGTCTGCTCCTGAGATATGTGGTGCCTGTGGGAGTTGGCTCCCGAGGAGGAAGTTGGCACATGCTGCTCTGCAAGAGATTTGACCCCGTTAATTATGCCCCTTATTGTCTGACGTTTGTTACTGCAGAAGGAAACTTTTTCCCGTTGTTTCTTCAGTAATTCTAAAGCCGGATTCCACACTATACTGATCTGCTATCCTGCTTCCCAGCTGATCAGGTTCTCTGTCATCCTGATTTCGAGAGATTCAGTGATCACACTATCCCAAAATCTGGGAGTCTGAGCCAGGTGTGTTCAAGTTCCAGGTAGTGTTGTGTTACTGCTGTTTTAATGTCCTATCGTAGTCTGGTATGTCTTTGGTGTTCTTTACATCTTATTTCAACTGTTCTGGTGGTCTGATCGGTGTAAGACATACCACATTCACATGGTATATGGTAGATACCCCCCCCCCTACCCCCACCCCCTCTACATGACCCATAGACCTTGCCGTTGGTGGGGAGGCTTGCGTGCCTCAGCGACACAGATAGCCGTACCGTAGGTGCAACCACAACGGAGGGGTATCTGTTGAGAGGCCAGACAAACGTATGGTTCCTGAAGAGGGGCAGCAGCCTTTTCAGTAGTTGCAGGGTAACAGTCTGGATGATTGACTGATCTGGCCTTGTAACATTAACCAAAACGGCCTTGCTGTGCTGGTACTGTGAACGGCTGAAAGCAAGGGGAAACTACGGCCGTAATTTTTCCCGAGGGCATGCAGGTTTACTGTATGGATAAATGATGATGGCTTCCTCTTGGGTAAAATATTCCGGAGGTAAAATAGTCCCCCATTCGGATCTCCGGGCGGGGACTACTCAGGAGGACGTCGTTATCAGGAGAAAGAAAACTGGCGTTCTACGGATCGGAGCGTGGAATGTCAGATCCCTTAATCGGGCAAGTAGGTTAGAAAATTTAAAAAGGGAAATGGATAGGTTTTAGTTAGATATAGTGGGAATTAGTGAAGTTCGGTGGCAGGAGGAACAAGATTTTTGGTCAGGCGAATACAGGATCATAAATACAAAATCAAATAGGGGTAATGAAGGAGTGGGTTTAATAATGAATAAAAAAATAGTTCGGGTAAGCTACTACAAACAACATAGTGAACGCATTATTGTGGCCAAGATAGACACGAAGCCCACACCCACAACAGTAGTAAAAGTTTATATGCCAACTAGCTCTGCAGATGAAGAAATTGATGAAATGTATGATGAGATAAAAGAAATTATTCAGGTAGTGAAGGGAGACGAAAATTTAATAGTCATGGGTGACTGGAATTCGAGAGTAGGAAAAGGGAGAGAAGGAAACATAGTAGGTGAATATGGATTGGGGCTAAGAAATGAAAGAGGAAGCCGCCTGGTAGAATTTTGCGCAGAGCATAACTTAATCATAGCTAACACTTGGTTCAAGAATCATGAAAGAAGGTTGTATACATGGAAGAACCCTGGAGATACTAGAAGATATCAGATAGATTATATAATGGTAAGACAGAGATTTAGGAACCAGGTTTTAAATTGTAAGACATTTCCAGGGGCAGATGTGGACTCTGACCACAATCTATTGGTTATGAACTGTAGATTAAAACTGAAGAAACTGCAAAAAGGTGGGAATTTGAGGAGATAAGACCTGGATAAACTGAAGGAACCAGAGGTTGTACAGAGTTTCAGGAAGAGCACAAAGGAACAATTGACAAGAATGGGGGAAAGAAATACAGTAGAAGAAGAATGGATAGCTTTGAGGGATGAAGTGGTGAAGGCAGCAGAGGATCAAGTTGGTAAAAAGATGAGGGCTAGTAGAAATCCTTGGGTGACGGAAGAAATACTGAATTTAATTGATGAAAGGAGAAAATATAAAAATGCAGTAAATGAAGCAGGCAAAAAGGAATACAAATGTCTCAAAAATAAGATCGACAGGAAGTGCAAAATGGCTAAGCAGGCATGGCTAGAGGACAAATGTAAGGATGTAGAGGTTTATCTCACTAGGGGTAAGATAGATACCGCCTACAGGAAAATTAAAGAGACCTTTGGAGAAAAGAGAACCACTTGTATGAATATCAAGAGTTCAGATGGAAACCCAGTTCTAAGCAAAGAAGGGAAAGCAGAAAGGTGGAAGGGGTATATAGAGGGACTATACAAGCGCGATGTTCTTGAGGCCAATATTATGGAAATGAAAGAGGATGTAGATGAAGATGAAATGGGAGATATGATACTGCGTGAAGAATTTGATACAGCACTGAAAGGGCTAAGTCAAAACAAGGCCCCGGGAGTAGACAACATTCCATTAGAACTACTGACAGCTTTGGGAGAGCCAGTCCTGACAAAACTCTACCATCTGGTGAGCAAAATGTATGAGACAGGCGAAACCCCCAGACTTCAAGAAGAATATGATAATTCCAATCCCAAAGAAAGCAGGTGTTGACAGACGTGAAAATTACCGAACTGTCAGTTGAATAAGTCATGGTTGCAAAATACTAAAGCGAATTCTGTACAGACGAATGGAAAAACTGGTAGAAGCTGACCTCGGGGAAGATCAGTTTGGATTCCGTAGAAATATGGGAACACATGAGGCAATACTGACCCTACGACTTATCTTAGAAGCTAGATTAAGAAAAGGCAAACCTACGTTTCTAGCATTTGTAGACTTAGAGAAAGCTTTTGACAATGTTGACTGGAATAATGTCCTTAAATTTCTGAAGGTGGCAGGGGTAAAATACAGGGAGCGAAAGGCTATTTACAATTTGTTCAGAAACTAGATGGCAGTTATAAGAGTCGAGGGACATGAAAGGGAAGCAGTGGTTGGGAAGGGAGTGAGACAGGGTTGTAGCCTCTCCCCGATGTCATTCAATCTGTATATTGAGCAAGCAGTAAAGGAAATAAAAGAAAAATTCGGAGTAGGTATTAAAATCCATGTAGAAGAAATAAAAACTTTTGATGACATTGTAATTCTGTCAGAGACAGCAAAGGACTTGGAAGAGCAGTTGAACAGAATGGACAGTGTCTTGAAGGGAGGATATAAGATGAACATCAACAAAAGCAAAATGAGAATAATGGAATGTAGTCGAATTAAGTCGGGCGATGCTGAGGGGATTAGATTAGGAAATGAGACACTTAAAGTAGTAAAGGAGTTTTGCTATTTGAGGAGCAAAATAACTGATGATGGTCGAAGTAGAGAGGATATAAAATGTAGACTGGCGATGGCAAGGAAAGCGTTTCTGAATAAGAGAAATTTGTTAACATTGAGTATAGATTTAAATGTCAGGAAGTCGTTTCTGAAAGTATTTGTATGGAGTGTAGCCATGCATGGAAGTGAAACATGGACGATAAATAGTTTGGACAAGAAGAGAATAGAAGCCTTTGAAATGTGGTGCTACAGAAGAATGCTGAAGATTAGATGGGTAGATCGTGTAACTGATGAGGAAGTATTGAATAGGATTGGGGAGAAGAGGAGTTTGTGGCACAACTTGATCAGAAGAAGGGATCGGTTGGTAGGACATGTTCTGAGGCATCAAGGGATCACCAATTTAGTATTGGAGGGCAGCGTGGAGGGTAAATATCGTAGAGGGAGACCAAGAGATGAATACACTAAACAGATTCAGAAGGATGTAGGCTGGAGTACGTATTGGGAGATGAGGAAGCTGGCACAGGATAGAGTAGCATGGAGAGCTGCATCAGACCAGTCTCAGGACTGAAGACCATAACAACAACAACAACAACAACAACAACAACAACATGGTAGATACCAGGCTTCCTTAACCCCAGATCATCTCTGATCATTCCAAGGCGCACCCTGATCTTGTTATGTGGGCAGAACAGACTTCTGATTTTGTGATTTTTCAGGATCCTGCTTATCTAGGCAGATGCAGACCCTGTATTCAATAGAAAGGCTACCCTCCTGTTCTCTTCTTCTTGTTCTTCTCCCGTTGTATCAGATCGTCTGGTGAGACAGATCATCTGGTGAGATGTAGCGCTTTGCAGATGGCCCTATTTGAGTACCCTTTATGTATAAACACTTTCTGTAGATGATCTGACAAAAAATGCAGTTCCCACAGCAGCCTAATTTGGCAGGCACTACCTCTGTAGGGGCGTACCAAACCTACACGGCCAGGAGTTTGACAGGGGTACGATAAAAAGCCGGAGTGGTTGCCAACAGCATAAGAAATGTCTGCAGCGTGTGTATACAGAAACGTGCGTGGTGGGTGCTGACCTAGCATGGAATGCCTTGGCATAGCTGCCACTGAGGAAAACAGTGGAAATGGGTGCAAATGGAAGGCAGAATGCCTAGAGATGAAAAGCACCACCAGAAATGGTCACAGTGGGCGCAGATGGTGTAGGGAACACCATACACCACCCAGGCATAAATACGGGACACGGTCAGCTTGTTGACCAGTCGCAGGAAACACCCGACTGAGAACCTAAATCCCCTTGCGGGTCCGGGGATTAGAATAGGCCCGAGGTATTCCTGCCTGTCGTAAGAGGCGACTAAAAGGAGTCCCTCCCCCTCACGGGGGTAGTTAGCGCCTGCGTCCGGAGACGGACGGTTCCACGACCTCTATTTGTGGTCATCTTGCTTTTTCACTTCTCGTTTCTTCCTACCTTTGGTTGGTTCCTTTCTTTGCTCTTCTCCACCTCACTGTCTTCCTTACTCTTTCCCCCGCAAAATCTCCTTGCCTTCTTATTGCCTTCTTCTCCTTGCCTTCTTCTCCTTGCCTTCTTCTCCTTGCCTTCTCATTGCCTTCTTCTCCTTGCCTTCTCTGGTCTCCGCCTCGGCGTTTGAGACAGTCTGTCCTCTCTCTCTCTCTCTCTCTCTCTCTCTCTCTCTCTCTCTCTCTCTCTCTCTCTCTCTCCCTCTCTCTCCTTTTTCCTCTTCTTCCTTCCTCCCTGTGCGCGCCTGAAGGCCGACCCACGCATTCGCACGCGTAGCCGGTGACGGGGTAACGCGTAATTCCCCGCCCTGGGTAGACATGTAAGGCACGTGCGTACCCCCTGGTAAAGGCCAGGCCTGGGGACGGGTGATTGCCTGAGCTGATACCTTCTGACCATGCCGATTGGTCCCTCCGTCTGTTTCTCGGGAGGTGTGACCTGAGGTGTAAACATTCACCTAAGGCGGGAGTGCCCTCTGAGAGGGTCCCCACAAGGAAGGAGCGCGCCATCGGAGACGCTGGCAATCATGGGGGATTCCTCCGCAATGGATTTCACTCCATCTGTCTCGACCTCTGCCCAAAAACGGAAACGTGACCAGCCACCAGTGACAAAAGTACTACCGCCTGTCCCACAGTTCCTCGTCGTTTCTCGATCTGAGGACGGAAAGGATTTTTCCTGTCAACCCTTTCGTTATCCAGAAGGGTGTAGATGCCATAGCCGGATCTGTCAAATCTTGTACCAGGTTGCGTAACGGTACCTTATTACTAGAAACTGAGAGCGCCTTTCAGGCACAAAAACTGCTTCGGGCCACACTCCTGTACACGTTCCCTGTGCGGGTGGAGGCTCACCGAACTTTGAATTCGTCTCGTGGTGTGGTCTATACTAGATCCCTCGACGGATTGACAGACGAGGAGATTCAATCATTCCTCGCTGAGCAGGGCGTGACGGCTGTCCATAGGGTCATGAAAAAGGTCAACAATGACCTTGTACCAACCCGGACACTTTTCTTGACCTTTGATAGTGTCAAGCTGCCATCGCGCATCAAGGCGGGCTACGAGGTTATTTCTGTTCGCCCCTATGTCCCGACACCTACGCGCTGTTACCAGTGTCAGCGTTTCAATCACACTCGACAGTCTTGTTCCAATGCAGCTAAATGTGCCACTTGTGGCAGGGATGCCCATGAGGGCGACTGTCCACCTCCGTCTCCTCATTGTGTGAACTGTCAGGGTGACCACGCCGCATCCTCGCGCGACTGTCCTGTCTATAAGGAAGAACGCTGTATCCAAGAAATTCGGGTCAAAGAGAAAGTGTCCACCTCGGCTGCTCGCAAGCTATTGGCTAGTAGGAAGCCCACGCTGCTCCCAGCGGGGAAATACAGTACTGTCCTCGCCTCTCCTCGGACTCCCAGGGAGGTGGCAACCCAGACATGCGATCTGACCTTCAGCACCACGGTCGTCCGTTCGGCCAGTGCTAAGATCGCCCGGTCGACGTCTCCTCTTCCTCCCGTCACCCCTCAGACGCAAGCACCTTCATCAGCTTCTGCCAAGACGGAGACCCAGAAGTCAGATGCACGGGCCTTCAAGAAGGAACCGTCCCGTGCAGACTTCCTACGTACCTCGACCTCCCAGCCTTCGACCGGTACTTCCACCAAACGTCCTTCCAAGAAGGCGCATAGGAAGCACAGTTCTCCTTCTCCGCCACGGCGCATTTCTTCTGCTGCGCCACCCAGCGGTTGCCGCCCCAGGCCGTCATCCGTTTCGCCTGGCCGCACCGCTGGTAGCCGAACATCTGGCCGTTCACTGGTGGAGGAAGCTACCCCTCCCGGCCATCTTCCCAAGATGGCCGATGAACCTATAGACCCAATGGACGATGACTGTCCGCCTACTGATAGCGGCGGCAGTGCTCGCTCGAAGCCAGGCCCTCAGCGGCCTTCGAGGTGACCCCTTCTTTCGTCTTCCTTTTCTTCTTACGATGGCACTTATTCACTGGAATATTCGCAGCATTCGCTCCAACCGAGAGGACTTGACGTTGCTGCTCTGCTTGCACCGTCCGCTCGTCGTAGCCCTCCAGGAAACGAAGCTACGCCCATGCGATCAAATTGCCTTGGCACACTACACCTCTGTGCATTTTGACCTACCCCCTGTGGTAGGTATCCCGGCCCATGGAGGGGTTATGTTGCTGGTCCGGGATGATATTTACTACGATCCCATCACGTTGCACACCGGCCTGCAGGCAGTAGCCATCCGCATTACTATCCCCACTTTTACATTTTCCATTTGTACCGTTTACACTCCATCGTCATCTGCCGTTACCAGGGCAGACATGATGCAACTTATTGCTCAGCTACCTGCACCATTTTTGTTAACTGGAGACTTCAATGCCCACCATCCCCTTTGGGGCTCTCCAGCATCCTGCCCGAGGGGCTCCCTGTTAGCAGACCTTTTCAACCAGCTCAATCTTGTCTGCCTCAATACTGGTGCCCCTACCTTTCTTTCGGACACATCTCACACCTATTCCCATTTAGACCTCTCTATATGTACTCCCCAACTTGCACACCGGTTTGAGTGGTATGCACTTTCTGATACATATTCGAGCGACCACTTCCCGTGTCTTATCCATCTCCTGCAGCATACCCCCTCTCCGTGCTCCTCTAGTTGGACCATCTCCAAGGCAGACTGGGGACTCTTCTCTTCCAGGGCGACCTTTCAGGATCAAACCTTCACAAGCTGCGATCGTCAGGTTGCACACCTCACGGAAGTCATTCTCGCTGCTGCTGAATATTCCATCCCTCACCCTACTTCTTCTCCACGTCGCGTACCGGTCCCCTGGTGGACCGCAGCATGTAGAGATGCTTTACGTGCTCGTCGACGTGCTTTACGCACCTTTAAACGCCACCCTACAGTGGCGAATTGTATCAATTATAAACGATTACGTGCTCAGTGTCGTCGTGTTATTAAAGACAGTAAGAAGGCCAGCTGGGCTGCTTTCACAAGCGCCTTCAACAGTTTTACTCCTTCTTCTGTTGTCTGGGGTAGCCTGCGCCGGCTATCTGGCACTACGGTCCACTCACCAGTTTCTGGCTTGACGGTCGCGAATGACGTCCTTGTGGCCCCTGAGGATGTCTCCAATGCCTTCGGCCGCTTTTTCGCCGAGGTTTCGAGCTCCGCTCATTACCACCCTGCCTTCCTCCCCCGAAAACAGGCAGAGGAGGCTAGGCCACCTAACTTCCGCTCCTCGAATTGTGAAAGTTATAATGCCCCATTCACCATGCAGGAACTCGAAAACGCACTTGGCCGATCACGGTCCTCCGCTCCAGGGCCTGATTCTATTCATATTCAGATGCTGAAGAACCTTTCTCCTGCGGGTAAAGGTTTTCTTCTTCGTACTTACAATCGCATCTGGATTGAGGGACATCTTCCCGCATGCTGGCGCGAGTCTATTGTTGTCCCGATTCCTAAGCCGGGGAAGGACAAGCACTTGCCTTCCAGTTATCGACCCATCTCGCTTACCAGCTGTGTCTGTAAAGTGATGGAGCGAATGGTTAACTCTCGGTTGGTTTGGCTGCTCGAGTCTCGACGCCTACTTACCAATGTACAATGTGGATTTCGTAGGCGCCGCTCTGCTGTCGACCATCTGGTTACTTTGTCGACCTTCATTATGAATAACTTCTTGCGGAAGCGCCCGACCGCGGCTGTGTTCTTTGATTTGGAGAAGGCTTACGACACCTGTTGGAGGGCGGGCATTCTCCGCACCATGCATACATGGGGCCTTCGCGGTCGCCTCCCTCTTTTTATTCGTTCCTTTTTAATGGATCGACAGTTCAGGGTACGTGTGGGTTCTGTCCTGTCAGACACCTTTCACCAGGAGAATGGGGTGCCACAGGGCTCAGTTTTGAGCATCGCTCTCTTCGCCATAGTGATCAATCCAATAATGGGTTGCCTCCCAGCTGATGTATCAGGCTCCCTTTTCGTAGACGATTTTACCATCTATTGCAGCGCGCAGCATACGTGTTTCCTGGAGCGCTGTCTTCAGCGTTCTCTTGACCGTCTTTACTCCTGGAGTGTCGCCAATGGCTTCCGTTTTTCTGCCGAGAAGACGGTCTGTATTAACTTCTGGCGCTACAAAGAGTTTCTCCCACCGTCCTTACGACTCGGTCCCGTTGCTCTCCCATTCGTGGAGACAACAAAATTTTTAGGTCTTACTTTTGACAGGAAACTTAGTTGGTCTCCACATGTGTCATATTTGGCTGCCCGTTGTACCCGTTCTTTAAATGTCCTCCGTGTTCTCAGTGGTATGTCGTGGGGAGCGGATCGAACCGTCCTGCTTCGTCTATATCGGTCGATCGTCCGCTCCAAGCTGGATTATGGGAGCTTCGTATACTCCTCTGCACGGCCATCCATCTTACGCTGCCTCAACTCCATACAACATCGGGGTTTACGACTTGCGATCGGAGCGTTTTATACTAGTCCCGTCGAGAGTCTTCATGCTGACGCTGGTGAGTTGCCACTCACCTACCGGCGCGATATACTGCTTTGTCGGTATACCTGTCGGCTACTGGCAATGCCCGACCACCTGTCTTATCGTTCCTTTTTTGATGACTCTCTCGACAGTCAATACGGGTTGTATGTCTCTGCCCTGCTACCCCCTGGAGTTCGCTTTCGTCGCCTCCTTCAACACCTTAATTTTTCACTCCCTGCAACCTTTCGAGTGGGCGAGAGCCACACGCCACCTTGGCTCCAGGCTCAGGTTTGTGTCCACCTTGACCTCTGCTCACTCCCGAAGGAGGTTACCCCCGGTTCAGTCTACCACTCCCGTTTTATCGAACTTCGTTCGAAGTTCATTAATATGACCTTCATTTATACAGATGGCTCTAAGACCAATGACGGGGTTGGGTGTTCCTTTATTGTCGGGGCACAAAGTTTCAAATACCGGCTCCATGGCCTTTGTTCGGTCTTCACAGCTGAGCTCTTTGCCCTCTACCAGGCTGTCCTTTACATCTGCCGCCACCGACATTCTGCATATGTCATCTGCTCAGATTCCCTGAGCGCTATCCAGAGCCTCAGTGATCCGTACCCGGTTCACCCTTTCGTGCACCGGATCCAACGCTCTCTTCGGCAGCTGGTGGACGTCGGTTCTCCGGTTAGCTTTATGTGGGTTCCTGGCCATGTCGGTATCCCTGGGAACGAAGCTGCAGATGCCGCGGCCAAGGCTGCGGTCCTCCAGCCTCGGACAGCATCTTGTTGTGTCCCTTCGTCCGATTGTAGCAGGGAAATTTGTCGGCGCATTTTATCGCAGTGGCATGCCGATTGGGCTGCACTCACAGACAACAAACTTCGGGCCCTGAAACCTCTTCCCGTGGCTTGGACGTCCTCCTCACGCCCTTCTCGGTGGGAGGAGGTCGTTTTGGCCCGGTTACGAATTGGCCACTGCCGGTTCAGCCATCGCCATCTGCTGACGGCTGCGCCGGCGCCGTTCTGCCCCTGTGGGCAATTGCTGACGGTCTGCCATATTTTAACGGTCTGTCCGGATTTTAACACCCTGCGTCTTGATCTTGGCCTGCCATGTACTGCAGAAGCCATTTTAGCGGATGACCCATGAGCAGCTGCTCGCGTTCTTCATTTTATCAATTTGACAACCCTCTCAAAGGACATTTGATTCTGCTGTTTTCCTTTTTTAATCCTATGCCTGTCAGTCTGTCTTTTATCGTGTTTTCCGTTTCGTTGCTGTTTTAAACTTGTGACTCGCGGTGCATTCCTCACGTAGTCTGGGCGCTAATGACCGTTTGAAGTTGTGCGCCCTAAAACCACAAAAAAAAAAAAAAAAAAAATGAGAACCTAAATCACGACATCAAAATATTGTTTCGGAAAGACGCAGACGATCGGCAGTACACCCGATTCCACGAGATGACACGAGGGATGACTTGGTGAATGAGTCTGCATTCAGGCTCTTCAGCAGATGTTTCACTTCAAAAAGCACCTCGTTGTCTCAATCAACTATTTCTGAATTTGAGGCAAGGAGAAAAAGTCACTGGATTCTCATGTTGGAGAGTGGGGGGGTGTAGGAAATGTGATCTTTGCTATCCCAAAGAAGCATCATGTGTGTTTGTGTCCTACCCAGAATGACCTGTAAGCATTGTTCCTAACAAATACATCTCACCGGGTAGCTTCCCATAACACTTGGTCCTGAGAGCCGCTCATAACCTTGTCAGAAGAGTTTGATTATATGGTATTGTGCTGGTTTCCCCCCAATGAGCACAATATGTCACTGCCACACTTAGGCTGTACCAGATAAGAGGTTTGGCTAAAATGTAACTGGAATTGGGATACGACGTTCTTTATTTTTACTTCATCACTAGTTTTAGATCATCTCCTTCAAAATACTACACTCTCTCTTTGTGTATTTTTTATACTGATCGAAATAGTCTTTGAAGTTATTTTCAGAAAATGTGTTTGTGGCTTCTGTCACATTTTTTTTAATGGTTTCAGCTGTCTCAAATCTGTTCTTTTCAGTGCAGCCTTCACTTATGGGAACAGAAAGAAGTCACATGGAGCGAGATAGGATGAGTAGGGTGGATGTTGTGACACGTGGACCTCTCGCTTATGCAAAAATGACCTCATAGGTATCAGGTTCTTGGGCACCATTTTTAAACAAACTTTCCCATGTGAAAATGTTAGTGTTAAATCTGCCGAATATTTGTCGATTCGTGACAGTGTTAGAAACAGCACTAACAATCAACTGATGATCTTTTCAGATTAAATCTCAAGTTTTTTTAATGTCTTGGCATTGAGGGTCACCGGAGGTGTGACCCGTCTTCACTCTTTTCGTGTCCTCCTTTGAACTGCTAAAACCGTTTGAAAACTTGAGTGTGTGAAAGAAATTCACCACTGTTCCCTTGTTTCAATAAAGAATAGGACTCTTTGGCAGTCTTTGCAAGTTTCACTAAAAATTTCACATTAATCTGTTGCTCTTTCAGAACACTAGACATATTTTTGACAAGCTGCAGGTATACGGTCTGACGAGAGCGAAGGCCTCAGTCGGACCGAGGAGGTCGGCAGGTGATAACGTTGCAGGAATGGAGAGGAGACCTTGCACGTCTTGGCAGTGTAGCGTCAGACCTGGAGGCCAGTGCTGCTTGTCTGCTAAAAGTACGGCCTGGTTATTTTTTAACCAAACCTCATATTGGCATAACACTACCTAACAGATGGGTCTTTGCATTTGTTAGCACTGCTAGAGCCACATTTCCAATGCTTTGTCTCAGGGACACAGTGACATAACTGGTACTCAGTTGAAGAAACAGTCTGGACTGGCTTCGCTGTCGGACTATTTCGAACGCTGCATCAGATCGGTGAGCTTTTTGAAAAGGTGTGGAGTATCGCAAACTGGGCGGGTGGTGACACTTGTGGTGTACAAAATGTTGTTGTTGTTGTTGTTGTTGTTGTTGTGGTCTTCAGTCCTGAGACTGGTTTGGTGCAGCTCTCCATGCTACTATATCCTGTGCAAGCCTCTTCATCTTAGAATAACTACTGCAACCTACATCCTTCTGAACCTGCTTAGTGTATTTATCTCTTGGTCTCTCTCTACGATTTTTACCCCCCACACTTTCCTCCAGTACTAAATTGGTGATCCCTTGATGCCTCAGAGCATGTCCTACAAACCAGTTCCGTCTTCTAGTCAAGTTATGCCACAAATTCCTCTTCTCTCCAATTCTATTCAGTACATCCTCATTAGTTACATGTTTTACCCCTCAAATCTTCGGCATTCTTCTGTAACACCACATTTCAAAAGCTTCTATTCTCTTCTTGTCCAAATTATTTACTGTCAATATTTCACTTCCATACATGGCTACACTCCATACAAATATTTTCAGAAAAGACTTCCTGACAATTAAATTTATACTCTTTTTCAGAAACACTTTCCTTGGCATAGCCAGTCTACATTTTATACGCTCTCTACTTCAACCATCCTCGGTTATTTTTCTGCCCAAAAAGCAAGACACATCTACTACTTTAAGTGTCTCATTTCCTAACCTAATTCCCTCAGCATCACCCGATTTAATTCAACTACATTCCATTATCCTCGTTTTGCTTTTGTTGATGTTCATCTTATATCCTCCCTTGAAGACACTATCCATTCGCTTCAACTGCTCTTCCAAGTCCTTTGCTGTCTCTGACAGAATTACAATGTCATTGGCGAACCTCAAAGTTTTTATATCTTCTCCATGGACTTTAATTCTTACTCCGAATTTTTCTTTTGTTTCGTTTACTGCTTGCTCAATATACAGATTGAATAACATCGGGGAAGGCTACAACCCTGTCTCACTCCCTTCCCAACCACTGCTTCCCTTTCGTGCCCCTCGACTCTTATAAGTGCCATCTGGTTTCTGTACAAATTGTAAATAGCCTTTCGCTCCCTGTA
Source organism: Schistocerca piceifrons (assembly GCF_021461385.2). Lineage (NCBI taxonomy): Eukaryota > Metazoa > Arthropoda > Insecta > Orthoptera > Acrididae > Schistocerca > Schistocerca piceifrons. Next base: position 142,959,768 of record NC_060148.1, on the reverse strand, counting down.
TTTGACCTCTGACACCTTCAGAATTTGAAAGACAGTATTCCAGTTAACGTTGTCAAAACCCCCCAGGAGGTCCACAACTCTTTTGTGGATACGTGCGTGGCGAGCACGGGGCCCCGAGCCATTGCAGCCTTCTTTCTCTCCCGGGCTGCATTTCCTTTCCCTTCCCCTCCTTTCCCCTCCATGCTCCTTTCCCCTCGCCCTCTCCTCTCCTCTCCCTCTATTGGTGTCCTTGCTAATGTTGGCCCCCGCTATCCTCCTGGTTCTGTTGGTTTTACACTCCGGCTTTGTTGCGTAATCATCTCCTCCTTTTGGCATTCCTTGGTCCCCCTCTGGGGTTTGACCTCCATTCCAAAATTTCTCTTCCGTAGTGTGAGCCATTTGGGGAAGAGCACCTTACCTAGTGTCTCCGACGTGCGCCCTCCTAGTACATTCCACCTTTTCTTTTACGTCGTTGTCTGATGCTAGGGTGCATAGCCAGCACGGTAGCCAGCCCGTGTGGTGGGGTTGCTATGTACCCTTTTGGTTGAGCTCCCTGAACACACAGGGATCACACTTCTGATACCTGAGCTGTGACCTCCTCATGCATGCCTTGGAGTGGTTGCTCGTCATCCTGGAGCATCGGAACTCCCGGCAATGGCCGCCGTGCCAGACGGCCCTTGCTGTGGCTGGGTGGCTCCCATGAGGAGAGCCCCTGATCGGAGTGGGTGGTATCAGGGCGGACGCTATGCAGATGAAACGCATACGGGTCCAAAACTCTGGCCGTTCTTCTGCGGCCGTCTCTCTGCGTGGTACTGATTCCTCAAGTGCTGCTTCTCTTGCTCCTTCGGCCTTCCCTTCCATGGCTACCCCCTGGGAAGTCAGGCCCGTCGTCTAGGGGCAAAACCTTTCCCCCGTTATCTAGTTTGCACCAGGACTGGTGGAGATACTTTCACCAGTGTCAAACCTTTATTCTTTGTGGAGCACATTGAAGACAAGTTCGGCGAAGTGGACTCCCTGAGCAAGATGCGGTCGGGTTCGTTGCTGATAAAAACTGCTTCAGCTGCCCAATCTGCGGCCCTTCGTGCTTGTACCCATCTTGGCACAATTCCTGTGTCCATTACCCCTCACCAGTCTTTAAATATGGTACAAGGTGTGATTTTTCACAGGGACCTCATTCTTCAAACTGATGAGGAACTTCGGGACAATCTCGGACGGCGGGGTGTTCACTTTGTTCGGCGTGTTCAGAAGGGTCCTAAAGATAATCGTATTGATACTGGTGCCTTTATCCTGGCCTTTGAAGGGGATACCCTTCCTGAGAAAGTTAAGATTATGGTCTATCGCTGTGATGTGAAGCCATACATCCCCCCTCCTATGAGGTGTTTTAAGTGCTTGCGTTTTGGCCACATGTCTTCTCGCTGTTCCCAGGACCCTCTCTGTGGTGACTGTGGATGTCCACTCCATGAGGGGAGTCCCTGTGTTCCCCCTCCTGTATGTGTAAATTATCATGGTAGTCATTCTCCACGTTCACCAGATTGCCCAGTATATAAGAAAGAAAAAAAGATACAGGAGTATAAGTCCCTTGATCGTTTAAGCTACACAGAGGCCCGTAAGAAATATGCAGGATTGCACCCTGTGTCCATGACATCTAGTTACGCCTTGGTTACGTCTTCATCCCTTCCTCCCCCTTCCTTACCCCCATCCCGGACCCCTCTCCTCCCCCCCCTCCCCTGCAGCTCCCACATCTTCTCCTCTGGGCGCTGCTCCCCCTCCCCAGCCGGAGAAGTGTCCCACTCCTTCGGTGTCTGCCGGTCAAGGGCGCCTCTCCCGGGATGCCCCTTCCCGGCACCTTCCAGGTCAAAGGTCTGCTGCAGCGCGGCGACCGCGAGAGCCGCGGTCTATCGGCCCCCAGGTCGCCCGGTCTCTTTCTGTTCCTGATCTTGCTGCAGCTGGCTCCTTTATGCCACACAGCCCTCCTCGATCTCAGCCTGAAAAGAAGAAGAAACATAAGTCCCGGGACAAAGAGCCTCTGGTGTCACCGGAGGTCCCTTCCCCGACTTCACAACCGGATTCTGACCTGTCATCCATGGATGTCGCCCCCTCCTTGTCGGTGACGGGTGGGGACCCGGCGGTATGACTGGATTTAGCGTGTTCAGCCCTCATTTAAACCATCGTTCTGTGGTTCTCCAATGGAATTGTAATGGTTACTATCATCACCTTCCGGAATTGAAATCCCTTCTTTCGTCCTACTCTGCAGCTTGTGTGGTTCTCCAGGAATCTCATTTTACTGATGCTCACTCACCGACCCTCCGTGGGTTCCGTGTTTTCTGTCGAAATCGGGTCGGACCCTTGCGGGCTTCTGGTGGCGTTTGTACGTTGGTCCGTACAGACATTGCTAGCACATGGATTCCTCTCCAAACTACATTGGAAGCAGTTGCTGTTAGGGTCCACTTAGACTCTGCAGTCACAGTTTGCAATCTTTATCTCCCTCCTGACAGGACTCTTACACCTGCTGCCTTAACCACCCTTCTTCAGCAACTTCCTCCTCCCTTCCTCCTCTTTGGGGATTTTAATGCTCATCATCCTTTGTGGGGCAGTGCCTTTCCATCTAGACGAGGTCTTCTTATAGACCAATTTATTGCAGACCACGACCTGTGCCTTCTTAATGACGGCTCCCCTACTCATTTCAGTGCTGGTCATGGTACCTTTTCTGCCATTGATCTTTCTCTTTCTTCTCCCTCTCTCCTCCCTTCATTACACTGGTCGCCACACGACGACCTTTGTGATAGTGACCATTTCCCGTTGATTATCACGCTCCCTTCCCGCTCCCCGATGGACAGGTTACCTCGTTGGTCTTTCCACCGAGCCGATTGGCCTCTATACACTGCACAGGTCGAGTTTTCTCCCTCTTTGTCGGGTTGTATTGATGACGTCCTACGTGACGTGTCTGACGCGATTGTTCGCGCCGCTAGCCTTGCTGTCCCGCGCTCATCTGGACCATTTCGTTGCCGGCAAGTCCCGTGGTGGAGTACGGCCATTGCCATTGCCATCCGTGATCGCCGTCGAGCTTTGCAACACTTCAAGAGGCACCCATCCGTAGCCAGCCTTACTACCTTTAAGCGCCTTCGCGCTAAAGCCCGTTATTTAATCAAACAGAGCAAGCGGATATGTTGGGAACGATTCATTTCTTCCCTTGGTTCCACTGTCCCTCTGTCACGGGTATGGGCTACACTTCGCTCTCTCCAAGGTTGCCATCGGCAGTCCGCCCTCCCAGGCCTTCACCTCCCAGATGGCATTTGTACGGACCCATTAGTTCTCGCAGAACATCTTGCGACCCATTTTGCAGTGGCATCAGCGTCAGCCTCCTATCCAGTTGCTTTCCTTCATCAAAAACTGCAGGCTGAAGCTCTCACCTTATGTTTCACCACTTGTGAGTCAGAATCTTACAACGAACCTTTTACTGAATGGGAATTTCTTTCTGCTCTGTCTTCTTCTCATGATATGGCCCCTGGCCCAGATTCCATTCATAACCAACTGCTTCAACATCTCAGTGCTCCACAACGGCAACATCTTCTTCGGGTGTTTAACCGTATCTGGCTCCAGGGTGACTTCCCTTCTCAGTGGAGGGATAGCATTGTGGTTCCTGTCCTTAAGCCTGGCAAGAACCCCCTATCTGTTGACAGCTATCGGCCAATTAGTTTGACCAATGTTGTTTGTAAGTTACTTGAACGGATGGTAGCCCGTCGGCTCACTTGGGTCCTCGAATCTCGGGATCTATTGTCCCCTTACCAGTGTGGCTTTCGAGAGGGACGATCTCCAATCGATCATTTACTTCGCTTGGAATCCGCAGTTCGGCAGGCTTTTTCCCAGCGCTGCCATTTGGTTGCAGTGTTTTTTGACCTTCGCAAGGCCTATGACACGGCCTGGCGCCATCACATCTTACTAACCCTTCATCAGTGGGGTCTTCGGGGCCCACTCCCGATTTTTATCCGCCAGTTCCTGATCCATCGGTCATTCAGAGTTCGAGTTGGTACTGCTTTTAGTTCTCCACGGACCCAGGAGACGGGCATCCCACAGGGTTCTGTCTTGAGTGTCCTTCTTTTCCTCATTGCTATCGATGGACTTGTGGCCTCTGTCGGTCCCTTGGTCGCCCCTGCCCTGTATGTGGATGATTTCTGCATTTGGGTTAGTTCCTCCTCGATGCCATCTGCAGAACGGCAGCTCCAGGTGGCTATACGGCGTGCCTCTGCATGGACCCTCTCACACGGGTTTCAATTCTCTCCTTTAAAATCGCGGGTGGTCCACTTCTGTCGCCGTACTACAGTCCACCCTGATCCAGAGCTCTATCTCGCTGCACAAAGATTGCCTGTGGTTCCACAGTTTTGTTTCCTGGGTCTTCTTTTCGACAACAAGCTCACTTGGCTGCCCCATATCAGACTCCTGAAGGTAGGATGTTTCCGTAAACTCAATGTCCTTCGCTTCCTTGCCCACTCCTCTTGGGGTGCGGACCATTCCCTCCTCCTCCTCCGTCTTTATCGTGCTCTAGTTCTGTCACGTTTGGACTATGGTTGTCAAGTTTATGGTTCAGCTGCTCCTTCCATGCTGCACGTGCTGGATCCAGTCCACCATCGTGGTATCCGTTTGGCCACCGGTGCCTTCCCTACTAGCCCTGTTGATAGTCTCCTGGTTGAAGCTGGGATCCCCCCCCCCCCCCCCCCCCTTTCTGTTCGGCGGTCCCAGCTTCGGGTGTCTTATGCCCTCACTATCCGTTCTTCTCCCACTCATCCTTCCTATTCTATCCTGTTCCCAGATCATGGACGTCGCCCACCCGACTCCCGCCCTCGGGCGGGTTTACTGGTTGGGCTGCGCCTTGCGTCTCTTTACCGTGATTTTCAGCTTCCTTCTTTGTCCTGTCTTCCTCGCTCCCTCCCCTCCACCCCTCCTTGGTTAGTTCCTCAGCCTCGAATTCGGATGGACCTCCGCCGCGGTCCGATAGATTCCATCCCCCCGGTGGTATTCCGTTCCTTTTATGGGAGTTTTGGGATGCTGTTGTTTTTTACACAGATGGCTCTAAATCTGCTGATCATGTTGGGTATGCCTTCACGTCCTTTGTTGGAACGGAAAATCATCTGCTGCCACCTACATGTGGGGTGTTTACTGCGGAATTGATGGCAATTTCCCAGGCCCTTACCTTTATTAAACAATCCCAACACAACCGCGTTTTGTTATGTACGGACTCGATGAGTGGCCTTCTTGCTATTGACCGGTGTTTTTTGCGCCATCCCTTGGTCTCTGCCATCCATGACCATCTCGCTGATCTTCACTGTGCTGCTTGTTCCATTGACTTCCTATGGGTCCCGGGCCATGTGGGTATCCCGGGTAATGAGCTCGCTGATCGTTTGGCTGGGGGAGCAGTTACTTACCCCCGTTTTCTGTAATCCCTCCCGCAGCGGATTTACGGCTTCACATCAAATCCCACTTCGCACAGTCATGGGCCAATTCTTGGGAGGCTACTCCCCTGTCTAATAAACTTCGTGCAATTAAGGTGACACCAGGCCCGTGGCGTTCTTCCTTTCGCCTCTCCCGCAGGGACTCGACTACACTGTGTCGTCTCCGCATTGGCCATACCAGGCTGACCCATGGTTTTCTTTTGCGTGATGAGCCACCCCCACTTTGTGGTTGTGGAGCCTTCCAGTCAGTAGCCCTTATTTTGGTTGACTGCTTCCTTTTGGATCTGCGTGCTAAGTACAGATTCCCCCACACTTTATCTTTGATGTTGGCTGACGATTCCCGGATGGTCTCTCTGGTTCTCGGTTTCCTCCGGGAAAGTGGTTTTTATTCTCAGTTTTAAGGTTTTTAATCTCTCTCTGGTGTTGGGGCAGGGCGGTGAGTGTTTGGGTGTCTCCCACTGTAGGCAGTGTTCAGAGATTCCAGATTCACCCCCCTGACCGGAATCCTCTTTTCTTCCCCTTTTACTCTGTTTTTACCCCTTCTTTTTAAGGCTTGGTTAGTCTTTCTATTCCCATACGTACTTTCTGCATTATAGCAGTTGTACCTTTTAGGTCACAGGTGGTCTTGCCTATGCTGCTTCAACATAGTGTTGGGTTTGTTCTCTTGTCGACTTCCCTCATTTGTTTTTACTAATGACAACGTGACTGCCTTTTTACGTTTTTCCCTTTTTCCGTTTTATTGTTCTGACTCTTCTGAGATGTCCCATTAGCAGAATGAAGTCTATCTGAAACAAGGGACTGATGACCTTGCTGTTTGGTCTCTTTAACCTCAAACAACCAACCAACATTGTCAAAAGCTTTCTCTAAGTCTACAAATACTAGAAATGTAGGTTTGCCTTTCCTTAATCTTTCTTCTAAGATAAGTCGTAAGGTCAGTATTGCCTCACGTGTTCCAATATTTCTACGGAATACAAACTGATCTTCCCCGAGGTCGGCTTCTACTAGTTTTTCCATTCGTCTGTAAAGAATTCGCGTTAGTATTTTGCAGCCGTGACTTATTAAACTGTTAATTCGGTAATTTTCACATCTGTCAACACCTTCTTCCTTTGTGATTGGAATTATTATATTCTTCTTGAAGTCTGGGGGTTTCGCCTGTCTCATACACCTTGCTCACCAGATGGTAGAGTTTTGTCAGGACTGGCTCTCCCAAGGCCGTCAGTAGTTCTAATGGAATGTTGTCTACTCCTGGGGCCTTTTCGACTCAGGTCTTTCAGTGCTCTGTCAAACTCTTCACGCAGTATCGTATGTCCCATTTCATCTTCATCTACATCCTCTTCCATTTCAATAATATTGTCCTCAAGTACATCGCCCTTGTATAGGCCCTCTATATACTCCTTCCACCTTTCTGCTTTCCCTTCTTTGCTTAAGACTGGTTTTCCATTTGAGCTCTTGATATTCATACGGGTGGTTCTCTTTTCTCCAAAGGTCTCTTTAATTTTCCTGTAGGCAGCATCTATCTTACCCCTACTGATATATGCCTCTACATCCTTACATTTGTCCTCTAGCCATTTCTGCTCAGCCATTTTGAACTTCCGGACGTTCTCATTTTTGAGACATCTGTATTCCTTTTCACCTCTTTCATTTACTGCATTTTTATATTTTCTACTTTCATCAATTAAATTCAATATTTCTTCTGTTACCCAAGAATTTCTACTAGCCCTCATCTTTCTATCTACGTGATCCTCTGCTGCCTTCACTACTTCATCCCTCAGAGCTACCCATTCTTCTTCTACTGTATTTCTTTCCCCCATTCCTGTCAATTGTTCACTTATGCTCTCCCTGAAACTCTGTACAACCTCTGGTTCTTTCAGTTTATCCAGGTCCCATCTCCTTAAATTCCCACCTTTTTGCAGTTTCTTCAGTTTTAATCTATAGTTCATAACCAATAGATTGAGGTCAGTGTCCACATCTGCTCCTGGAAATGTCTTACAATTTAAAACCGGTTCCTAAATCTCTGTCTTACCATTATATAATCTCCTTCCAGTGTCTCCAGGCCTCTTCCACATATACAGGCTTCTTTCATGATTCGTAAACCAAGTGTTAACTATGATTAAGTTATGCTCTGTGCAAAATTCTACCAGGTGGCTTCCTCTTTCATTCCTTACCCCCAGTCTATATACACCTTCTCCTTTTCCTTCTCTTCCTTTCCCTACTATTGAATTCCAGTCCCCCATGACTATTAAATTTTCATATACCTTAACTAACTGAATAATTTCTTTTATTGCATCATACATTTGTTCAATCTCTTCATCATCGGTGGTGCTAGTTGGCGCACAAACTTGAACTACTGTGGTAGATGTGAGCTTCACATTTATCTTGACTGCAATTGTTGGTTCACTATGCTGTTCATAATAGCTTATCTGTGTTCCTATTTCTTTATTCATTACTAAACCTACTCTTGCATTGCCCATATTTCCCACTATATCTAACTTTAACCTATCCACTTCTCTTTTTAAATTTTCTAATTTAACTGTCCGATTAAGGGATTTGACATTCCACGCTCCAACGCCAATTTTGTTTCTCCTGGTAAGGATGTCCTCGTGAGTAGTCCTTGCCAGTAAATCCGAATGGGGGACTATTTTATGTCCAAAATATTTGACCCAAGAGGACACCACAATTATGTAACCGTGCAAGCTGCATGCCCTTGGGAAAAATTACTGCTGTAGTTTCCCCTTGCTTTCAGCCGTTAGCAGTACCAGGACAGAAAGACTGTTTTGGTTGATGTTACAAGCCCAGATCAGTCAATCATCCAGACTGTTGCCCCAGCAACTACTGAAGAGGCTGCTGTCCCTCTTCAGGAACCACACGTTTGTCTGGCCTCTCAACAGATACCCCTCCATTACGGTTCCACCCACAGTGCGGCTATCTATAATGCTGAGGCAGGCAAGCCTCCCCACGATTGGCAAGGTTCATGGGCGGGAGGGGTGGGGTGGGGGGGTGTTGGTTGTGTAAGGTGTAGAAAACTAATCTGTGATGGGTTCTGATTTTTTGCACCATCGCCTCGATTACGACATGCTGGCCTTTGAGTGTTAGGTTCTCCGATTCTCGTGTTACGGTTCTTCAGGGAGAAGTGGTCTTCGTTCTCTGGCATTCGGACTGGTTTGACAACACTGGAAATGTGTGTCTCCTCTAAATACTGTGTCGCTTGACTGTGGACTTTGCCATACACTTCCACTGTTTCAGCACAGATTGCTGCAGCATTGTTACCCTTCGTTGACATCACTAGTGGCGCACTGTGCTACTATTGCTATGTTTACATGCGGTACATCTTCCACTGTATAAAAAGCCACTCCGTCCATATTAGCTGAATTTTTTTTTTTAAATGAAATGAAACCTGACAGCCCAAGCACGTTTCAAAACTGGTTGCACTTATAACAGGAGCAAAAATTGATTGCGGATTGGAAAACTGGCAATAAGAAGCAGCTATGAAGTCTTTCGCGGCGGAGTCCTAGCACGAGCTTTCGATGACTACCTCTGTTCATCTTTGTCAGGGGTAAAACTGACTGTCATGGACCAGTGAGGCTTCCACTTTTATAAGCAGTGGACAGCTTCTAATTGGCCGGATGACGTCACTGTGAAAACGGTGCGTACGGGGGTGGCGGCCTTTGTGTCCACAGATTTTGTTTGTGCGCTTTATCCAGCATTTCTTGCAGTGCCATCCATCGTAACAGGTGGAGAACTGCGAGGGATGTAAGAAGCCTCCCTCTGTGCTCTTTCTTTATCAACTGTGCGCTTTCGTGCATTGCTGAGTGCTTATCCGGAGTTCCTGTTGAAATTATTTTCACACAGTCTAATTTCAACTGCTTCCCTGATGACATAGTCCCAACAGTTTGAAGCGTGAACAAGTATCTTGCTTCACCAAATAGAACCTTATGTTTATTTAACAAACTGTGCTCAGCCACTGCTGGTTTTTTACAGATACCTGTATTTCAGATGATGCTGGTGTTCCACATGGCGATAGGCAACAGTTCTTATAGACTGGCCCACATAATTTTTGCCACACTCGCAAGGAATGCTGTAAATTCCCCATACTCTCAGGCCGAGATTATCTTTCACAGGTTGCAACGTTTCCTTAATCTTCCTGGGTGGTCGGAAGACTGGTCTGATTCCCTGCCGGCTCAGGACTCCACCGATCTTGCCGGTCGTTGCACCACAGAATGGTAGCCACGCGTTGTGTTGGTCCTCTTGATCTGTTTGAACAGCATCCTTCCTAGGTTTCTTCGCAAGAGTAGATCTGATGTCACGAGCAGAATATCCATTTTTTCTGAATACCGTCGTCAGGTGGTTAAACTCGGAGCCGAGATAATACTTGTATGAAATAGTCCTTGCTCTGTGTACCAAGGTATTTAGCATAGCTCTCTTCTGAACTGGGTGGTGAAAACCATGTGCGTTTAGATATAAATCTGTATGCGTTGGTGATACCAGATCTACTCTGGCGAAGAAACCTAGGTAGGACGCTGTTCGAACAGATCGAGAGGACCGACACATCTCGCGGCTACCATTCTGCGTTGCAGCGACCGCCAAGATCGATGGAGTCCTGAGCCGGCAGGGAATCACACCAGTCTTCCGGCCACCCAGGAAGATTAAAGAAACGTTGCAACCCATGAAAGATAATCTCGGCCAGAGAGTACTGGGAATTTACAGCATTCCTTGCGAGTGTGGCAAAAATTATGTGGGCCAGTCTATAAGAACTGTTGCCGATCGCTGTGTGGAACATCAGCGTCACCTGAAATACAGGTATCTAGAAAAAACCAGTGGTGGCTGAGCACAGCTTTTTAAATAAACATAAGATTCTATTCGATGAAACGAAAATACTTGCTCACGCTTCAAACTATTGGGACTCTGATCAGGAAAGCAGTTGAAATTAAACTGTTGTTGTGGTCTTCAGTCCTGAGACTGATATGATGCAGCTCTCCACGCTACTCTATCCTGTGCAAGCTTATTCGTCTCCCAGTACCTACTGCAACCTACATCCTTCTGAATCTGTTTAGTGTATTCATCTCTTGGTCTCCCTCTACGATTTTTGCCCTCCACACTGCCCTCCAATACTAAATTGGTGATCCCTTGATGCCTCAGAACATGTCCTACTAACTGATTCCTTCTTCTAGTCAAGTTGTGCCACAAACTCCTCTTCTCCCCAATCCTATTCAATACCTCCTCATTAGTTATGTGATCTACCCATCTAATCTTCAGCATTCTTCTGTAGCACCACATTTCAAAGGCTTCTAATCTCTTCTTGTCCAAACTATTTATCGTCCATGTTTCACTTCCAGACATGGCTACACTCCATACAAATACTTTCAGAAATGACTTCCTGACGATGTGAAAATAATTTCAACAGAGACTGCGGATATGCACTCACCAATGCAGGGAAGGGTGCAGTTGATAAAGAAAGAGCGCAGACGGAGACTTCTTACACTCCTTGCAGTTCTCTGCCTGTTGCGATGGATGGGGCTGCAAGCAACACGGGATAAAGCGCGCAAACAAAATCTCTGGACATAGAGGCCGCCACCTCCGTACACGTCGTTTTCACCGTGACGTCATCCAGCCGATAAGAAGCCGTCCACTGCTTATAAAAGCGGAAGCCTCACCGGTCCACGACAGTTTTACCCCTGATGAAGATGACGGTGGTAGTCATCGAAAGCTCGGGATTTTATCCAAATTTGACGTGGCAAGTAAACCAAGAACTTTTTATGCAATTAGAAGCGGATTTCCAGAATTGATTTTAAAGTGTTTACATGACCAACCAAAAGCAGTATTGGGAAATTGGCTTATGAAATCCAGTTTTGGGAGTCCCAAGTAAATGGGGTGTGTGATGCAGGGATTTTTAGGCTGCAGACATTATCCTGCAAACAAACAAAAAATTAATTATATATTTTTTATTTTTTTGAGATGATGATCAAAAGTTGACTGCGAGGCGTGTTTTTTAAGTAAGTACCATTTTGCCACACTGTGGCCACAGCACTGCGGTCGCTGTTCTGTGCATGCGCGCTGGGAACGTACATCTGTCGTCCATGCACTGACGCCGTTACGATGTGATTCTTCCTTGTTTACGTTGTGTACTGAGTGTTCAAGATGCCTCCGACAATTGTGAGTCCTGCCGACTCTTGAGTACGGGCTGTTGTAAGATTTCTTAGTGCTAAAGGCCTAATTGTGATCGATATTTGTCGTGAGATCTGTGCAGTTTACGGGGAAAATATTATGAGTGATGGAATGGTAAGAAAGAGGGTGAGAGCATTTAAAGATGGCCGCACAAATGTGCATGATGAACAGCAGAGTGGGCGTCCTTCGGTCATTAATGACAGTTTGGTGCAGCAAGTGGACAATAAATTGAGAGAAAACAGACCCTTTACAATTTCCTCCTTGCGGGATGACTTCCCTAACGTTACTCGTAGTGTTTTGTATGGCATTGTGTCCGAGCACTTGAATTACCGAAAATTGTGCGCTTGTTGGGTACCAAAAATGTTGACGGATGTGCACAAAATCAAACATTAGACAGTTCATTGACTTTCCTTGAGCGGTACCACGACGCCGGTGATGATTTCTTAAGCCAAATTGCTACAAGTGATGAAACACGGGTGGCCTACGTCACACCAAAATCGAAGCAACAGTCCGTGGAATGGCGGCATTCAGATTCCCCCAGAAAAGTGAATTTTAAGCAAACAATTTCTGCCCGGAAAATCATGTGCACAGTTTTTTGGGACAGAAAAGGAGTATTGTTTGTGGAATTTCTGCCTCATAATGAGACAATCAATGAAGCGGCTTACTGTAAGACATTGCACAATCTGCACCGTTCAATTCAGAACAAGACGTGGCAAGTTGAGCAAGGGCATCGTTTTGCTGCAAGACAATGCCCGTCTGCATGTGGCAAATCAGACCAAAGATCTCATCTCATCACATCTTTTCGATGTGAAACTCCAGATCATCCTCTGTACAGCCCCGATCTTGTGCCAAGTGACTACCATCTACTACTGCACTTGAAGAAACATCAGGGTGGTCAGCGTCTTGAAGACGATGGCAAAGTCAAAACAGTGGTGATGCAGTGGTTAACAAGTCAGGCAACAGACTTCTGTGAGGAGGGTATTCAAAAACTGGTACAACGTTAAGTGCCTCAATATTCACGGAGATTATGTAGAAAAACAAAGATGAGGTGACTTACCGAACAAAAGCGCTGGCAGGTCGATAGATACACAAACAAACACAAACATACACACAAAATTCAAGCTTCCGCAACAAACTGTTGCCTCATCAGTTTGTTGCGGAAGCTTGAATTTTGTGTGTATGTTTGTGTTTGGTTGTGTATCTATCGACCTGCCAGCGCTTTTGTTCGGTAAGTCACCTCATCTTTGTTTTTATATATAATTTTTCCTACGTGGAATGTTTCCTTCCATTATATTGAGATTATGTAGAAAAGTAGATTAAGGAACAGGCTTTTGTGTAAAAATAAAATTATTGAGATATCTTAGCACATTTTTTTTAACTTCAAAATGGTACTTACTTAAAAAACACTCCTCGTATATATTGTACTTTGTTTAACTTACATTCTCAAATTTGCATGGCATATGCACAAATAACAATAAGCCTTACAGCATGGGGTGTATACACCCTAGGACAACCAGGAAATCTGTGAAAAACACAGAAATTTTTTCATTCAGGGAAAAACCTAGGAATTTTTTTAGAATTCTGGAATTTTTTTTAATATAACTTGTAATTGATACTCTAACAAGATATATCACTTCAGCCCACTACTGCATAATAATACTGCAGCAATAAAACATAAATGAAAGTATAACACCAAAATAAAACTTTAGTTGGAAAGAAAATGTGCCATTTACAACAACAATGCTTGTGAGTAATATGAATCTGCTGCATTTGATTTAAGCTGTGCTCTTAGGATCCTGCCTAATGACACCCTCACAAAAAAAGAAAAGAAAAAAAAAGAAAAATTGATGACCAATATTATATGTGGAAGCTTAGCTTTTCTTGTAGCTGTACTGTACATATATCAATTTAAACCTTTAACTTTTCCTATTTGTGTGTTCTGGCTACTATTTAACAGTGATGTTGCTATTGGCTGACTACATCACATACTCTATGCTCTGAATATCTGCTGTCATTGGCTGGCAAGACCATGTGACTCGAGCTACGATTGGCTGAAAAAAGCATATTGTCGTCATGATGTCAGTGCGTCAGAAGCTATTGTGCTGTATTTGGTGGAATTGGTATTCAGACTTTCACGATATGAAAGTATGCATTGTACATATTGCTGTGTAACAGAGGTCTTGTTCTTTTTTGCTGGATTATTTCGTAAATTGCTGGGAAGTTCCATACTGGTGTATAAAACCTTTACACGGTGTAAGTAAGTTAAGAACGCTGTCGAATATCCAGAAGGAAGGGTGTGCCACAATTTTATTATCTACAGGTGTCTTTCTTGTAAACTTCGGTCTGAGACTGGTTTGATGCAGCTCTTTACATTATTTTATCCCGTAGAAGCCTCTCCATCGCTGTATAACTACTGCAACCTACATCCTTTTGAATCTGCTTGTTGTATTCATCTCCATCTCTTGATCTCTTGGTCCGACTCCCCCCCCCCCCCCCCCCCCCTCCACACACACACACACACACACACACACACACACACACACACACACACACTTTCCTCCAATACCAGGCTGGTGATCCCTTCATGTCTCAGAATGTGTTGTAACAATTGATCCCTTCTTTTAGTCAAGTTGTGCCACAAATTTATTTTCTCCCCAATTGTACTTGATACCTCCTCATTGGTTACGTGATCTACCCATCTAATCCTCAGCATTCTTCTGTAGCACCAAATTTGAAAAGCTTCTATTCTCTTTTTGTCTGAGCTGTTTATCATCCAATTTTCACTTCCATACAAGGCTATACTCCAGAAAATTGTGAGAGTGTGCAGGCGCGCATGCACTCGCACGTGTCTTTTCTGTCGGACATGTCCAACAGAACAGACACATACACTGTTGTTTAATACAGCAGCTGTAAATGTCAAATTTCGAAGGAGATGCAGACTCCAGCTGTGATCAGGCATCAAAATAATTTGATGGTGAAAGTTGAAAATTTGTGCCAAACAGGGCTTTGAACCAGAATCTTCTGCTTAACATGAGTGGTTGCCTTAACTGACTCAGCCGTATGGACACATTTTCTGTCCTAACCGAGTTCTCAGCTTGTCGCACACTAGTAGTGTCCACTGAGCATTCGCCAACTTGCTTGCAGTGAGTCCTATATTCTCATGAGAGGCTCAAGCATCAGCACTCAAGTAATCGAGGCAGTCGTGCCTACAGATATACTATATACATGTCCGACTAAATAGACAACACTCATATATGTGACGTCTGCAGGTATTTCACTTGTCTGGTACATCTTGCACCCTAGGTGGAATGATTTTGTCGTGGCTGGTTCTCTCGGGGGTGTCAGCAATTCTGTGGGGATGTTTCCTACTCCAAGGCCTTGCTTTGCTTTAGATCTTTTGCTACTGTTAAATACTTCTCGCAGTATAATGTGTCCCATCTCATCTCTGTCTTTGGCAGTTTCATTTTCTATAATACTGCCTTCTAGTTTGTTTCCCTATAGCCCACCTATATACTCTTTCCGCATTCCAAATTTCCTTTCCTTGGTTAAAGTGGTTTTCTACCTGAGCTCTTGATATTCATACAACTACTTTTCTTTTCTCTAAATGCCTCTGTAATTTTCCTATTGGCAGTATCTGTCTTTCCCCTAATTGTATTTGCTTCTATATCCATACATTCTCTTTTAGACTTTCCTGTTCAGCCATTTTGCACTTCCTGCCTATCTCATTTGTTAAATATTTGTAATACCTCTGGTCTGCTTCATTTTCTGCATTTTTATATTTTCTCGCTTCATCAGTAGAATTCAACTTCTGTGATATCCAAAGATTTTTACTGTGTCACTTCTTTTCACCTATGTGATCTTTTGTTGTGTTCACTATTTTGTCTTCAAAGCAATCACTTTGTCTCCCACTGTATTTCTTTCCCCTATTTTTCAGTCAATCATTGCCTAATGCCACCTCTGAAACTCACAGCAGCATCTATTTTTACAATTTATCCAGCTCCCATCTTCTCAATTTCCTATCTTTTTGCAGTGTCTTCAGTAATCTACAGCTCATAACCAATAAACTGTGATCAGTCTGTATCTGCCCCAGATTAAAATCCGGTTCCAAAATCTCTGTGGTATCATTATGTAATCAGTCTGAAACCTTCCAGTGTCTCCAGGTCTCTTCCACATGTACAAACTTCTTTCATGATTTGTAAACTCAGTCCACATTCACTTCCTATTTTTTCCTTTCCTTCCTCTTCCTGCTACTGAATTCCATCCCCGTCATAGTTAAATTTTCCTCTTCCTTAAGTATCTGAATAATGTCTTTTGTTTCATCATGTTTTTTAATCTCACCATCATCTGTGAAGGTAATTGGCATATAAAGTTTCTCTTCTGTGGTAGTGTTGACTTGGTAGTGTTGACTTAGTGTCTATCTTGACTGTGACAACGCATTGACTATGCTGCTCTTAGTAGCTTATCTGCATTCCTATTTTCTTATTCATCATTAGACCTACTCCTGCACTTTCTCTATTTGATTTTGTATTTATAAACCTGTACTCACCTGGCCAGAAGTACCATTGCTAATTCTACCTAATTCCCACTATACCTAACTTCAAACTATCCAATGCTTGTTCTCACTGTATCCATTTCCCTTTTCATTTTTTTTTTCACCTGCTTGCTCGAGTAAGGGAATTAACATTCCAAACCCTGACACGTAGGTTTCATGACGATGACATCTTCCTGAGTAGTCCCTGCCCAGAGATCCGAATAGATGACTATTTACCTCTGAAATATTTTACTCAAATGGATACCATCATTGTTTAACCTTACAGTAAAGCTGCATGCTCTCAGTAAAAATAATAGCAGTAGTTTCTGCTTTCAGCCGTCCACAGTAAGTAAAAATAATGGCTGCAGTTTCCCCTAGCTTTCAGCCGTTCACAGTAACAACAGAGTAAGGCCATTTTGGTTTATGTTACAAGTCCATATCAATCACTCATCCAGACTGTTGCCCTATGCAACTGCTTCAGGAACCACACATTTGTCTGGCCTCTCAACAGATACCCCACCACTGTGGCTGCACATAAGGTGTAGCTATCTGCATCGTTGAGGCACACAAGCCGTTCCACCATGGTGTGGTCCATGATTCATGGGGGTGGGGGAAAGAACAATATAAAACAATGAAAAAGAGGTTGTGGATCTAAGAACAGCTTGTCATATGTTAGTTTACTGACTGAAATCAAAACCACGGTCCGAAAGATTTCGTGAACTCCTTTCGAGGTGAGTCCTCCATCGTAGGACATGTTATTAATGTTGATATGACAAAATAGTGAAGCAAAATATGTTAATGAGAGAGGAAATCACAGTTGACGAGAGCTTAGGACTAACAGAGAGATTCCTTGTTATTTGAGTGGTTGTAGTTTAGAGCAGTAATATCGGCAGACATATTTAACAAAATTGTTACGGAAACCTCTGAAGCAGTTGTATCTGCCCTGCAAGGATATATTCAGTCATTTAACTTAATTTTTTTTGTTTTTGTTTTGTGAGAATTTATTGACACTGACGTGGATTTTGCAGACATCTTACTAGTCATTGCATTTAGAATGTGGTTAGAAAGAGCCTGAAAAGTTTGTAACGGTGTTGCAGGGTGTGTTGTGCTGAGAAACAATTGTTCAGAAAAAAATTAGATACGGTGCACTGTTCCTGAATTAACTAGCATTGAAGTTAGCCAATCAGGTCGTTACGTGCACAAATTCAAGTGAGTAGCCAGAGATGGTATCACCAAACATGTTCTTTGTTTGGTTTCCCGAGACCAAACAAGAGAGCGATACAAAAATTGGACATAGGATGGTACTAAGGATCAAACCCAAGCCAAAGACGGACCAGTCTCGTGCGCTATCATATATGCTATGAGAGCAACAGACGCTCATTGTATCTGGAGGGCTGTATGAATTTGCACACACAACAGCCTGATTGGCTAACTTCAATGGTAATAAACTCAGAAATGGCACAGTGTATCATATTTCTTTCTTAATAGTTACTTCTCTGCACAATGTACCCTAAACACCCTGACAAGCTTGTCAGACTGTTTCTAACACCTTGTATGTGACGTGTAATTTGACAAGCAAATATTATGGTTTCAAATTAATAAAGAAGCAATATCATGGTGAATCCTCTGTAGACTGTCCTGAAGTGGCAAATTCAATGAGTACCCATGCAGTGGCCAATTAAAACTGTTTTGTGTTCAAAGACTACTTTAAAAACAATCTGTGGTACAATATGTTCAAATATGGACTGGAAACATAAACAGTGTACACCAATGCTATATGGCTGTTTCATGAAGCTCTGTCACTATCTGTATGGCGAATATTGTCAAAACATCAATACTTGACCTCACATGCCAATTACATATTGATAATACTATGATTATTTTTGGGGCCAACATACTGCATGTCAATATGTCTGGTATTGACTGAACACAGCGTGTGCCAGTTCCATTAGGACTGTAGCTTGAAAACGAAAAGCCATGGATTATGTACACAAAATCACTTTGTTTATTCAAAATAATCTCCCCTGAATCAGCACACAGCTCTGAAATTGTTTTAAATGTTTTGAAATAGTCACTGTAGTCCTTGTTTGAAATTGCACGTAGTACTGTGGTAAGGTGACCCTGAATGTCCTTAATTCTGTCCTAATTGTTTCCTTTTCATTGCCAACTTCAGATTTTGGAAACAAACAGAAGTCAGCTGGGGCCAAATCCAGTGGATACATTGGGAGATCCAGGACTGTGATCTGTTTGCTGGCCAAAAACTCATGTACAGCCCCCACTTCGTGGGATGGGTCATTGGTGTGGAAGAGAGAGCTTACAAAGTGTAAGAGGGTCGTATTGCAAAAAATACATCATCTCATCACCAGTTGCAATCTATTTCATAAAATCTGTATCACTTTGGGGTGCCTGCAACAGATCTTTGCAGTGTCAGATTGTGCTACATTTTTCATCACCTGAAAGTGAGTGTGGCACAGACTGTCCTCTTGCCAAATCCTTGGTCAAAATGGCGCACGATAGTTTTCGGTATTTCTGACAGTTCCTCTGTGAGTAGTGCAGAAAAGATCTATCAGATGCAGTAGTTTCAGAAATTTTTTGCACATTTTTGTCCACACCACTTTGATGCTCGTGGTGCAACTTTGTCATCCCTGCCATCAGAAAATTGAGTAAATCGCTGAAAAATGCTGGAATGATTTAAACGATCACTACCGTACACACTTTTTGTTTCACTGGCTGGTGTGCCCAACTTGATGTTGCTTTGCTGCTCCAGCACCATTTTCCGATGAGTGTCACACGTGTACCGTTACGTGCACAGCCAGGATGCGTGTTGCTCTGCTTTGACCTACAACACGGCTGTTGTCGAAACTTCGACGATTGTAATGCCGCAACCTGCCACAAAATAGCATTGCAGTTTGGAATTTCACACGAGCAGTCCCCAAAGAATTGGGACACACAGTATGCCAATGTATGTCCTCATATGGTCAAATATATTGATGATTTGGCAATATTATGGAATGTGTGAAGACCCTTTTAGTATAGTGTACAGATCAAGTTTTTACAATTTAATGATGTACTGGGTGTTTCAAAATGAATATTATGGTTTTAAGGCTTTGCAGCATTTATTACATTCAGTTTACAATCACAAGTAATACATCAAATGAAAAGATAAATCAGACAGTTCTGTTTGCATCCTTGTGCACATGTGCATCCACCGTTTCCTACGATTTGTTAGAAAGCACTAGTAGCAAAGGGGATGACGAGCGAATGGAAAGCTTTTTATGTTTTACTTGTTTGCAAGCACCAAATCTGTTGTTACAATACAGTGTGCATTCTGTTTTAAGTTCCACTGTAATCCTCTAAGTGACAGGTGATGTCATCAATTTGCATATGGAGAGTATGGGATAATCGAGAGTCACTGAAGAACATGTTGAACAGGTGAGGGTCTTCCACGTGTAGCCCGAGATCACTTTGGAAGTTAATTATGGACTAGCAGTTCCAGTGACACCTGTGTGGAGAGTTTTAAGGAGACACTTAAAACTGTGTCCTTATCGTTTGCAGTTATAGGCTCTAAAGCTTACAGACTATGCTTTATGTGCCAACTTAGCAAAGAAAAAAGAAAGAGGGAGGGGGGTGTCTGCATGGCAATGAAGATTTTCTGGATCATGAAATGTACAGTGATGAACTGACATTTCGTCTCGGTGGAAATGTGATCACACACAGTGTGAGCATCTGAGAGCCAACAAATCCCCCACAAGATGGTACACCTGCAACGAGATTCTCCAAAACTGAATATATATATATATATATATATATATATATATATATATATATATATATATATATATATATATATATATATATATATTTTTTTTTTTTTGCAGTATCCCAGCAGGAAGTTCATGGGCCTTTCTTTGTCGTTGAAGCAACTGGAACTGGAGTTTCTTACCTTTATGCTCTAGAACTGTTGCTCTCTTCTTAATTGGAAGAAGCTGAACTACACCACTTTAGTTGGAAGCAAGGTGGTGTGCCGTCTCACCGGCACAACTCAGTACGTGATCGATTAAATGACATTGTACACTCCAGGATTTGCGGCAAGGGGCTGGATGACAGAGCTCATTTCCACGACCTCCCCATTCGCCCGAGCTGACATCGTGTGATTTTTACCTTCGGGAGTTCACAGAGGATCAAGTGCGTGTGCCTCCGCTACCATCCCGTTGACTTGTCTTAAGAAATATGATTAAAGCAGTTGTTGCAACGATTACTTCAGACGCACCAATTGAGGTTTGGGAAGAGTTCGCATGTTGACTCTGTGTGCGGTGTGGCGAGTGGTGCAGACATTGAACATGTGTAAGAAATATTGTTTGAGTGGCTCTTTCATTTGACATATTATTTATGATTGTAAATCGAATGCAATAAATGCTACAAAGCCTTAAGAACGCAGTTTTCATTTTGCACATTCGGTATTTGTCGACTCGTTCCACATCCTCGGAGGTTCCCCCCCTCGGTGGGACCTACGGGGTTCTGTGAACGAACGGTATGTGTGTGTGTGTGTGTGTGTGTAGGAATGAACGTGCACTGAGACATAACTTGCACCTGCCCTCAGACTGTGGAGGACTTCATCCTTCTGGTAGGGACGTTCGTCGCATTCGTGGCGTTCATCCTGTGGTGCTGCTTCCCGGTGGTGCCGAAGGAGGGCAACGGAGGAGGGAGCTCCGGAGCGGACGGCGGCGGCAGCAAGCCGCCGCGGCAGTACGACCCGCGGGCGGGCATCCACGTGCACGGTCACGGGCACGGCGGCTGGTGGGGAGGGCGGCGCGGGCGCAGTGCCGGCGGGCACGCCCTCTCCCCGGTGTTCCGGCGCTACGAGCCACTGCCACTGTCATAATGGGCACTCCCGCCTGACGGGACCTTGTGAGGCAAGTGTCATATTACTTGCGACAGAGTTGTGACTAGGTCGAGCCGTTTGTAACTCGTTGCAAAATCGTACACTGGAAATGATGTCGAGTGTCTCGGAGCGGCTCAGTTTACCGTGTCGGGTGCGATTTGGCACTGGACACCTGATGAAGTGACTTTCCCCCCCATTACTGGCACCAGCGGTTTTTGTGAAGTGAGCACTAGTGCTACTGTTATTGGGGAGAACAAGTTAGTATTTATTGTCTGTATTATGCTGCATTTATTAACGTTTACCGATTTCGCAGTACTTGATGTTTTGTCCTCGGGCACATGTTGCAAAAGTTGATATAGTATGCACTAGCAAAATATATTATTGTTTAATAGTCGCTTGTTATAGCGTTTGCCTCCAAATTAACTGCTGCCACCAGCTTACGTGCATTTTTCGGAGATACATCAGTTTTTTGTACTGTATTTACGAGGAATACTTTCGGTAGCACGGCCGGGACAACTGTTCTGTTTTCACGTCCAGTAGCTGGAAGAAAACCGTATTTGCTTCTTCCAGGAGCTGCGGGCGACAGGTCAAAATGTGTCAGTGATGCAGACTAGGCACACTTTTCTGCTTAGCCAGACACTGGAAAGTATGCCTTTTATCAATGTTATGTGGGTAACACCTTTGTCTAGTGCAATTCATGACTGTAACTTACCAATTAGGAATATTTTTGTTAGCAATACACCCTCTTAGGATGCAGTAATTTATTATTTATTTTTTAAATTTTTATTTTATTTTTTCTCGTGTTCTAGAGATACAATTTTATTTTCTAGGATTACAGATAGATCTTTTTTAAATGTTATAGCTGCTCATTGTACTTGCTAATATTATTGCAAAAATGTAAGAAATTGTAATCTGCAGCTTTTTATTGGTGTGTACCTTTTGCAACTACTATTGGTTCCCAATAGTATTAAGATATAACTAGTCACATGTGACCCTGGTCACTTACAGAAGACTTGCATCCTTTGTAGCAGACTGTTGAAGGAATTGTCAAAATTTTTAGCATGCCTTCAGGGATGTGAAATGATACCCTCTTTCTGTGTGATATTCTTTCTTTTCTTGTATACAAGTTTCTTCTGTGTAGTACTGAGCTACACATTGCCACCTGCGGGAGCAGGTTGTAGACTGAAGATTTTTTGTATGTGGTGCTCCGTGTCTGTGATATATTCCTAGAATTAGCATATTTACCCAACTGTAAGATAACCCTTAGTATAAGATGACTCCCTCCTCCACCTTTCCTTATTTTAAGAGGTCCCTTGAAAAAATTTTTATTTTTAAGAAAATTCTGACTAATCAAAATTACATACTGTTTTATTGATATAAAGTGTCTGCCTAAAAAGTTAATATTATACCTATTTGAAACTTACGCTATATATTAATGTGTAGATTTTGATAATATAAGGAGAAATAAATTTAAAAAAAGAAATGGTTCATTTTTTTAATCTTAACTTCCTTTTTTGGTTACTACCTAAGCGTGTGGTAAGTAAACACCACTCAAGGATTAGGCCCGTTCAGACTGCTGCCTGCAAGGCAGTACAAGAAGCAACCTGTGGCTGTGGCACATTTGGTCAGCATGTTGCCAATTCCTCCAGCTGTTATTGGCTGTGGATGAATACGGATGGTGCTGCTGCTTATTTGAGCAACCCCTCATTTGGCTCCAAGAAGGCTGAGTGGACCCCGTATCAGACCTTCCTAACTCAGAAAAAATGTAAAGATGTACTGGGAAGTGAACCTAGGTCCTCCCGCACCAAGGCAGTGGCAATAACCGTTCAGCTACGGAGGCTGTCATCTTCTGTAGTATCACTGGTATCTTTGTCATTTGTAAGTCTTCTCGCATTTTTTTCATCCCGACACTATCCCATAGTATGTTATCATCTGAGCCATCCACAGTATTGGCTTTTGAATCCTCTCATAATAGATTCACTTGAGACTTCCTCAGGCAGTAAGGTTATACTGACCCAGCATGCATGTTGAGGGTTTCTTTAATTTCCCTCCTGGAATGAGGTTACAGTCTCCTCAGATATGCCACTCACTGTAAAGCTGTCGCAGGTGAGCCTCGAAAGGTCAATTCACGATGACGGCATGTAGGTGAAGGCCATACCACCAGGAGTTATTACCAGGTCAGTGTTGTTCTTTATCAGATCTGCCATTTCCTAGGTGAGGTGTGCCCTGAAAGAAACCAGTAGCTACATTTTTCTTCTGTTACACAAAGAGCATCGTATTCTGTTCCATATGACCAACTGATCCAGAATCGGGTCATTTGTCACACACTCTTTCTAGGCACCTGAAGATAAATCCTGCAGACGGGTTTTCTTTCGGTACTGGTTTCCTGCAAGGACAACTTCCTTCCATCTGCTAGTGCATATGCATTACTGTTGTTCTATAATTTTCGTTGCCAGAACTTCCAATAAGAACGCTTTTGACACCATTTACATTGACAGTAACATATCAAAATAAACAGCCACCAGTTCAGCATTTCCCATACAACTGGCAAATAGTTGTGCCGTATCCTTATATTGATTATCTCTGTTACTAAATGGCAATGGTCATTACTCCCAACTGGAGGTTGCTTATCTAATGGCTTCCAGGACCAAGAAAAAAAAATTGATTTTCAGTGGTTTGTATAATTATTGATTTAATTCAAAAATTTCAAATGCTGTGACACAGCCGATTATTCCCGCTTGCCGGGGGCAGCTGGGCAGACACGGGCCCACACGGGCAAATGACACCACCACCACCACCACCACCACCACCACCACCACCAGCGCCTGCCTGTGGGCATGAGGAATGGTGGACACTGGTACCCTTGCCCCGTGGGGCAGCATTGGAACAGCCTGCCCTAAAGGATATAATCCTAGGTTAAAGGTTTAATGTACAAAGTCAAGTATTGCAGGTAGAAGCTGTGTATATGTGTTGAGACTGTAACTTGTAGCATTAAAATTACCCAGACTGTACTCATCTCGTACTTGAAAATGACAGCAATTAGCGACTACCGACAAACTTTACACATAATTTCAAACTTTCTCACTGATGCCCCTTTCAAAATAATGAAATGAAAAAAGTGTATCGTTTACTTCATTTTTGCTCTTCTCGCAGTAAAACTTAAACGTGACGTGTGATGTTTTAATTTATTACTTCCTTACTGTTAACTCCATTCACAACACATGTGGCAGGCAGTATCCACATATTTCACTGGATATACCTGCAAAATTGTACCATTGCACGACACACAATTCAGGAGGTATGATGATGTAAAGAATCGGGTGTGGCAGCTTACCGATATGAAGCTGATATGCAAGTTAACTTTTCTGGAACCGCTGCAGGAAGTCACTGATCCGTCATTGTTCCCCACTCTCTTCATCACCTGTGTGCACCAGCCAGTATTAGCTTCCAATCCCGCAATGATTGCAGATGGAATATTCCTCTTTATCTCTAGTGCCTTCATTTGCATAATTTCTTGAGTAATTGGTATGCCTCCACTGCATTTCTCTAGGACTTATTGAGCAATCTGGTTACGATTTGGTCGGTCATAATAATAATAACATGCTTTTGAATACATTAAAATATAACGGCGATACCTGTTTAGTGTTATTGGAAATAATATGTAGTAAATTAATGAGTAAGGTAGCCGATCCTATAAGAAGATGTAAAATTGGGTATATTAAGGTGTTTTGCTTTATATCGACGAAGCCGATGATACGGCGTCATTTTTTTTCGTTTACTCTTAGAAATAAACAAGTAAAGAAGTGCTAATTTTGCGTAGTGAAAAAATATAGGGGCGAGTTTTAAATAACTAAAGTATACAATCAGACTAACAAATGGACATTTATCGTGGAGAGTGGGCTGCAATTTATGAAAAGGAGAAAAACTGTATCATTATCATTGACTGTTGGTGTCAAGCAACGAAAACTGTTCATCAAAGGGTTTCGGTGAACGAGTTGTGAATGCGAAATAAAACTGTGAACAAAGTTATGTTAAATAAAACAGAAGAAACAAGACAGTTTGGTCGTATCTGTTATTATTCCATAAAATGTAACATTTCTTCTCGTTGTACGAAGCCTTTATAGACGATCGTTATGACAATTTGCTTTGAAGGGATCTCGTTACGAGTTAAGTTTTGGGGACCTGGTCAACAGGGGTTAGTTCGTAGATCCTAACTACTGCAGCTATTCTGGAATCAGGTGCTACCGTGACCGTTGTGTGTTGTCAATGGCTTAAGGTTATCATATCTCATGCTCTAAGATCGACGCGCCTTTTCTCTTGGTATAACGGTGCCTCACGGCAACAACGACAATGCCGATGACGAAGGAAGATAAGGTAGATGGATACTGTTGCCCTTCCAACCATTATGAATCGTTCAGAGTAAATCTGTGCACGACCTTAATTGCCCAAGTTCCAGATTAATGTAAGATGACTCCATCTACGTTACTAAATCGCCAACCCAGTTCATGGTGCACAGTCCCAGCTGCAGGTTACCTATCTAACAGTTTTCAGGGACAACAAACATTTGATTTTCAGTATTTCAAATAATTACTGATCAAATTTAAAACTACCATAATCTATTAAGAGGAATAATCTTAAGTTAAAAGTTTAACACATTAAGAAAATTATTACATTTAGAAACTGTTAATGTCTTGAGGCAGTATAATTTGTGGTATGCAAATTACCTTGACTACATTCATCCAGCATTTAAGAATGAGAGTACTTAGTGACTTCCAGCAAATATTGCACTTCATTTAAAGTCTTTTCAAAACTTTTTCCTGCTTTTCATCATAAAAACTGAAACTTCAAGGTAAATTCAGAAACTTTTTATTAGGTAATGGGCAGATAAAAAAAATGTGGCTTCATTTCTCCAAAAATGCACTCTACAGCTTGTAAAAGTAAGCTGCTGAAATATTCAAGTGCAAACTGTGTGCCAGTGTTGAGAAACACAGACTGGGGTGTCCGACACTCCAGCAGAGTAACAGACGGTCAGGAAAATGCTGGTGGAAAACAAATACTTACCTGCATTTGACATTTCATTTGAACTGCACTGACCAAAAATTCAATTTAGACGTAAACATAGGCAGCACATGGAGAGAAACGTGAAGGCTTTCAAATACATTGTGATTTCAAAATTGTATGCAAACTGTGACTCTTGGCAGTGTAATTACATCCTGATGGAGTGCAGTCACTATTAAAATTGTGACAATGGACAAATTGAAGATGTTTTTCTTGAAAATGGCTAGTCACACAGGCATGACATCTTTACTGCAGATTTTTTGACACAAATGGACAGTAACAATGCAGTCTGTGGAAGAATTGTATTGCTTTGAAGGAAGTTCGTAAACACGACCATAGGCTGCTATGGACATTATAAAACCACTTTTTTGAAGATCTGTATGACAGGCCCTTCAATGACAAAAGTAAAAACTGAAACTTGTCCTACCTCGTGTGTGCGTGTTTTCTCCTTAGCGTAAGTTAGTTTAAATTAGATTAAATAGTGTGTAGGCTTAGGGACCAATGATCTCAGCAGTTTGATCCCGTAAGACCTTACCACAAATTTCCAAAATTAAAACTACAACCTAATGTAAGAAAATGTAGTGTAAGTCTCTTTACATTAAACAATATCTTCAGTAGAAACGAAAAACAGTGTGACACAATGTATGTAATACACCGGTAGAATGAGACTAAA
Source organism: Schistocerca piceifrons (assembly GCF_021461385.2). Lineage (NCBI taxonomy): Eukaryota > Metazoa > Arthropoda > Insecta > Orthoptera > Acrididae > Schistocerca > Schistocerca piceifrons. Next base: position 142,933,036 of record NC_060148.1, on the reverse strand, counting down.
AATAAAGTATAAATATTTTAGGTGTGAATGTACTTTTTTTTCTCTCCTTGTGTTCTCCATATTTTCTGCAAAGCCAATGAAAAATGAAAGGTATGTAGACAAAATTACAATTGCAAATCAATGCTTTATTTATCAGTCTGTACCAAAAAAGAGCAGTTTCACATACTAAGTTTTGTTTATGTAACTGGAATGTTAAAGATTAAGTTGAAAGAATTTGCAGTTTTCACTGGGTAGTCTTTGAAATGTTGTTCCCATTAACTTTTATACAATAGTCATTACAAATGATGAGATTTAACAAAAAAAAAAAAAAACACAACTTGCCTTTACTGTCTAAGTAGTCGAGTTGTCATATAAAAATGTTCATTTATTGGCAACTCTTCATCAGTAACACTTTCGTGAAGAGATATCTCTCACTGCAAATTCTTAATTACTGCACAAGCACAATATCCTGCAATGAAAGATCAAAAACGTACAATATCTTTCAATGAAGGAATGTCTTCCCCACTTCAGTTGACCATTGTTTTTAAAGTGTCTGTTTCCTCAACTTAAGAAAGGAATAAAATAAAATATTAATGCTATAAGAACAAAAACTTGGCATAGGCATTACGCATTGGAAGTGAAGCTTTCATACTTGGAAATGTGTGTCACCCAAAACATTATATTGCAATCCTGCCAGTCGTCAACATTTCCCAAAGTGCCACTTGAACATGTGTTTGAAGTTAGACTGCATTAAATACTTGGAACCTATCTCTTCAGTGCAAGAACAATGAATTTTTATAACTGAACATGTTGTGTGCCAAATGGCAAAAAATGTTTGGCTTGTAAGAAATCCACTTGATAGTATAGTTTGACTTACGTGTGGAAAACTAGTCTATCTTCCAAAAATTCCATAGAAAATGTATCAGCTGTCAAAGGATTCGTGTATGGAGTCTGCTCGTGTTTCCTCTTAAACGCTGATCAAATTTATTACATCAAACTATTTTGTTGTTCTAATGTACTCAGCTGTTGATGATCCATGTTGCAAACTGTATGTACTACTAACTACCTCAAAACCCTCCCAAATATGTCCATTAAATATTTGCAAGAGTTAAAGTCCTCGCAACAGTTTCTGCCATCACAATAGTAACAAACATCGAAAGAGCTATTGTACTTCCAAGTGTTACTGTTCTCGCAAGAATTACTGACCTTGCAAGAGTTACTCTCCTCACAAGATTTAATGCGTAGAGACTGGGATGGGAAACTTATCTCTGAGGCTGCCACACAAGAGGGCACAATCATCACTATGCTATGTTATTAGAGCTGCACCCCTCCAGTTGGGGAGGGCAGTTGTCTAAAAATGTGACAAGGTCAGGTGAGCCAGTCATCCAGACGGCTGCCCTCTTCAGAACTGCATTTGTTGGGCCTCTCCACAGATATCCGTTCATTGTGGTTGCACGTATTGTACAGTTATCTTTGAGTCTCTTTTTCAAGCCAAGCAAATCTAAATAAAATAAAGTCAAAATATTATGTATTCAGAGAGAATGATTTGGAACACTTTTAATAGAAGTGAGTCACTGCGAAGCATTTACAAAGAAAACGAGTTTAATCATTTTGTAGGTCTTTAATTTTATGCATTGCGACATACACAAGGACCTTCAGAATTGATAAAATAAAAATAAGCCACACAACACATGGCATTAATAACTTTACTATATAATGTATACTCCTATTTTTAGTTTCCTTCTTACCTGTAAACTCCAGTGTGGTTACAGTTGTAGGATATTTGGATGTTGGTTAGTGACACTCTTAAACAAGTACTTCATTTCTGTTACTGACAGCTTGGGGTTATCAGGTTCGGTGAACAGTGCAATGGAGTATCTGATACCAGTCTTTAAACATAACGTGAGTAAAATGGGAATGACAGTCACGTCTCCCAGAGTAGTAGCATCCATCATAAAATCTAAGTATTCTACTGGGTATGATAACATATCATCAAAGTTAATCCAAGAATGCTCATGAGAGTCGAGTTATTTCTTAAGATATTTATGTAATCAATCTCTTATCAGTGGAATATTCCCAGACCGGCTAAAATATGCCGAAGTTAGCCTCTTTTGCAAATAACATATTGTCCAAGTCACACTTTGGGTTTCTTAAGGGTTCTGATATAGAGAAAGCTATTTACACTTCCACTGACAATGTACTTAATTCGTTAGATAATAAATTAGAGGCTACTGATATTTTCAATGGCCTGTCACAAGCCTTTGACTGTGTAAACCACAGCATTCTTTTAAGTAAATTAGTGTAGTATGGTGTCACCAGCAATGAAGTGAAATGTTGTGAGTCTTATCTAACCAGCAGGAAACAACGGTGTCATTGTGAAATACCTGTGCAGTAAGCAGTTGGTCTTCATCTGATTGGGAATTAATTACATGTGATGTTCCTCAAGCTTCCATCTTGGGTCCATCGCCTTTTCTTGTGTACGTCAATGGCCTCTCACCTGTTACATTGCCAGATGCTGCAGATGATATGAACATTGCAATAAGTAGCAAGTCAAGTACAGATTTAGAAATAGCTGCTAATCAAATTTTCACCGACATCAGTAAATGGTTTAAAGCAAATTCACTGTCATTAAACTTTGAAAAGACTCACTATATGCAGTATAGAATCTGTAAGCAATTCCTTCCAGCAGGTATATAACATACGAAGATATGCAGATTGAAGAGGTTGACACTGTTAAATTCCTGGAATCAATAATAAATTCAGTTGGGAAAGGGCATACCACAGAATTGCTTAAGCGCCTAAACAAGTCTGTATTTGCAGTGAGAATGATGTCAGATGTAAATATAAAAAAACTCGCATACTTTGCTTACTTTCATTTTATTATGTCATACGGGATCATGTTCTGGGGTAACTCATCAAAACGAGAAGAAGTTTTTAGCATGCAGAAGCGTGTAATAAGAATAACTTGTGGCGTAAAGTCAATAACATTGTGTAGAAACTTGTATTTTAACCACTGCTTCTCAGTATATTTATTCCTTAATGAAATTTGCTGCAAGTAATATATCTCTATTTCCAACCAATAGCTCAATACATAGTATCAATATCAGGAACGAGAACAATCTTCACAAAGACCTAAAATCATTTACCTTGGTCCAAGTAGGAGTCCAATATTCAGGAACAGGCATTTTCAATCAATTGCCAGGAACCATTAAAAACTTGGTTTCAGATAAAGCACAGTTTAAACAGAGTTTGAAAGACTTTTTTTATAGGTAACACCTTCTACTCTATAGATGAACATCTTAACAGGGACTGTTAGACCAGCTTAAGTAAACATGTGTTATATTTCTGTTTTGACAGCACTTGCTCACAACAGTCATGATTAGGTATTTTGTGTATGATAAATTTATTAATAGTGCATAACAATGTTTCATTCTAACAGCGTATTAAGCCTGTAAATATTAGCAGTTCTAGTTTACTATAAAGAATTCACTTCTTTTGACAATCTCCTGACAAATGAACAGGGTAAGTAAGTATTATATTCAAATGTTTTATTTTTTTATATTATACATTCTGACATGTTCCACACCCATGAAAATCATCTCATTTTTTGGGTCTGTGGAATGAAAACTGAATTGAATCTAATCTAATCCAACTTAATATGAGCCAGCAGTTTTTGTAAACTGGCTTGCTGGATACATATGTGTAGGATTTTGTTGAGTACACTGTTGAAGTGCTCCCCATTACTGGAACTGGTAATGTTTGTTATGGAGGCAACTGAAAATGCCTTTAAAGACCTGCACAAGAGGTCTGTGTGTACCAGTTGAACATGTGTCTTACTGCGCACACGGCCCATATCCGGCACATCTATCACCCCCAAAAGAGCATTTCGATAAGATGCTGACATCCTGTATTAATGCACTGTATTTACAAAAATGACTATTTGGCATCTTATCCCAAACCACTGGATCGATTTCAACTGAATTCAGTACACATACCACGTATTGTCTGAAAAGCAGCATTGTGGGGTTAAGAACCACGTACCTTCAATAGGGATGGAAGTGAAAATATGCTGACATAGAAGTATATTCAGGAATGTCTGCAGCAGTTTCAACCAAATTTAGTATATACATAACGCATTACTTGTATATGTAAAAGTATTGTGGGAGTAAATTACCCCTAGGGGTGGATAACATGTAAAAATGTTTGAACACAACCTGTTGATATTTCTTTCCTGTACTTAGTTGACTAGGAATACTTCAAAAGTGTGTAATGCAATCTTTCTCTTCGTTGTGTAGTTCAGTGCATCGACCACGTAGGAGAATGAGCACTGCAGCATGGCAGCACCTTTTGGCACCAACCATCATGCCACGCTGCTCCAGTACCTCACAACATGCATTTAATGTTCTTGCTGGAGTCGTATAGTGTAAACCAGCGAAGAACCGGACAGTTGCCATTTACAGTACTTTTTCCCAAAACAACAATCAAATGACACTATCAACTTCAGAATATACGGGAAAGTGTCACAACAATGCAGGACAGTTAGTCTCAAGATTAAAGTGAATGTCACTAGTAAGGAATAGCTGTTAAATGTACGTGACGTATGTAGATGCAGCTCAAACTCCAGTCAAAATGCTAGTTTCCCTATAAAATCATATAATAACAGGTAATCTGATCACAATCGTGATAAATTAATAGGACTGTGCTGTAGTGAAAGATGGGTAATACACAGTATGTATAAGAACCAGGACAGAACAATAACAGTGCAAGACAAACATGCAAGTGCTTGAATCAGAGAGGATATAGGACAAGTATGCAATGTTTCGCCCCTACTGGTCAGTCCACACAATGAAGAAGGTTCAGGTGTGGGATTTCAGTTCAGAGTGAAAGGATATTAATGATCAGAAATATTTATGACATTGCTGTCCTCAGTGAAAGTGAATAGTCACGTGACCTGCTGAGTGCAATGAACAGTCTAAGTGGTTTGTTGCTTGGTTTGGTGATTAAAGGGGCCAAACTACGAGGTCATCAGTCCCTCCTACCTGGAACAGCCAAGTCAATGGAACTACACACTGAAAAATGTCCTAGTGACCAAAACCCGAGGAACAAAAAACAAAAACCCCAAGGTCTATCAAAGATCAACAAAGCCTGGACAAAGGAAGAAGGGGAAAGGAAAAATGGCAGGCTACATGCCCCAGCAGGGACCAGCTCGAGGCCATCGAACGCAGAAAATGCGATGGGGAACATAACCCCCCCACGTCACTTACCAGAGGTGTACTACCCAGCAATACACAGAAAAGACTGGCGACATGGACAAGGTGAGAGAAGCACAGGAAAACAGGACATACAAGAAGAGGGAAGAAGTACAAAAGAAAGGGTTGGGCGAGGGCTGGGGCAGACCAGCAGTCCCAGACAGCCACTAGCCAGTCAGGTTAGAGGAGGAACAGGGTGCCCTGCCAACCACTCAATGGGCCAACAAGGCTGCCCCATCACAAATAAACGATAAAAGCAGGTCAGCTGCGGAGGCATCGTCGGCTAACACCAGGGATAGAGAGTCGGGAAGATTAAAAGAGTCTATTGCAAGGTGGCCAAGTTACGACAATCCAGCAAAATGTAGACCACTGTCAAATGATCAGGACAATTACAGTGGAGTGGATCCTCACGACGGAGGAGACGAGCATTAGACTGCGAGATGTGGAGGCAGCAAAGGATGATGGGGTCCTCGTGAGTGGCCCACAGAGAGGACCTCGACAAATTTGTGGTCTCCTTTATCACCCCTAGTTTGTTTGGCAAACTCAGAGTATGCCATTCCATATTCCAAATCCTTAGAACTTGATAGCATAATACTGGCTGGAGCTCCAGTTCTGGAATACTGATCTCAAGGTGTGGCCTATGGGCATCCCAATTTGGCCAGCCTGTCAGTCAAGTTCAATCCCTGGGATCCCGATGTGACTTGGGGTCCAGGCCAAGACCACGGCGAAAATGGAATCCTAGGTACATGGACCAACGGATGGCGAGGGTAGTACTGTTCGAGGGCTCGTAAACTGCTCGAAGAGTTGCTATGGATGAGGAAGGACTCACCAGTGCTGGAACACGCATGCTCAAGAGCACAAGAGTTAACCACCAACTCCCCAGTGAAAACACTGCAGCCATCTGGCAAGAAGCAGAGTTCATTACATCCCACATGAATGTAAGCAAAGCCCAGTGTGAATGGCAACCAAATGTTTTTTATTCCAGTCTTTGACCACAATATGAATTCTTTAGACGATGACCAGTTTCAGCCATAATGACCATCCTCAGATCTTTTTTACACCATGTCCTAAAGTGATAAGGCCATAATGGGATCGTCAATATATAATATATATGATGATGATGAGACTTACCAAACAAAAGTGCTGGCAGGTCGATAGACACACAAACATACACACAAAATTCAAGCTTTCGCAACAAACGGTTGCTTCATCAGGAAAGAGAGAAGGAGAGGGAAAGAAGAAAGGATGTGGGTTTTAAGGGAGAGGGTAAGGAGTCATTCCAATCCCGGGAGCGGAAAGACTTACCTTAGGGGGGAAAAAAGGACAGGTATACACTCGCACACACACACATAGCCATCCGCACATACACAGACTGTAAAAAAGATCTGAGGATGGTCATATGGTCATTACAGACTGAAACCAGTCATTGTCTAAAAAATTCATATTGTGATCAAAGACTGGGATGAAAAAATTTTATAGTATTGGATCACTGTTTGTATATGCGACCATGTCGCAGTTGGTGAATGGCAATCATCGAGCCATCAGTACAGACTACTTCTGAACAGTGTAACATGCTGAGTATGGAGAGGAGTTAACGGCAGAGGGTATCGGGCAGAATTGAGACTCAGATCTGAACCAGCAAAGAGGTGGTAGAGGGGAAAGCTGGAGTTCTGAAAAAGGGGACCGGATGTGGGTGGCGATTGTAACCGGAGACCTAGGCTGTTGTTGCAGGTGGTGGATCTCTGCATCTGGAAATAAGAGACAGTTGTTCGGTGCTCCAGGGAGCAGCAGATCCATAACACAAAAGTGATCAACTATTGTTGTGCAGAACCCACAATGGTGAAACCCCTGCCTCCGCTAGGAGACTGATCATGGGGCTAGTCTGAAAAGTGCCAGTTACCAGTTGTACTCTGCAGTGGTGTGATGGGTACAACATCTGTAATGTCAAAGGTGATAATGTTTGAGCTGTATGAAAGACTTGTAATCTAGATAAGGTTGGACCAATGCTTTGTAGTGCTGTAGCAGAGTAGAGCAGTCCACGTCCCTGTTGGTATTGCTGAGGCATCAAAGAGCATTGAAGTGCGACCAACATGTCTGCTTTACTTGTTGAAGATGGGGAAACCATGTCAACCAGGCTTCAAAGACCAGTCCCAACAAACAATGACAGTCTACCACACTGAGGGACTGGCCATTAAGGTACAGATCGAGATGGGGACGAGCGGTACAGTGACGACAGAAATGTATAACACAGATCTTGGCAGTCGAAAATTTTAAGCCACGAGTGAGAGCCCAAGATTACACACAGTATATAGCTCCCAGCAGTCTGCAATCTGCAATGCCCACCACAGACAAACAAAAATTATTGCAAAAGTCATCAGCATACAAAGAGGGGGCCACTGTAGGTCCCACAGCTGCCACCAGACCACTGACAGCCACTAAAGTGGAAGAGGAAGGATCACTTAAAATAAAACCCTGTAGAAACTCGTTCTCCTGCCGACAGGAGATGCTAACGCGTATCTGAGAAGTACGACGTGAAAGTTCAGGATAAAAGTTGGCAGCAGGCCAGAGAGGCCCCACTCATTAAGGTGGCAAGGATTTAGTAGCACCAAAAATGTTGTGTCCTACACTTTATGCAGATCAAAGAAGACTGCAACACAGTGTTGATGCCAGGGAAAAGACATTTGGATAGCAGACTCGAGGTGGGCTAAATTATCTGCTGGGAGTGGTCTCGGTAAAAATCAACCTGGGTTGATTGTCGCGACATTCAAGAGTCCAATACAACCTGTGACTTACCATACATTCAAGTAACTAGCAGAGGACACTAGTTAAGCTGATCGAATTACAGCTGTCCATCTGAAGATGTGGTTTAACAGATTTCAAAACTGAAATAATGACAATTTCTCATCACTGGGAAGGGAATTCCCCCTTGGTCCAGAAACAGTTAAAAAGGACAAGTATATGACACTGGCTAACCACCAGTAAGTGTTGAAGCATTTGGTTGCACAAACGGACCAGTCCAGGAGCAGAGTTGGAGCACAAGGAAAGGGTGCTGCTGAATTCATACACTCTAAATGGGGCATTATAAGCCTCCAGGTGATGGGGAACGAAAGATAAAGGGAGTCGTTCCAGACGGTGTTTGAGAAGACGGAAAACGGGTAGATAGTTTGTCGCTGCTGAGGCTGGGGGAAATATCAAGCAAAATGCTCAGTGATAGAGTCTGGGCTGGTGAGGATAAAACCATTCAGGGAAATTCCCAGGACACCTGCAGGAGTACAGTGGCCAAAAACGTGCCTAATCTTTGCCTATGGCCCAACAAATCTGTTTCTGGTGTTTAAGAAGATAAAGGCCTGGGCATGAAGCCATTCAAAGGCCAGGATGCGGCTTAGAGACGGATGCCATTTTTAATGTTGGAGGCCACAATGGCGGCCTTCAATAGCCGCACCAAGTTCGAGGGTCCACCAATCGACAGTATTCCGTTGGGCAGAACCTGAGGAAGAGGGAATTGCTGAAGCAGCTGGCGAAAGGATCACATTGGTCAAACTCTGTATGGCCTCATCAGCGCCATAAAAAGGGATCCCAACCTGGCAGGACATCTAGGCAAGATGCTGTAGGAAAGATAAGACGATCGGAAAATGATCGCTGTCTCACAAATCATCGTGAACTCCACACTGAATGGAGGAGAGGAATCCAGGGCTAGAAATGGAAAGATCCATGGCCGAGGAAGTTCCATGTGCCACAGTAAAGTGTATGGGAGCTACAGTGTTGAGAAGACAGAGATCAAGCCCTGCCAGCAGATCTTTAACAGTCCCGAGGAGAGCGCTATCGAAGAAGGGCAACAGAGCAAGATGTGTAGGAGGTCAGTCTGGTGGAGAAAAAGATTGCATATTACTACTGCAGAGTCTAAATTGATCAGCACGTTTTCCACTTCAAGTGCGATTTAAAGAGAAACCTGATAACTAACATGACCATGCAGACCAACATACAGACAGCACTGGAGTGGAGGCTTCCAAAGGGTCAACCTGGTTCCATTGGAAGCCTTGGAAACCACAGAGTGTCGACAAATAAATATCCATGAAATGAGATTCCTACAATACAACACAAGCTACAGACCAGAGAGAAAGAAGAGACTCGAGTTCCAATAAGTGACAAAGTGATGATAGTAAACAATACAGTTCCATTGGAGGAGCATCGAACAAGAGGCCAGATTGACACTGAATGACCATCGATCATTGTGCAGACTCAGTGTCCATCACTGGTGAGGACACAGTGATATCCATGAATGTAAGATTGGACCCTGATTTTTATATATATATATATATATATATATATATATATATATATATATATATATATATATATATATATAGAGAGAGAGAGAGAGAGAGAGAGAGGGGGGGGGGGGCGGGGGGGGGTGACATCCCCTGGAACGTCAGGAAAGGGGAGGGAGGATCAGTGGCTCGTAGCAAGACAAACGCATCTTCTTCTTCTCCTTTGGAGGGCGAGAGGAGGTGTGTTTGGGAAGAGAGCAAGTCACAGCAATATTGAGAACTGAAAAAGAACAAGTGGCCTTGAGGCCTACAAAACACGGGTCCCTCGTCTAACTCGAAGTGACAGGCTTCATATCCCGGCAGGCGCCAGAGAAGAAGGTTCCTTCCCTGGCGAAGTAGGAGGAGTGGTTCTGTGAGGGTAGGGAACAAGAACCACCTGGGAAGAGGAGAGGGAAGGGGAACAGGATGGACGTGAAGAGGAGGAGGAGAAGAAGATGAAAGAACGCAACAGAAGCAAAAGTAAAAATTTAAGGTACTTGGTGGAGATGGTTGAATTTCTTTAGCTCCTCAGAGTAGGACAGACAGTTGACAGTTTTGAATTCCTGAATCTTCCTTTCCATTTTACGGACTGGGCAATATCGTAAACGAGGAGAACGTGGCCTGGAACAGTTCATGTGCGTAGGTGGTGGGGTGCAAGGATTTCCCACAAGGAGAGGACAGCCAGTTACCGCAAACAAGAGCCGCTTCACATGTGACCAAAACGGAGACACCAGAAACCGTGCACGGGAGGTGGGATATAGGGCTTCATGTCACAGCGATACACTACAACTGATTTTTTCCAGAAGTCAGGACGAAAGCATCACTCTCGACGCAATTGTCTTCAGGACCTCTCTGGAAACCGCGGACGAAACGAATGGTGCACTGTGCCACATTAGTCCTGAGCTCCCCACCAGACTGAAGGAGGGCCTTGTGGAAAATAAAGCCACGAGTCATATTTAAGGGCTGGTGAAGAGTAATGCTCACTGGGAGTCTCCTAAGCACTCACGAAGGCAAAAGGAAGCTGGCTGACTGACAGAAGAGGGTTTAATCAGTAGGGAACCGGATCAGAGCTTATTAACAGAGTGAACTTCAAACTTATCTTCTATTGTGTTCTACAGAAAAAGAGCAGTTTAGTAGTGGCGAAAGTCTCCTTGTCTGTCCTGGAACAACCCATGTAATGGGGGAAGGGTGGGCCACACTCTCCTCCTAGGGGTGGGTCAAGGAGGGAAAGGCCAGGGAAGCAAAGTAGGAGCAGAGAGAGAACGATGCCTGTCTGAAGAGATGACTGCAAAGAGCAGCCAGAGGTAGAGAGCTTAGCACGCTTCATGTGCAGAGTGTCTGCCCAGGTACCACCTACTCCAATCGGGCTCACGATGTGGGGCCACCCAGTCACAGCAAGGACAACCTCGCACGGCCATCGTTGCTTGGAGTTCTGTTGCCACAAAAAAATGAGTGACCAACCGTAGGTGTACCCAATGTGGTGATAGCTCACAGGTACCAGAAGTGTGATCCCTGCGTTGTCAGGGGGTACATCCAGATGGGTATGTAACAGCCCCGCCACACAGGCTGGCTACTGTGCTGGTGACCTAAAGTGGAGGGTTGTGGTGGGGAAGGAAGGGGGTAGAGGAACCCACACAGGAGATTCTAGGGAGGGGGAGTTCTTCCCCAAATGGCCCACACTACAGGAACAATTTAGTAAGGGAAGTCAGACTCCAAGACGGGGCCAAAAAAAGTCGAAAAATAAGGGAAAGTGGAAACATGAGACAAAACTGTAGATGAAAAGTGGTACCTAGGGAATAGACGGGTCATCATAACTGGAAACACCAAGAGGATACGTGGAAGGAAATGCAGCCTGGGCTCCATGTGAGCCACACACCTACCCACGAAAGAGCTGTGGGGGGTGGGGGGAGAAGTCTACTAGTATCAAAAATAGGTCTTAATATGAGGAAGAGATTTCTGACGATGTACTTTTGGAGCACAGCAATGTATGGAAGCAAATCATGAATGGGGAAACCAGATCGGAAGAGAATCAAAGGGTTTGAGATGTGGTGTTGCAGAAGAATGTGGAAAATTAGGTGGAGAGATAAGGTAAGGGTTGAGGAGGTTCTCTGCAGAAACAGAGAGGACTGAGTGAAAACAGACAACAATGAGGGACAGTATGATGGGACGTGTTCATAGATCAGGAAATAATTCCCATAGTTCTTGAGCAGTGATTTCCAAAGTATCCTAGACTATTATCACTCGGTGCAATCAGATATTAGCTAGTAACAGTCCCCATACATCACCAACTTTAGTAACTAATTAAACATCAAAATGAAAATGAATTTTCACTGAACACTTTTATTTGTAAAATGAAAGAAGAATGATATTTAGGTTTGGTGGAAATTTTACTAAGCCCTCGACGAATAGGTCAACTGTTACTGCTTAAACCTAACAATCTTTTTTATATATATTGGATTTTCCATTGTTTGATTTTTTATATTTGAGTAATTCTCAGTCAGTACAGATCAAAAATCATTCTCCAGATCCATTCAGGATTTTATTTTCGTTACTATCGAAGTCAAAAATCTACTCCCAGATCTGTAAGTATTGAATGCCCATTTGTTTTCCACATGTTGTCGTTAGGTAGTGTGACTGTGTGTGAGGAGTATGTCTTTTTTTTTATTTTTTTAATCACTTGTCTACAGAGCCCCTTACTTCTGAACTGACAAGAGATTGGAAGACTCTGGGCTACCGTTGCTATTTCTATGACCACTGCCAACAACAACAACATCACAACAACAACAACAATAATAATACTATAGTAGCCCTTACATAGTTACTGTTTCATTAGTAATAATATTGCAGATTGCCCCCACACCGATGATATCAGAAGTGCATGTGTTACTGTTGTGTCACACTGTTCATTTATCTGTTTTGAAGAGAGTAAAAAAACAAATTTCCAGTATACAGCAGGAACTACACTGTGAGACCAAAAGTATCCGGACACCCTCAAAAACATAATCTTTTATATTAGGTGCATTGTGTTGCCATCTACTACCAGCGATCTCAGTAGTCGTAAGACATCGTGAGAGAGCAGAATACGGCGCTCCGCAGAGCTCGTGGACTTCGAACGTGGTCAGGTGATTGGGTGTCACTTGTGTTATACGTCTGTAGGCGAGATTTACACACTGCTAAACATCCCTAGGCCCACTGTTTCCGATGTAGCGAAGTGGAAATGTGAAGGGACACGTGCAGCACAAAACCATACAGGCTGACCTCATCTATTGACTGACAGAGACCACTGACAGTTGAAGAGGTTTGTAACGTGTAATAGGCAGGCAGACATCCATCCCGACCATCACACACTATGACAGTTAGGCGGGACATGAGAAAGCTTGGATTTCATGGTTGAGTGGCTGCTCATAAGCCACACATCACGCCTGTAAATGACGAATGACACCCCACTTGGTGTACCGAGTGTAAACATTGGACGATTGAACAGTGGAAAAACGTTGTGTGGAGTGACAAATCATGGTACGCAATGTGGCAATCTGACAGCAGGGTGTGGGTATGGCGAATGCCCGGTGATTGTCATCTGCCAGTGTGCGTAGTGCCAACAGTAAAATTAGGAGGCGGTGGTGTTATGGTGTGGTCCGTGTTTTTCTTGGTGGGGGCATGCACTCCTTGTTGTATTGCGTGGCACCATCACAGCACAGGCCTACATTGATGTTTTCAGCACCTTCTTGCTTCCAACTACTGAAGAGCAATTTGTGGATAGCGATTGCATCTTTCCCACGAACGAGCACCTCTTCAAAATGCACGGCCTGTGGCGGAGTGGTTACATGACAATAAGATCCCTGTTATGGACTGGGCTGCACAGAGTCCTGACCTGAATCCTGTAGAACACCTTTGGGATGTTTTGGAACACCGACTTTGTGCCAGGCCTCACCGACCGACATCGATACCTCTCCTCAGTGCAGCACTCCGTGAAGAATGAGCTGCCATTCCTAAAGAGAACCTTCCAGCACCTGACTGAACGTACGCCTGCGAGAGTGGAAGCTGTCATCGAGGCTAAAGGTGGGCCAGCATCATACTGAATTCCAGCATTAGTGATGGAGGGTGCCACAAACTTTTAAGTCATTTTCCGCCAGGTTTCTGGATACTTTTGGTCACATAGTGTATCTACAACTTGGAGGAGATATTTTCATGTGATATATAGTGTCTTTTATGTATATATCTCACTTTTACCATCATCAGTGTATGGTGCAAAACACCAAAGAATGGGCGTACTGGGTGGACTATGCGAGGAATCTATAACGTTCAACACAGAGTGTCACACATTAATGTTAATATTTGAGTGGAAAGTGGAGGGATGATAACTTACATAATCAATATCAGAGGTTTACAAAATAGTGATAATAGTAATGATCTTTTAAATATAGTTTAGTTTCATCTCTAAAACACAATAAACCTTTTCAGTTTTACCCCTGAAAAAATTCCATTTTACCCCCTTATGGTGTAATCACCCCATGTTGGAAACCACTGTTCTAGAGGGGGCTGGCGAGGATAAAAACCGCAGGGGAAGACAGAGATTCAGTTACATCAAGAAAATAATTGAGGACATAGGTTGCAAGTGCTAGTCAAAGATGAAGAGGTTGGCACAGGAGAGGAATTCGTGGTGGACCGCATCAAACTGGTAATACGGGATTTTAAATGCAAAAAAAGTGGGACACCCAACACTGTTTTGGTAATTGTACTGTTAATATTTGTTTAATATTTGTGTGTATTCTTCCTCAACTGCTACTTAAGTTTATAACATATATAAAAACAAATATTACCTGCACCTGAATGTTTACTTTGTTGTAACACAGTTGGCACTTTCTCAGAATGTATGTTTCACCAGAAACGAGTCACATTCCATTCAAAGACAGTAACAAAGCATGTGGATTCCTTTCCCTTGTTATGTTTTTCAGAGGTGTCACTAAAGCTGCTCAAAGATGTAAACAACCATGCACGAGCAGTGCCTATTAGGTGGAGGGGGTCTGACAGCCGATCAGTTCCAGTCATTCCACCAGGAAGGAGGTACACGGCTCGTGTTGTCTGTAGGTCAAAAGTGCCTAGACGGTCAAAACCGCGGTTCGATCACATCTGCATTGTGACTTTGTGCCAGGAAGGGATCTCAACAAGGGAAGTGCCCAGGCATCTCTGAGTGAACTAAAGTGATGTTCCCAGAATGAGATTTTCACTCTGCAGCGGAGTGTGCGCTGATATGAAACTTCCTGGCAGATTAAAACTGTGTGCCTGACCGAGACTCGAACTCGGGACCTTTGCCTTTCCCGGGCAAGTGCTCTACCAACTGAGCTACCGAAGCACGACTCACGTCCGGTACTCACAGCTTTACCGGACGTGAGTCGTGCTTCGGTAGCTCAGTTGGCAGAGCACTTGCCCGCGAAAGGCAAAGGTCCCGAGTTCGAGTCTCGGTCGGGCACACAGTTTTAATCTGCCAGAAAGTTTCATATCAGCGCACACTCCGCTGCAGAGTGAAAATCTCATTCTGGAAACATCCCCCAGGCTGTGGCTAAGCCATGTCTCCGCAATATCCTCTCTTTCAGGAGTGCTAGTTCTGCAAGGTTCGCAGAAGAGCTTCTGTAAAGTTTGGAAGGTAGGAGACGAGGTACTGGCGGAAGTAAAGCTGTGAGTACCGGACGTGAGTCGTGCTTCGGTAGCTCAGTTGGTAGAGCACTTGCCCGCGAAAGGCAAAGGTCCCGAGTTCGAGTCTCGGTCGGGCACACAGTTTTAATCTGCCAGGAAGTTTCTTAAAGTGATGTTGTTCAGACATGGAGGAGATAGAGAGAGACAGGAACTGTCGATGACATGGTTCGCTCAGGCCACCCAAGGGCTACTACTGCAGCGGATGACCTCTACCTATCGATTATGGCTCAGAGGAGCCCTGACAACAATGCCACCATGTTAATAATGCTTTATGTGCAGCCACAGGACATCGTGTTACGACTCAAACTGTGCGCAATAGGCTGTGCGATGTGCAACTTCACTCGCGAAGTCCATGGCGAGGTCCACCCTTGCAACCACGACACCATATAGTGCGATACAGATGGGCCCAACAACATTCTGAATGAACTGCTCACGATTAGCATCACATTCTCTTCACCAATGAGTGTTGCATATGCAACCAACCAGACAATGGTCGGAGACATGTTTGGAGGCAACCCTGTCCGGCTGAACACCTTAGACACACTGTCCAGCGAGTACAGCAAGGTGGAGGTTCTCTGCTGTTTTGGGGAGGCATTATGTGGGGCCGACGTATGCCACTTGGTGGTCACGGAAGGCGTCATAATGGCTGTATAATACGTAAATGCCATCCTCTGACCAATAGTGCAACCATATTGGTGAGACACTCGTTTTTGTGGACGACATCCCTCGACTAGAGTGGCCAACATGTCCTCCAGACATGAACCCTATCGAACATGCCTGGGATAGATTGAAAAGGGCTGTTTACGGACAACGTGACCCACCAACCACTCTGAGGAATTTACGCCGAATTGCTGTTGAGGAGTGGGACAATCTGGACGTATAGTGCCTTGATGAACTTGTGGATACTATGCCACGACGAATACAGGCATGCATCAAAGCAAGAGAATGTGCTACTGGGTATTAGAGGTACGGGTGTATACAGCAGTCTGGACCACCACCTCTGAAGGTCTTGCTGTATGGTGGTACAACATGCAACGTGTGGTTTTCATGAGCAATAAAAAGGGCAGAAATGATGTTTATGTTGATCTCTATTCCAATTTTATGTACAGGTTCCGGAACTCTCGGAACCAAGGTGATGCAAAACTTTTTGTGATGGGTGTATATTGGATCTGATGACAACAAATATACCTGACCCCTACGAGAATGTCCACACTGGTATCAGTGACCATGACATTATTATAGCAACACTGATGATCAAAGTATAAATGACAACTAAAAGAAGCAGAAAGGTGTTCAGTAAATTGAAAATCAGTAGTGTCATATCTGAATGAGGAACTTGAAACTTTCAGCACACATCAAAAACACATAGAGGTACTATGGCTCAAGTTTAAAAGAATAGTTGACCATGCACTGGATGAATATGTACCCTGTAGAACAGTTCATAATGGGAGTGAACTTGCACGCAGTCAGTCACTGTAAAGAAACTTCTAAATAAATAGAGATTATTGCATAATAGGTTTAGAATAAAGCATAGGGATATAGATAGAGAGATTCTGATTGACTGTCAACAGGGTAATGTGCGATGCCTTCAATGATTACTGTAGCAGAATAGTGTCAAATCATATTTCATAAAACACACATAAATTCTGGGCGTATGTAAAGGCTGTTAGTGGCACCATAGTTAGCTTCCAGTCACTAGCGAATGACAAAGGAACTGAAATTCAGGATAGCAAAACAAAAGCTGAAATGCTTGACTCTGTTTTCAAATGTTCCTTTACAAAGGAAAACTCAAGAGAATTACCCTAATTTAATCCTTGTACCGCTGAAAAGACAAATGAAATAAATATTAGTGTCAATCACATTGAGAAATAACCGAAATCGTTAAAACTGAACAAAGCTGCAGGGCCCGATGGAATCGCTATCAGATTCTATACTCTTAACTATAATCTATCATAGATTCCTCAAACAAAAAACTGTGGGCAGTTCTTGGAGAAAAACACAGGCCATACTTGTCTACAAGAATGGTTGTAGAAATGGCCCATGAAACTACTGTCCAATATCCTTGACATCAATTTGTTGTAGAATCTTAGAACATGTTCTGAGCTCAGACATAATGAGGTATCTTGAACAGAACGACCTCCTCCATGCCAGTCAGCACAGATTCCGAAAACATCAATCATGCGAAATCCCATTTGCACTTTTCCCATGTGACATACTGAAAGCTTTGGATCAAGGCAGCCAGGTAGGTGACATATGTTTTGATTTTTGAAAAGTATTTGACTCAGTACCACACTTATGCTTATCATAAAAAGTACAGTCATATGGGGAATAGACTTAAATTTGTGACTAGGCTGAGGACATTTTGGTAGAGGGAACACAGCATGTTATCTTGGATATAGTGTCATTATCTGATGTAGAAGTAACTTCAGGTGTGCACCAGGGAAGCGTGTTGGACCCTTGCTGTTCATGTTGTATATAAACGACCTTGCAGACAATGTTAGTAAAATCATGCTTTTTGCAGATGATGCAGTTATCTGTAATGAAGTACAGTCTGAAAGAAGCTGCACAGATATTGGGTCACATCTGGATAAGATTTCAAAATGGTGCAGAGATTGGCAACTTGCTGTAAATGTTAAAAACGTAAAATTGTGCACTTCACAAAGGGAAAAAACTTAGTATTCTATGACAATATCAGTAAGTCACTGTTGGAATTGCCCAACTTGTCCAAATACTTGGGTGTAACAGTTTGCAGAGATACGAAATGGAATAATCACATAGGTTCGGATGTGGGTAAAGGAGGTGGTAGACTTTGGTTTATTGGTAGAACACTGGAGAAGTGCAATCAGTCTACAAAGGAGACTGCTCACAAATCACTCTTGCGACCATTTCTATGATATTGCTCAAATCTGCTGTACCAAATAGGGCTAACAAGGGATACTGAATGCATACAGAGAAGAGCAGCACGGATGGTCACAGGTTTGTCTGATCTGTGAGTTAGTGTCACACAGATACTGAAGGAACTGTAAGGGAAGACTCTCGAACACAGGTGTAAACTATCCTGATAATGTCTATTAACGAAATTTCAAGAACGGGCTTTAAACGATGACTCTAGGAATATATTATAATCCCCTACATATTGCTCACATAGGTATAGCGAGGATAAGATTAGAATAATTATTACATGCACAGAGATATTCACACCATCATTCTTCGTACAGTCCATGTGTGAATGGAACAGGAAGAAAGTCTAATAACTGGTGCAAAGGGATGTACCCGCTGCCATGCAGCCCGTGGTGGTTTGGAGGGTTAGATGTAGAAGTAGCATATGCAGAATACCAAAAATCTCAAATCTTAACTCAGTACTTAGCCAATTTAACTTTATTATCCAGTACATTCATTTACTTAATAAGAATCTGTTGGTGTAATTAATTTGCCTAAAAACTGTACTAATTGCAAATACTAGTAATATAAAACCTATTTTGATTGTTCCTGTGTAAACATGTACTCCCTAATAACTTTCAGATACAGTAAATCAAAAATATGTATTGATAAGTGAAGTACACCTACAGGTAATGGAAACTGTTATTAACTTTTACCCTCATTTAATTTTAGATAATTAGCATTTTTATGTAAAACATTGTTACTGAAGTAGAATTCCAAAGCTTGGCAATTTAGACAGCACAATTCAATGGCAATTATTGTTTTATCTAAAAGTCCTCAGTCTAACAAATCTTATTCCACTATTCAGAAATAGACTTCTTTAATTGTAATTTGTAAAAAGACAGCAAACAACAACAGCAGAAATGTACTACCAATTATTGAAATATTATAAAAGAAAGACCACTGGAAGCCTTTTAGCCAGTCTGCAGAAGGTTATGATATGTGCTGGATCTGTGGCCAACATTACTGGACAATGTACCGCAGACAATTCAGTACAGAATACAAGTCAAAAATGTATCGCGAGTTATCCAAATTTTGCGTCAGAGTTTATTTGGTGACTGTTTTTAATGATCAACTGAACTTCTAATTAACTTCATGAAATGTGTTAAATCTTCTAATAATGCCTTCTGCTAACTGTGACAATAGGAATGGACTGTGAACTGCATTATTTCCAAATTATATTTACTGTGCACATCATTTTTGGATTGGTTTGGCTGTCAGATTTCAAGAACAGTGATTTAAGAACATGAATCAGTGACTTTGTTAATTAAATGTCTGCCACACATGAACTTAGATCACTTCTAGGTTAGGTTACTGTACTCGAATAACCACGTTACACGATATCAAATGAGTGTAACATGTGGCTAGCTGTTTATCTGTGTATAAATTATAATAAATGAGACCTGATATGGCCATAAACTGTAGGTTGTGCAGTCAAAGTGTTTCAACCGCAAACCTGGCATGGACCTCATTTAAAATAGCCTACTTTAGGCAACCACTTTTCAGCCAGATTCAGTGGAAGTGCAGCTACTGGAAGCGTATCAGGACAGGTAAATATGGCTACACTTCAAGCCCAACAGGAAGTGATTGAATAGCGCGCAATTCGTTGCAGTAGGTAGTAGGGAAGTAGTAGAAGAAAAGTTTATGGGATAATAGTAGGAATGAGAGAAGAAAGGCTAATTTAGTTCTGTACGGAGGTACATTTGGAAAAGACTGGGGAATGGGGGAAGGTTCTATCTGGACAATTTAACGAGAGTTGTGCAGAAGGCTCAATACAGAAAGAAGTGGATACTGAAATACTAAGGAATGACGAGACAAGTTTGATGTTTTCTGAGCTTGTAGATAATGTGATAGGGAACATCATGGTAGGCACTTCAGCTGAAGAAGACTGGCCATCACTAAGATAGACAATCACAGAAGTTGGCTAGACAAAAATTGGCACAAGAAAGGTAATAGTGAATGCTTGGGTAACAGAGGAAATACTTCCATTAATATGAAGCATGCAATACTGAAGACAGAAAGGTAGACAAGGACGAGAACTATTGCAAAATCAATTTATCTGCTCATAGATCCAAGTGCTGACAAGAAAAGAAAATTGAGGATCTGTTGATCTGAAAAAAGCATTTGCCAGTGTAAAACGTTGCAAGAGGTTTGAAATTCTGACAAATATAGGAGTGAGGTATAGGGAAATATGGATAATGTACAATATCTACACGAACCAAGAGTGAACAATAAGAATGGAAACAAAACATGAATTGCTTGGATTAAAAAGGGAATAAGACAGGGGCGCAGTCTTTTGTGCCTACTGTTCAAACTATGCATCAAAGCAGCAATGACTGAAATAAAAGAAAAGTGAAAGAGTGGGATTAAAATTCAGAGTGGAAGAATACCAGTCATAATATTTGCTGATGACACTGGGAAGTAAAGAATAATTACAGGATGTGATGACTGGAATGAACAGTCTAATGAGTACACAGTGTGGATTGGGTGTAAACCGTCAGAAGATGATGTAATGTGGAGTAGCAGCAGTGAAGACTAATGGTAAACATCAAAATTGGTAACCATGAAGTAGATGAAATTAAGGAATTCTGCTACCTTGTAAGAAACTTAACATGGCAGGTGAAGCAAGGAGCACATAAAAAGCAGACTGGCATGGGAGAAAGAAGGCATTCCCTGCCTTAATCTGAAGAAGAAATTTCTGAGAATGTATGTTTGGAGTGCAGCATTGTATGCTAGTGAAACACTGACTGTGGAAAAACTGCAACAGAAAAGAATATAAGTGTTGGAGATGTGGTTCTATAGAACAATGCTGATAATAAAGTGGACTGATAAGACAACTGACGAAGAAAGAAAGGTTTGGAAATAGAGATAAGAAGGGACAGGATTATAGGTTGTGTTGTACAGGGTGACACTGTTGAGGAAGACAAGAGATCGGAATATGAGGAAACGTTATGAAAGTGCTACTCTGAGATGAAGAGATTGGCACAAGAAATGGATGTGTGATGGCCCGCAGCAAATAATCCACAGAAGTCAACATTATTGGTGGGAGTAGTTTCTGCATCTCACAACAGGCTGCGGTCAATTCAGCAGTGCGCTAACAGATGCGCCCACGTGCTCAACAGAAGAATTGACAATGCTCGAGGGAAGCAGCCGCTAGCCCGAACTCATCGAGTTCACTACCAGCAATGACACAGTGTTATTGGCAGTAAATTGGAGGCCGCCTTCAATTTGACGAAGAGCCGAGCACTCGTGGCGAGATGCCTAGTCCCCGTGGTCACGAGGCAGGTAAGACATCCCAGTCGGGCTGTGCAGTGGAGAAGTGCAGCCGAATATCTAGGAGTCATTCCTGACAGGTTTCGTATTTGACATCGACGTGTCAAAGAACTGAAGAAACGAGCTGTGGGGGCTAGGACGCGGGGAGCGGGGGGCATTACTGGCTCCGCCCACAGCCAAAACCGACTCCACACTCCCACAGGATCTCGAGGCCAATCAATGCGAGATGCTACTGCACCCGATTTTGGAGTACACAGCTGTCATCTGGGGAAACGCAGATGATACTCGTACGAAACACCTACAGAGGGTGCAAAATCAAGCTCTTGAACTCGTTTTGCAGCTATTTCAGGGTTTCTTGATGGCGGAACTCCACGAAGCTGCCAGAATACGTCTCCTCTGGAAGAGATTTAAGCTGTCGTCAGTGATTTCTACGGTAAATGGAGGATGTCACAGAACTGACACGACCAAAACATGGGCACCGGGGTGCACAGCCACAATCCCACCAGGTTGCCGCACCTGCTGGCCAAATAACTCTATAAGGTCAGTTCTTTCACGGGTTTCAAGTTGACACAAAGAGAACATAAGAAAGAAGAAAACCAAAGATCAGGAAAAGAGGAAGGCCTCTCAAGTGGATGGACACCGTGAGTTCATAACCCTCTGCGAGTCGGCAATGCTCTGCGGAGATATACTGACCGGCCAGGTTACTGCGGGCTCTGCAGTCGCTGCCCCAAGTAATCGCCCGAGCCACTGGCACACCACAGAGCTCGGACCGACTCTCCTGGGCCGATACGCTCTGCACTCGGCCAGCTCTGTCGCCGACACGTCTCTTCCCCGACCGCACTCACCGGACATTCTCTATGTACCAGATGTCGTCTAAAAAGATTACTAAAAAATTTCTTACCTGTCCACAGAGCTCCAGTAACGGTGCTAAATCAATTTCGAGTACCTTGTTACGATGTGAAGTATCCCTGCCCACTTTGTTTTTTAAAAGCAATTTTTTTGTAAATGAAACTGATTTAATTTTTAATGTATGTCACTTATTGCTGAAGGTAGCAAAACATTATTCACAATTTCTACAGAAAGCAGACTGCAGTTGTAGAAAGTCGAAGGGCTTGAAGGGAAATCCACAGATCAGAAGGGAGTGGGACAGGGTTGCAGCATATAATCAGTATTATTCGGACTGTAAATAGAGTAGGCCGCAGAGGAAAGTAAGGAGAAATTTAAGATGGGAATGAATGTTCGTGAAGAAAAAATATAAAAGAATTAAGGTTTGCTGACATCATTGTATTTATGTCAGACCCTGCAAAGGATATAGAAGAGAGCACTTGAACAGGTGATATTTTGAAAAGATGGTAGAAGACGAGAATTGACAAAAGTAAAACACGGCTAATGGCATGTAGTCAAATTAAATCAGGGGACACTGAGGGATTTAGATTAGGAACTACAAAAGTAGCAGATGGGTTCTGCTATTTGGTTAGTAGAATAACTGACAATGGCTGAAGTACAGAGAATATAAAATGCAGACTGGTAACAGCAAGAAGTGCTTTCTGAAGAAGAGAAATTTGTTAATACTGAATACGAATTTGTATGTTACGAAGTGTTTTGGAAAGTATTTCTGTGGAGTGTAGCCTTGTACAGAAGTGAAACAGGAATGATACACAGTTCAGACAAGAATAGAACACAAACTTACAAAATCTCGTGGAAGACAGGAACAGTGCTGGATAGACTGAACAAGCGACGAAGAGGTGGTCTGTTTCTTCAAATGAGATACGGAAGCCCACATTATCCAGTTACACGATATACCAGTTCATCTCTTTAGAAAACCAACATTTTTTGTGGTGGTGTCCTCAAGTTAACAGAGTTTCCATATTATCACCAGCCTACCACCACTTTTGTTGCAACCGGTAACCCCATATTCACCGAGTGTCTCCAGTAATGAGCTTAGAGTGACTAGCCCACGTAGGAAACACCGAGAATTTATTTATTGCAGTCAAATATTACGTCTACACCCAGTCACAGCCAATCAGTTGAACTGATAACTTTCTTATCAAAATATTAACAATTCCTCTTACCAGTGCCGCCATCTATGTGACGGCACAAGTGTAGGAGACACTGAAAATTTATTTACAGCAGCCAAATATTATGTCTACACCCAGTCACAGCCAATCAGTCGAAGTGATAGCTTTCTTATCAAAATATTAACTATTCCTCTTACCAGTGCCGCGATCAGCCGTCTATACGTAGCACTTTCCGACGAGTTCTCTTTCCCGTAAAGGTGAATGTAAGGTACAGTAGGAAAATAAATAAATAAAGGTGTCATTGTGTCACAGAAAATAAACATTCACTTTTTATTTATTTCGAAACCGCTATCAGAATGACAGTGCGGGAGAGGTTCCCTTATTTACAATGAGCTCGAGACGAGCTGCGGCAGACTACGCAGTACGAGAGGTCTGCAAAACTGGCGCGGAGGCAGGCGCCCGCCAGGTGGAGAGCGGCACCCTGAGTACGGTCGGCACCCGCAGCTGCAGCCGCACTCCCCCGGGCCGGGCCGCTGAGCTGCCGGCGCGCCGCACTACGGGCACTACGACGGGGACCGCCGTCAGGTGGTCGGGTTGAGGCGGTGGGCTGCAACGAGAGAGGAGCTGCGACAGATACTCCCACTTTACACTGTCAAACTGAGAATGCGACTACAGTACGGAGTCTGTTTCCTTTTGCAGTTGCCGTGAATCCCATAACACACAAACGACAGTATTGCCATTTGTTAAAGATACTCAAAGTCTCCATTATAACTTGAAAAAAGTTACACAATTAGTTTTTCACTATCAAAATTAATTTGCTGACTGCGAATTCAATGTGAGCTTTATTAAGTATAAATCTACTACCCAATAGCGACACCCGAAAATTTGTGCCGGAACTCGAAACTGGATTTCTCACTTACTGTGAGTGGTCACATTAACCATTTCACCTACCCGTGCACACTCCCTGAACCGACCTAAACTTCAACTTCCACACGTTACGCTGTCTACATCCTTATTTCGTAGTCCGCTAAATTCCTCACCTAACTATTGCAACTTTTAAGATGTAGAATAGCAATGAATAAAAATTAGAAAATTTTATTAAAACTCATCCACACTGCCACAAGCAAACTCAAGTTGTGTCAGAGACGGAGGTTGTAATGGTACTTTGACTTCCGCAAAGTTATAATTTACGATCGAGCATGCAGAAGAGCGCTGCGCCAGCGACCGATTTAATAAATACCACAATGATGTACATACTTGTAGGATCCTAAGATATTTAGAGGGGCACCGCTCTTAGAAACGGTAATAGAGGGGTACCACTCTTAGAAACAGCAATAGTGGGGACACCACACTTAGAAACGGTATTAGGTATAGAAACTTTTACATTATATTAAGTTAACATGTATTTTATTTTGTGTAGTCCACGGTAGGAGATGACTTTACTAGTATTTATGAAGTAGTTAGCAACCATCACATGAACCTATCCTCCTACAGAGGGCTGTCTTGAAGCTTGAAATAAGTGTAAATTTTATTCCAGGGTGCAAGATGAATTTTAAGTTGAATATTCTAGCGAGTTGCCACAATTATCTTCAAATGTTGCAAGTGTAACGAAAAAAAAAAGAGAGAGAGAGAGCTAACAAATAAAATGTATATTTCAATCCGAATGTAATGTAATTCACATGTCAGCACAATGATATTGAATGCAACGTAAAAAATTGACTATATTTTTCATTTAATTCTGTATATGTAGTATATGACAACAATGTAACTATCTCATGTAATTATTAATTGTGAATATTTGTATATTTATGTACTTACTATATCAAGAAATGTATTTTAAGGAGATGTTAATGAGCTGCAAAGGACTTGTGCATGTAGCACATGATTCATATAAATGGAACTGAAAATTCAAAGAAGAAACCAACGTGATGGAACACTGGTCAAGCAATATTTACGTAGTGTCAATATGCTTTGAAGTGTATGGTGTTGTGGAAGCCGGCAGGTCTTCAGGTTGGTGTAAAAGACAAGCTCATCACCTGTCGTAGGCAGTGGGGTGTTTCCTGTGCCCTCATTGACCATTTATACCCCGGTAGACGCCACCAAAATTCGACTGCTGGAGATCACAATTTCGTGTTGACACATTGAACAAACTTTGGATTTTCTTCAAGTCACACGCAAGAGATCCAGGCAGTACACACACACTCAGAATCAGATACTACGTTTAAAGACATTGGAGAAATATAATAGAAACATTTATTGTTCGAATTAATTCCATTGTAAACACGAATCATGTAAACTGAATTCAAACGCTGTGCTAAGCAACGATAATACGCTGCAATTCAAAGACATTAATGTTACGACTCCTAAAGAAGATACACACCAAAAAGACTGTATACAAAGACTGATATGCAAAGAGCATTGTGCTCAGAAATATTTTTTGTAATATGTAAATTTCTTATTTTCTCATACTGCCACGCTCGCTTGCGGAGAGTGTCAGTAGAGGAGGCATTGTAATGGTATTTTGACTTCCGCAAAGTTATAATTTACGATCGCACACACAGAAGAGCGCTGCGCCAGCGACCGATTTTATAAATAATTTTGTTCTTTTTTTTACTTTTGCGTAGGTTTTTTGTTTTTAAGAACTAATGGACGTCTCTCTCTCTTGTCTTGATACGAAAGACGTGTATTTTTGAACGATGTGGTGAATGTGCTTTTGGTGAAAATTAAACTTACATTACAAAGCGATGTTGTTTCAACAGCTAATGAGGAGAAGATAATAAAAGGTAACACTACAAGGTGGAAGCAGGAAGCGAGACAGTACGTCACGAGTGGATCAGGTCGTCGACACATTATGATATTTGTACTTTCGACATTGCAGCCCAGTCAGCAATCTAATATATAAGAAATCGAGGCCGATAGTTTCTTATATATTACATTACGATGTGTTTGGCAGAAAGTGAGACGAGCATATTCCTCAGTTCGGGAGACGTGTCGCATCGAACTGTATCTCTGTCACATTGAACTGCATCTCTTTCACGACAACACACAGTATGAAATTGATGCGGCAGTCAACGGGCCGTTAAGTGACTGTAGCAGAATAAAGATGACACGTACGGTTGTTACAAACTGAGCCTCGTGCTATCTCCCTTTAAATGACCCAGCTCTCATCACATGTTTATCACTGGGATCAATAGCATTCGCAGTACTAACACTGGAGTTCACGATTATGATACTGTAGTGAATCTACGTTCTAGAAGCTCCGGCACAGTCTACGAACGAGCCGAAGGTGCACTCGAAATGGCGACCTCTAACTTGACGAACTTGATGCTGCTCGCCACAGAAAACTGGCAGTCTTCTGACAACACCACATCACAGATTGCTGCCAGCACTGTACTTCAATGCAGAAGGTGGCAACGGGGCCTCTGTGTCCACACACTCATTTGACACTCAGGTGCCTGCGGATGCAGACACCAATTGGGGGTAGGCAGGAGTCGACCGAAATGAACTACATGCAAGTCAACGGATATACCTGCTTGTTACAACCTGCTGCAGCACTACGGTCACTGGCATCATCTCCTGGGGATAGAATCACTGACCTGATTCGACAGTAACTCCTGAGCAGACTGGAACTCCAGCCCCCCCGCACACACACAAAAAGCTCCGAACTGGCAAAAGTTAAAGAGGTTGAGATAGCCATTTTTCATTGCAGTCAGACAGCCAAAGATTCCAGCCAGGTGACTGTTGCATGTGTTGCCCCTGCATACGAAGTCTTTTCAGGTCCGTATGAGCACGATATCGACACCAGTCGGGTGGGCTGCAAGCACGTGGTATGCTAGATGAACGTGTGGAACGTTCTCCACAAGATCTGCCACTACGGATACCACTTACAACACGTGCAGGCCTCGTTACTTACAGACTCGGCTCCGCAGTCACAGTTCTGTGGACTGTTCGTCACACGGACCACGGAGGTGCTGGGATTTCTCGTCATCCCTCCTATTCGCAGAGTAGGCTACCTTTACGAGGGGCAGTATCGTCAACGTGCACGACACCCACCTGTGATCTGCAGAGAATACCCACGGTGCGGTGGCAGTGGTCTGTCGACACCAGCTCGGCCTCAATCTGCGGGTGGGGATACTGGCGACCGCCCGCCATTCCACGACACCTCACAGGCATGATGTACCCGCTCTTTCTGTGGGTGACGCTGCTAGGAGATGGGCCTTTAGTGGTATGGAGGGTAATGAGCCTACTGCAGATAATGGAGTTCCAGCTCACTGCCCTCTTCTGTGTAGAGCAAAACACTAGCACAGGCTTGGATGGCGTGTACTGGTACAGCTGCCCATGCAGCTTCAACACGATACCACAGTTCATCAAGAGTAGTGACTGGTGTACTGTGGCGACCCAATTGCTCGGCCACCACTGACCAGACATTTTCAATTGGTGAGACATCTGGAGAATGTGTTAGGCAGGGCAACAGTCTAACATTTCCTGTATCCAGAAAGGCCCATACAGGACCTGCAACATGCGGTCGTGCATTATCCTGCCGAAATGAAGGGTTTTGCAGGGATCGAATGAAGGGTAGAGCCACGGGTCGTAACACATCTGAAATGGTAATGTCCACTGTTCAAAGTGCCGTCAATGCGAACAAGAGGTGACAGAGACGTGCACCCAATGGCACCCCGTACCATCACGCCGGGTGATACGCCAGTATGGCGATGACGAATATACGCTTCCAATGTTCGTTCACCGCGATGTCGCCAAATACGGATTCGACCATCATGATACTGTAAACAGAACCTGGATTCATGCCAAAAAATGACGTTTTGCCATTCGTGCACCCAGGTTCATCGTTGAGTACACCATCGCAGGCGCTCCTGTCTTTGATGCAGCATCAAGGGTAACCGCAGCCACGGTCTCTGAGCTGATAGTCCGTGCTGCTGAAAACGTCGAACTGTCCATGCAGATGGTTGTTGTCTTGTGAACATCCCTATCTATTGACTCGGGGATTGAGACATGGCTGCACGATCCATTACAGCTGTGCAGATAAGATGCCTGTCATCTCGACTGCTAGTGATACGAGGCCGTTGGGATCCAGCACGGCGTTCCGTATTACCCTCCTGAACCCACCGATTTCATATTCTGCTAACAGTCATCGGATCTCAATCAACGCGAGCAGCAATGTCGCGATAAGATAAACTGAAATCGCGATAGGCTACAATCCGACCTTTATCAAAGTCGGAAATGTGATGGTACACATTTCTCCTCCTTACACAAGGCTTCACAACAACGTTTCACCAGGCAACGCCGGTCAACTGCTGTTTGTGTATGAGAAATTGGTTGGAAACTTTCTTCACGTAGCACATTGTAGGTGTCGCCACCGGCGCAAACCTTGTGTGAATGCTCTGAAAAGCTAATCATTTGCACATCACAGCATTTTCTTCCTGTCGGTTAAATTTCGCGTCTGTAGCACGTCATCTTCGTGGTGTAGCAATTTTAATGGCCAGTAGTGTAAATTCCATCAGCACTGAATGTTGTGAACTCATCGCCTATCGAAGTAAATCAATTATGTGAATGCATGGTGTCTGTTCTTTGGGACATTTCTTAAAGAACAGACACCAAACATTTATAAAATTGTAAGTAATCGCTATAACTGATAGTACATTTATTCCACTGTGAGATGAGATGGTCAATGCCTACATGGAAAAATGTTTGCAGTTGCCTACTACGACACCCCTCCCTTGCTTAAACAATCAGAAATTTGTGTTTATAGTTCACTCTGACAATACAAAAAAGCATTCGTTGTTGAGCAGCTGTAAAAAGTTCAACTTTTTTAAGACGCTTTCAATGTTCAGAGGTGTTGAAAATTTACTTGATATCATATTCGAGGTCCGTGGTGTTAAATGATGTAGCATGTAATTAATAATTATATACAGAATATGAGGTTTATTGATTATAATATTTTCATATTTACACATGAAAATTTCAACACACAAAACGTACAGCTCTTTTCATTGCCAGTAGTGTATTTTGCTCCTTCTGCTCTCAGGGACCATTTCATGCAGTTTATCTGCACTCGACAAAATCATCCTCTAGAGTAAAAGTGAGGAGGCAGCAGCTTCCTTACTAGTTTACTCAAATTTAGATGGCACAAGTGTGAACAGAATTAAGCAATTGGGCCCCAGCACCCGGAGACTGTGGCCACATGTGTGCAAGTCAAGTCCCTGCGAATGTGCGTGCGGTTTCTATTTCGGAAGAATACTTTCACCGAAATTGCAATATTTTAGCAGTCTTTTCCACCGTGCGCATCTGCGACTCGATGCCTGCACTGTGTAGTGAGTATCCGTCTCTCTCTTCTGTATTCACGGTGTATATGGCCAGGGAAAAACTGGGGAATTTCTCGATCTGGGAAAAATCTGCGAATTTTTTAGAAGTCTGGATATTTTTCAACTGTCAAGTTTTCAGTTAAATTTTTGTAATTTTGATTGGTAAGAACCGATATTCTAACAAGGAATTTTTTTCTTTAGCCTGCTACTGCAGAATAATTGTGCTTGTCAGAAATATTTGGCTGTTGCAATTTAAGCCGTGCTCTTATGATTCTGCCTAACCACACCCTTGGAAAAAGAGCAGCAAAAAATGTTTGACAACTAATGTCATTTGTGAAAGCTTAGCGTTTCTTGTAGCTATACGTATGTATATTAATTTAAACCATTAATTTTTCCTATTTGTGTGCTCCTGCTTCTTAGCGGTGATGTTGCTACTGACTGATTACATCAAATCTCCTACACTATGAATGTCTGCTGTTACTAGCTCTCGAGATCACGTGACGTGTGCTATGATTAACTGAGAAAAGCAAATCTCAATGTCATGCTGTTTTTGATGAAATTAGTATTTATACTTCCATAATACAAAAACAAGCAGTGTACATGTTGCCACACATCAAAGATCTTTACCAACGCTTTTTTTTTTGGCTAGGTTTCCTTTCATTAAGTGTCACGAAGTTCTACAGCATTGTATAAAACCTTTAACACTCAATGGAATGGTAAGAATGGACTGGTAAGTTTTACAGCTCCACGGGAAAGTACATTTTCACTTAACACGGAAAAAATGTGCTTTCGCCCAAGGTATAGTGCATTTTCATCCTGGAAAAAGTGCATTTTGCCCTGGGAAAATATGCATTTTTAACCAGGAATTCTGGGATTTTTTTTTTTTTCCTGATATTATTGTTATTCCATTCTGGGCTTTCCACTTTTTGATGAAGCAGCAAAGTAATAGTTCGCTGCCAATAAGGTATACACATTAAGCTTCTGTGATACCTTTGTCTCATGTCGGTGCATACCTCAACTTGTTCCACATCTGAGGGTTCTCCTCTTTGATGACAGCTATGAAACACAATGCACGAATGAATGAATAACCTGCACCTACCTTGCTTGGGCAGTCGGATAGACTCAGTATCCCCGACAGTAACCTCGTGCAGCAGCCCGTGGTACGTGTACTGCACACGCAGGGCCTTCTCCTCCCCCAGGCACGGATCGTAGAATCCGGGCAGCTGACTCTGCAAGATACCGCACAAACCTGTCAGACCACACGTGTCCCATTTCCTCCACATATTACATACTGTGTATGATCAGAGCATAAGCCTTTCAGGAAACTATCCTACACACAGTCACAAACATAGATTTAGTATAACATAGGTTATTCCACTGAGGACATTTACGCTGGCAGAAGGCGGTCGTGTCTTTTATAAACATTTCATGTAGTGGAAAAAAATGCATTGTGGTCTGTTTAGATGGTGGATATGCAGTGACATAATGTAGCAGGGGCAAGGCATGGCACAGTGAGCACATTAGTACTTGCTAAACGTGGGCGTTTATGTCTCCGTGGCACTCTTGAAGGTGTCATAAACACCTCAGAGAGGACGGACATACTTCAATGTAAATGCTCACGACAAGGAAAGATTGTAAATCTCAGATCTTAAGTTGAATTAGGTGTAGTCAGATTTACTGAAAGATGTATTTGAAGTTATGACTTGCTGATAATTGAACCTGTCTTCAAAATTAATGTAAACAGTTGAAACAATACACCAAATTATTGTCACAGACATATTTGTTATTCAGTAGCTGGAACTAGTGAGAAACTTTCTTACAGCATGACCCTGCCTGGACACGAAGTTGATAAGCTCACAAAACAAAAAAGACAACTGTATTTGAAGAAGATCAGTAAAAGGTAACTTAGACCACATCAAACTGACAGATCTGCTATGCAGTGTTCCCTACTCATGGTGTTAGAATGAAGTCCAACATTCAACATTTTTAAAAGTTTTGTTACATTTTATTCCATTTTTGTAGCAAAATTTAATCAAAATTCTCTGATCGATTTTTAAAATAAATCAATAACTGCCACTTGTAACCTTCTTGAGAAATAAGACAGACTAGACATCCAATATGGCTATCAGTGTACAGATACATTCATTAACACAATGCACAAATCGGACTAGTGCCAGCCCGCAAAAGTATGAATTCAATATTTTTTTGAATGCACCTGTTACATTGACACGGCAAGTAACCAAATACTACTCACACGAATGACCACCGCCAAACTGTGGTAAACCACAAATTTGACAACCCAGTTCCCAAATATTCTGCACACCACAACAAAAATGCCTTCGACAGCTGCTAAACTACGCGGACCATTTAGATACTCCCTTCCGGCACAAGTTTCTCTGAGCTACGCAGACAGGAATTTTCTCTCTAACACAGCCTGCACTCTCACAATCCCCCTGGCCTCAGCCTCAGCAAGCCTGTTCCCACTGCGCCATCTCGCCTTTTCCCTTCTCTCCTCTATCCACACCACCCATCGTTTTTCCAAATTTTGCACTGCCTTCTCCCACCACTCTCCCCCCCCCCTCCTCCCAACCAAGCATTCTCCCTCTCTCCCATACCCCCTTTTACCCCTCTTCCTTCCTCCCTCTTCATCCTCATGCTTCTCTCCCCCACCATTCCCCACCCCCTCTTCCTCTGCCTACATCCATTTTGTTGTACCGTCCTGTACTCTTTCCATCTGCGGCCGTGAATTCACCTGTCCACAGATCTGCCTCTTTCCCGCTAACCCGTCCTTGTGTCCCTCCCAACCAACTTTCTCCTCTATGAGCTTGGGCAACCAGTTTTGATAATCAAGTATTGATAATAAGTTTTTCTGCGGCCATGGGAGAGGTAGGATGGGGGGGGGGGGGGGGGAGAGGGGGAGAGAGAGAGAGAGAGAGAGAGAGAGAGAGAGAGAGAGAGAGAGAATGAATGTGCGAGGGCGGCACGCTACTGCTAGAAAAATAAGTAGTGCTTGAAAACTAGTGTGAATGCCATTTTCTGGTAGGCCTGTCTCACACGGAGTAAGGTTCTTTGCAAGTTTGCCAGATGGCATTGCTACACTTGCCGTCTAGCAGGTGGGGGCGATGGCTACCTCGCGTGCTGAACCTCTCACAAGGTGTACGGTTCAGCTCTGAAGCTAGCTAGCTGGCTGGCTCATCTCTGAACGGCAGGATGCATAAGCCGGGCAAACTGCACTCTTTCTCAAACAACTGTAACGAAACCATTCAGTAAAAAAATTTGATACTCACACATCTTATAGCTTCATTCATAAGCTTTATGATGAACTGCCTTTCATTTCTTTAACAATCATATTTATTGCAATATTTTGGGATTAAGTAAACTGCTGCAAGAATTTTGGAAAGCTTGTAGTGATCAACACAGGACACTACGAATTTGTGCTGGGTGCTTGTTAGGTCAGATGTTGCTGTATATAAAATGTAATTAACTTATTGATTTTTTTCTTAAACTTTAAAGGATATTGCTATCTAACACCAATATTGAGAAAATGGATTGTATACAAAATGCTTCATACTGAACTCACACACCAGTGATAAAGACGGAATGAATTATTCAAAAAATTCATGGTAATCCTAAATTGTTTCAGATACTGAAACAAGATTTTGGCAAATGATAGTACGCAAAGAGGAGATTATTGCACTATGTGATTAATATGCCAAACTTCCATACCTACTGCGATATTCGAGCAACTACAGTTGTTTTCAATGGCTCTGAGCACTATGGGACTCAACTGCTGTGGTCATAAGTCCCCTAGAACTTAGAACTACTTAAACCTAACTAACCTAAGGACAGCACACAACACCCAGCCATCACGAGGCAGAGAAAATCCCTGACCCCGCCGGGAATCGAACCCGGGAACCCGGGCGTGGGAAGCAAGAACGCTACCGCACGACCACGAGATGCGGGCTGTTTTCAATGAAATGATGTAATATTTAAGGGGAATCGATAGCTGGTGAAACAACAATTACTGTGGGTTTGGAATCACACGTGGGGAAATTTCACTTTCTTTTTATACCGAGAATGGGCATTTTCATAAACTATTGACTCGTCTTTCCATTAGTGGCTGTTTTACGATTCCGTCACAATTTCAACTGCATTATAATTTTAGTGACACGAATTTACAAATTCTCTTGTGTTTTGGCGAGAGAAGCAGATTTGAACATGGCAACAAGGGAACTTAACATATTACTCAAAACTTGCCACTGATTACATCTATCTGAAGAAAATTGAAGGGAATAAGAAGCCTGGTGAAAATAAGTCTATACTTCTGTTGAAATTTAATGTAACCCCATAGGCCAGTGTGTTTTTAATAATGAATGATATGGATTGACACTGGTCAAAGTATTTCATTTCTGTAGCTGAATGATCTGAGAAATACGAAAACATTTAAATTTTCAAAATCCAACCAACTACCTATCAAGTTGTAAACGGATTGCCAATATCTTTGTCAAACTAAAAGGTGTTTGTGGTGAGAAAGTACAACCCCACATTCTGTACAGGGATAGAAAAGAAAAGATGGCACGTTATGTGCTGTTAAACTGTTTTCATATTTCTTAGATTACTTAGATGTTGTTGTTGTTGTGGTCTTCAGTCTGAGACTGGTTTGATGCAGCTCTCCTTGCTACTCTATCCTGTGCAAGCTGCTTCATCTCCCAGTACCTACTGCATTTCTTCTGAATCTACTTAGTGTATTCATCTCTTGGTCTCTCTCTACGATTTTTACCCACCAAGCTGCTTTCCAATGCTAAATTTGTGATCCCTCGATGCCTCAGAAATATGTCCTACGAACCGATCCCTTCTTCTAGTCAAGTTGTGCCACAAACTCCTCTTCTCCCCAATTCTATTCAATATCTCCTCATTAGTTATGTGATCTACCCATCTAATCTTCAGCATTCTCCTGTAGCACCACATTTCGAAAGCTTCTATTCTCTTCTTGTCCAAACTATTTATTGTCCGTGTTTCACTTCCATACATGGCTACACTCCATACAAATACTTTCAGAAACGACTTCCTGACACTTAAATCTATACTCGATGTTAACAAATTCCTCTTCTTCAGAAACGCTTTCCTTGCCATTGCCAGTCTACATTTTGTATCCTCTCTACTTCGACCATCATCAGTTATTTTGCTCCCCAAATAGCAAAAGTCCTTTACTACCTCAAGTGACTCATTTCCTAATCTAATTCCGTCAGTATCACCCGACTTAATTCGACTGCATTCCATTATCCTCGTTTTGCTTTTGTTGATGTTCATCTTTTATCCTCCTTTCAAGACACTGTCCATTCCGTTCAACTGCTCTTCCAAGTCCTTTGCTGTCTCTGACAGAATTACAATGTCATCGGCGAACCTCAAAGTTTTTATTTCTTCTCCATGGATTTTAATACCTACTCTGAATTTTTCTTTTGTTTCCTTTACTGCTTGCTCAATATACAGATTGAACAACATCAGGGAGAGGCTACAACCCTGTCTCACTCCCTTCCCAACCACTGCTTCCCTTTCGTGTCCCTCGACTCTTATAACTGCCATCTGGTTTCTTGTGGAAATTGTAAATAGCCTTTCGCTCCCTGAATTTCACTCCTGCCAACTTCAGAATTTGAAAGAGAGTATTCCAGTCAACATTGTCAAAAGCTTTCTCTAAGTCTACAAATGCTAGAAACGTAAGTTTGCCTTTTCTTAATCTAGCTTCTAAAATAAGTCGTAGGGTCAGTATTGCCTCACGTGTTCCCATATTTCTACGGAATCCAAACTGATCTTCCCCAAGGTCGGCTTCTACCAGTTTTTCCATTCGTCTGCAAAGAATTCGGGTTAGTATTTTGTAGCTGTGACTTATTAAACTGATAGTTCGGGAATTTTCACATCTGTCAACACCAGCTTTTTTTTGGGATTGGAATTATTATATTCTTCTTGAAGTCTGAGGGTATTTCGCCTGTCTCATACATCTTGCTCACCAGATGGTAGAGTTTTGTCACGACTGGCTCTCCCAAGGCTGTCAGTAGTTCTAATGGAATGTTGTCTACTCCCGGGGCCTTGTTTCGACTCAGGTCTTTCAGTGCTCTGTCAAACTCTTCACGCAGTATCACATCTCCCATTTCATCTTCATCTACATCCTCTTCCAATCCCATAATATTGTCCTCAAGTACATCGCCCTTGTATAGACCCTCTATATACTTCTTCAACCTTTCTGCTTTCCCTTCTTTGCTTAGAACTGGGTTTCCATCTGAGCTCTTGATATTCATACAGGTGGTTCTCTTTTCTCCAAAGGTCTCTCTAATTTTCCTGTAGGCAGTATCTGTCTTACCTCTAGTGAGATGAGCCTCTACATCCTTACATTTGTCCTCTAGCCATGCCTGCTTAGCCATTTTGCACGTCCTGTTGATCTCATTTTTGAGACGTCTGTATTCCTTTTTGCCTGCTTCATTTACTGCATTTTTATATTTTCTCCTTTCGTCAATTAAATTCAATATTTCTTCTGTCACTCAAGGATTTCTACTAGCCCTTGTCTTTTTACTTACTTGATCCTCTGCTGCCTTCACCACTTCATCCCTCAAAGCTATCCATTCTTCTTCTACTGTATTTCTTTCCCCCATTCTCGTCAATTGTTCCTTTATGCTCTTCCTGAAACTCTGTACAACCTCTGGTTTCTTCAGTTTATCCAGGTCCCATCTCCTCAAATTCCCATCTTTTTGCAGTTTCTTCAGTTTTAACCTACAGTTCATAACCAATACATTGTGGTCAGAGTCCACGTCTGCCCCTGGAAATGTCTTACAATTTAAAACCTGGTTCCTAAATCTCTGTCTTACCATTATATAATCTATCTGAAACCTGTCAGTATCTCCAGGCTTCTTCCATGTATACAACTTTCTTTCATGATTCTTGAACCAAGTGTTAGCTATGATTAAGTTGTGCTCTGTGCAAAATTCTATCAGGCGGCTTCGTCTTTCATTTCTTACCCCCAATCCATATTCACCTACTACGTTTACTTCCCTCCCTTTTCCTACTACCGAATTCCAGTCACCCATGACTATTAAATTTTCGTCTCCCTTCACTATCTGAATATATTCTTTTATTTCATCGTACATTTCTTCAATTTCTTCGTCATCTGCAGAGCTAGTTGGCATATAGACTTGTACTACTGTCGTAGGCTTGGGGTTCGTGTCTATCTTGGCCACAACAATGCGTTCGCTGCGCTGTTTGTAGTAGCTTACCCGCATTCCTATTGTTTTATTCATTATTAAACCTACTCCTGCATTATCCCTATTTGTTTTTGTATTTATAACCGTATTCGCCTGACCAAAAGTCTTGTTCCTCCTGCCACCGAGCTTCACTAATTCCCACTATATCCAACTTTAACCTATCCATTTCCCTTTTTAAATTTTCTAACCTACCTGCCCGATTAAGGTATCTGACAATCCACGCTCCGATCCGTAGAACGCCAGTTTTCTTTCTCCTGATAACGACGTCCTCCTGAGTAGTCCCCGCCCGGAGATCCGAATGGGGGACTATTTTACCTCCGGAATATTTTACCCAAGAGGACGCCATCATGATTTATCCATACAGTAAAGCTGCATGCCCTCGGGAAAAATTACGGCCGTAGTTTCCCTTTGCTTTCAGCCGTTCGCAGTACCAGCACGGCAAGGCCGTTTTGGTTAGTGTTACAAGGCCAGATCAGTCAATCATCCAGACTGTTACCCTGCAACTACTGAAAAGGCTGCTGCCCTCTTCAGGAACCGTATGTTTGTCTGGCCTCTCAACAGATACCCCTCTGTTGTGGTTGCACCTACGGTACGGCTATCTCTATCGCTGAGGCATGCAAGCCTCCCCACCAACGGCAAGGTCTATGGTTCATAGGGGGATTACTTAGATAGGGAAATAAAATCCATTGCCTACGTTCAGTCCACATAATTCGTTATTAAAAAGATACTGAGGTACAGGATTCCACTAAAATTTCAAGAAAAGCAGTGGTTTACTTTCCCTAGACTTATTACCACCTTTATTTTCTTCTGAGAAACGTTATTAGTGATGACCTTTGACTAATGCGTTAGACTCCTTGTTGCCACATTAATCGGTTTCTATTGCCAAAATGACCTAAGATACACCCAACATAAATTCATAGCGAGCCCAATTTTTTCCTGCAAACTTTCCAAAATTCTTGCAGTAGTTTGTTTAATCCTAAAATATCATAATAAATATGACTATTAATGAACAATTAACATTCTAATGCAATAAAAATTGCAACAGAAATACACAACAGCAACTGATGGAAAGACGAGGCAGCAGTTTATGAAAATGCCAATTCTTGGCACAAAAATAAAGTGAAATTTCATCACGTATATTGTTCCAAACCCACAGTAATTCTCATTTAACCAACTATTTATGGCCCTTAAATATTACATCATTTCAATGCAAAAAATCTGTAGTCACCTGACCATCGTGGTAGATATGAAAGTTGGGCACATTAATCGTTTGGCGAAATACTCTCCTCTTTCCATACTTTCGCTTGCCAAAAATCTTGTTTCGATATTTGAAACAGTTTAAGAAATATGAGGAATTTTGTGAGTATTTCATTCCAGCTTTTTCAATGGCGTGCGAGCTTGGGACGAAGCACTTTACATAAGATCCATTTTCTCAATACTGGTGATAGATAGCAATATCCTTTAAAGTTTAAAGAAAAATTCAACATGTTAACTACATTTCATACACAGCAAAACATGATGTAATGTGCACCAAATGCAAATTCATAGCGATCTCTAGTTTTCACTGCAAACTTTCAAAAATTCTTGCAGTAGTTCACTTAATTCTACAATATCACAGCGAATATGATAGGCAGTTCACCATGAAGCTGGTGAACGAAGGTATAAGATGTGCAAGAATCAAAGTTTTTCACCAAATTGTTTCCCTACAACCTTTTGAGAAAGATCGTAGTTCATCTAGTGGGTGCGTAACACTGTTTGGTCTCGAGTTTAACTGGCGTTGTCTCAGAGTTCCCACACTGTAGGTTGCGAAGTCAGTACCCAAACAGTACTCCCGATCGGTCAGCGCAGGTAGCATTCAGGGAACCCTCCTAGGTCTCACAAGAAAAACAGCACCGGACCTATCACGGTATACACGAGTAGCTCCCTCTAGATCAGCCAGCTAGCAGATGACAGAGCTGTCACAGGAGCTGTCGAACGAGCTGGCAAGTGAGACTGCAGCACTGTGCGAGACGGGATTTGTATGTTTCTGCGCTATAAGTGAGTGGCTGCCCTTCCCTTATTTTATGCATTACTCCATCTACGAATTTCCATTATTATTACACAAATTCAGTACAGCTGCACATACAGTGATACGGTCGACAGCGACTAACCTTGGAGGACTCGTGCAACACGAGTTGAGAGTCGCGGACGAGGCACTGCAGAGGCACCGTCACGTCGATCACCTCGTCCGGGGATCCCACGTCATCTTCGACGTCGGATACCGCTGCGCCGCCCCCCGAGGTCGAGGCGCCAGCAGTGGTGGGCATCAGGCGGCCGTACAGGGCACGTACCACCACCAGCCCCCGGCGGGCTTCCTCGTCCGCGCGGACACGTGCGAACGTGGCCCTCATCAGCTCGACGGCAGCCTGTGCCTCTCGTCTCGTTTCTGCCATTCTGGAACATTTCGAAACCAGTTAATTATATGTTTGTTTGTTTTGTTTTAGTGCACAAAAATAACTAGGATCATATGTACCCGTGTCAAAACTGTGCACCACCGAGACAGAGAGGAGTAAAAAAGGACTAGCCATCAATCCCAATTGACAGAAGAGAAAACAGCTAAAAGCAATGGCGTGGAGAAAGGTCTGCAAAATACACCATAGAGAAACAGAGGTTCAGAACTAAAAATCAAATGGCCTCGCCATATTGCTACGACAAATAAAAAGTAAAACGAGGTCGGCAGCACGCACGTCGTTTGCTAAAATGACCGATAACTCAGACGGCAAATACAAACGAGAACGTAAGAGGTCAAGAAAGGGCAGTGTGTCAGGAAATGCTGGACTGTCAAATGTTGTGTGCAATTTCCACAAGGTGGTGGGGGAGAACCACTTAACAAATGGCGACGGCTAAAAAGACAGTCCCCAATATGCAACCTAGTTAAAATGATCTCGTGGTGAGAGAGCCGAGAGGAGGTCGTCCGAGCCGCTGGGAGAGGCTCATTCCCATTAACGAAGGACCAGTGGTGTTGTCAAAGTGACACCACACGGCGACAGACGGCAACACAGAGATTGTCGGAGGGAATGTAAGAACTGGCGGGCTGAGGTACGAGGACTGCAGCCTCGGCAGCAGCAGCCTCGTTTCCTGCCAGACTGACGTGGCCAGGAACCCACTTGAACACCTTAGTGACTATCAACAGTGAGCAAGTGACCATCGTTCCTGGACCCATTGTACTAAGGGATGGACGGTGTACAGCACACAGAGGCTTTGTAGGGCACTGACGGAGTCCAAGCTAACGATACAACTCGAAAAGCCCGTGTCGCCGGATGTACTGCGTGGTCCGATACGGGGCGAAGAACTCTGCAGTGTTCCGGAAGACGATACTGAAAAATGTCGGTGCGAATGACAAAAGCACGTCCGACACCACAGTCAGTCTGAGAGCCGTCAGTATATACAGAGGTACCACGCAAAGTCCTGTGCAAAGGTCACGAAACTGAAGGCGATAGAGTGATGCTAGAGTACTGTCCTTACAAAGCAAATGAAGGCCAAGGTAAGCAGGGACCGCCACGCGAAGCCGAGGTGGTGAAGTGTTTACACCCACCGGGAAAGTTGCAGGTAGCGTGAAGTTAAGCTGCCGGAGAAAGGGCCAAAAGCGAACTCCAGGAGGTAACAGAGAGCTGGGATACAGTCCATACTGGTGATAAAAGGAGTCACTGAAGAAGGAGGCATAGGAGGGGTGGCCACGCACGGCAGACGAATGGCACACATACCTGGAGAGGAGAACGTTACGGCAGTACGACAGCAGTAGTTCGGCAGCTTGCGCATACAGACACTCACCTGGGCTAGTGTAAAACGCCCAAGTGGCCAACAGTTTTGAGATGCCGTAAGAGGGACGGACGTGCAGATGCATAAACGAAACACGTGTAGTCTAGTTTTGGGTGGACAAGGGACCAGCACAAATGGAGGAGGGTCGTTTGATGTGCTCCCCAGGAAGTACCACTGAGCACATGTAGGAAACAGAAGGACTGCTTACAGTGAGCTACCAGGTAAGACGCGTGGGAGGACCAAAAAAGTTTCCCAGGAGCCCCAGGAATTTCGTAGTTTCAAAGAACGGAAGAGCGACAGGCCCAAGATGTAAAGGTGGTGGAAGAAACAGTTGCGCTGCCAGAAATTCATACGAACGGTTTTGTCAGTGGAAAAATGAAAGCCACTGTTGACGCTCCACGAGTAAAGGCGAATGAGACACCACTGGAGACGCCGCTCGACGACACAGGTCTGTCGAGAACTGCAATAGGTGGCAAAATTGTCAATTAAAATGGAGCCGAAGACACCCAGCACGAGACAGGCCATTACAGGATTAATGGTAATAGCAAAGAGGACAGCACTCGGGACGAAACCCTGACACACATCATTTTCCCGGACAAAAGTGTCTGACAGGGCAGAACCCATACACAGCTTGAAAACTCCGTCTTTCAAAAATTCCTGAAGGAAACGGGGCAGGCAGCCACGGAAGCCCCCACGTGTAGTGAGTACGGAGGATACCGGTCCTCCGGCAGGTGTAGTAGGATTTCTTCAAATCGAAAAACACAACCACAGTCTGGAATTTCTGC
The DNA here is from genome assembly GCF_021461385.2 of Schistocerca piceifrons. Classification (NCBI taxonomy): domain Eukaryota; kingdom Metazoa; phylum Arthropoda; class Insecta; order Orthoptera; family Acrididae; genus Schistocerca; species Schistocerca piceifrons. Next base: position 142,891,423 of record NC_060148.1, on the reverse strand, counting down.
AGAAAACCCATTCCTGACACGGGTGGTTAAAGTGACGAGACGGTCAACTGCAGAATGGCACGCTCCAAATCCACACTGTGCATCTGTAAGTAAATTGTGAGATTCGAGCCACCGTACCAGCCGGGCACGGATCGTACGTTCCGTCACCTCGCAAACAAAGCTGGTGAGAGAAATGCGGCAGTAGCTAGAAGGAAGCTGTTTGTCCTTACAAGGCTTAGGTACGGGTATAACAGTGGCGTCACACCAGTGTGTGGGAAACGTGCCATCTGCCCAGATGCGGTTGTACGTATGAAGCAGAAAGTGCTTGCCCGAAAGAGTGCTGAAACATTCGAATGTGAATTTTGGCCTGGGGTAGAGGATTGGGATGAAGTTAGAGCACGATCTAGCTCCCTCACAGTAAAGGTGGCATTGTAGCACTCACAATTCCCTCGTTTTTCAGGGAGGAAGGCAGGGTGATAGTGGGAGGAGCTCAAATCTCAGCAAAATGACAGCCCAGAGTGCCGGAGATAGCAATAGGGTCTACAATGGCATCGTCTGCTACTGTCAGGTCGGAAGGTGGGAAATTGATGTCGGTCCCAGAGAGCCGTCGGAGGTTGGCCCACACAACAGAAGAGGGAGTGGAACTGTTATAAGAATTAGTGAACGAAATCCAGCTTTTTTTGCTATCCTGAAGAATGTAACTACGCTGTGTGGCATCTGTTTATAATGAATTACACCGTGGGATCACACTAAAAAATGCGGAGAACACGTCTCCGTGGGAGAATTGCGTCGCGTCACGCCTCAGTCCACCACAGAACTGGGACACGGCTCTGTAAAGAGGAAGTGCGAGAGATGGAACGTTCCATGGTGGTAAGGGTAACATTTTTAACATAATACTCTATCTGGTAATCACAACTCGGGAAACGTCGTTCGTCGAAGGTCGCCACGGAGGAGTTATGCCTACTGTCGTGGGAGTCGGCAAACGGATAGCACAGGGGAAACGGTCACTCGAGTACGTGTCAGACATAACGGACCACTCGAGACGACGGGCAAGCTGTGCGGTGCAGAGGGATAGGTCCAAATGGAAGTAGGTATGCATAGAGTCTGAAAGGAACACAGTTGCTGCTGCATTAAGGCAGAAGAGTTAAGTCGATTAAGGTCAGCCACGAGGGCACCTCTCTGACAAGTTCTGGGAGAATGCCGAACAGGATAGTGCACATTAAAGTCACCGAGCAGCACAAACGGGTGAGGTAGCTGCCCAATGAGCTGGAGGGAGTCTGCCCCGGTGACATCGTATGACGGAGGGAGAAGGTTAAGTGAGGAAGGGAAAGGCGAACTGCAACAGCTGGAAGACTGGTAGTCAGGGAGATGGCTCGACTTTGAACATCATCCTGTATGAGCGACACGACTCCCACACGAGACGAAATGCCATCCTCGGGCAGAGGGCGGGGGGGGGGGGGGGGTCAAAATGGACCGGGAAGAAATGCAAGAGCTTAAAGCGGTCTTGAGACTGCAATTTTGTTTCCTTAAGGCAGAGAACAAGTAGATGCTGCAATTCTAAGAGCAGCTGTAACTGCTCTCTATCGGATCGAAGACCGTGAACGTACCATCGGACGAGAGTCGTGACGAAAAAATGAAGGGGTGTCATCTCGGCGGCTTCAAAGACTCACTGCTACTGAGCACAGAGACAGGAGGATCCTACTCCACGAGGTCCACAGGAGCGTCGGCATTCTCCTTCTGTCAGCCTGCGGAGTACGGGGCAAAGGAACGGTCGGAGGTGCGTACCGCAGACACGGACTCCTTCCAACTGGGTGCCCCCATCTTAGGAGATTGTTCACCCCTCCCGAACACCTGACAGAAGGACCAATCAGCAATTTGGGAATCGCTCCTCCCTGGGCCTGGCCTGTACCAGGCGGTACGTGCGAACCTACCTGTCGACCCAGGACTGGGAATTACGCGTGACCCAGTCACCTATTGATCATCAGATGCACAGGCCGGCCTTCAGGAGCGCACGAGGAGGAGGAGGAGGAGGAGGAGGAGGAGGAGGAGGAAGAAGAAGAGGAAGAATAATAAGAGAAGAACCTCAAATGCCAAAGTGGAGGAAGGATAGGAGAAGGCGAATGCAGAAAGAAAAAGGGAATGAATGACAGTGGAGAGTATACTAATATTGACTACCAAAAATGCAGAATACATTTCCAAAAACAGTCCAGACATGTTCCCCAGGGGAAGGGAAATAGAATAGCAACAGGACGGACATGCAGCACGAAAGGGAGGGGGGGGGGGGGGCATTAATTTTAGGTTTTCTTACGGTAAGAAAGTTTTATAAAATAATATTATGTCGATGCATAAGTTCGTAGTATTTTTCCACATTTTTAATAAACAAAAGAGATATATGTAACAGAGACTTTAGTCATCAATAATATATTATCCTTCACTGTTTACAACACTGCCAATGCTGGGCTAACTTTTCTCTTCTGTGACTTGAGAAATCGTGTGGTTTTGAGGCAAAGTATTTGCCGAGCCACGTTCGGAGCACATTTTCATCCAGAAAGGAAGTTCCTTGACGATTGTTCGATTGAGAGCAGAAAAGGCGAAAATCTCTGGGCGTGAGATCAGGTGAATAAGGTGAGTGCAGAATGACTTCCGAACCCAACTGCCGTACATTGCTTTTTGTCAGTCTAGCAGAATGTGGGCGGGCGTTATCACGGGTAGCACCACTTCACGCTGTCGTCGTCCTCTGACTGTGTCTGTGAGACGTCTCAGTCATTGACAATAAACATCAGCAGTTATGGTTACACCTCTGGGAAGCAAAACAAACCATTGCTGTTTCACCAGATGCATAAAATTTTGTTTTGTGGATGCTGCTTTGTTTGGTCTCTACCTTTAATTTCTTTTCCTTCTGTTAGCATAAAGACACCACTTATCACCACCAGTGGTGACACAGGATAGGAATGGTTAGTGCTGTTCACGAGTGAACTAATGACGATCGAGCACAGATGCACATATGGCGACCCATTGATTTCTGTGATTTTGGCTTAGAGCATGCGGTACTCGTACCAAATCTGAACTTCCCCAGTATGTTCAAATGTCACACAATGGTGCAATGACCACGGTTAATTACATTTGCCAGTTCTCTAGTATGCTGACACGGAGCATCGTGAATTAACGTGTTCAAACAATCTTCATCAAACACTGGCCATCTACCTAAATGTGGAGAGTCAGTAATGTCAAAATGATTCTCCTTAAAACGAGTAAACCATTATGCTCTCTCCATTGACATTATCCCCATACACGGTGCAAATGTTTCTGGCTTCATCCACTGCTGTCACCCCCCTATTGATCTCAAACAGAAGAACATGTCACAAATTTTCTAATTTCTCCACTTGGCACTATTTTCTAGTGTCCACAGTTCCACTCACTATCTCTGAATGACAAAATAGCAACAATTTAACTGAAACAGCAAAAGTTAATGACAAATAAAAAATGAAAATCGATAAATAAACCCATATGACCTGGAATACCAATGTGCAAGACAAAAATACAAACTTATGCATCAATGTAATATTATTAGAGAGGGAGAGAGGTACGTTCAGTTTTGAGTTTTGAGATGTGGATTGGCCAGATACAGAATTTGGCCACATTAAATCCAGAAATTTTCTCATAAATATTAGAGGTGCAAACCATCCTGTACTGTCATAATCTATAAATGAGCAAGTGTACAATTAATTTCTTTTTAATCCTAATAATTAAATGGAACTAAAACAGTCTTGAAAGCTGTTATTTATACACTGTGTAAAAAACAGTGCACCCAAACTTTTGGGAAACAATCTTCACACACACACACACACACACACACACACACACACACACACACACAGAGAGAGAGAGAGAGAGAGAGAGAGAGAGAGAGAGAATAAAATACGTCATATCAATATGGGTTTGAAAATGCTATGTTTCCATGTTAGAACTCATTTCATATTGCTCTTCACATAATCACATGAATCCAGGATCAATGGAGAAACTTACTGTGCTTTCTCAGAAAATCCCCCACGTTCCTGTTAGAATGTGCGCCTTTACAATTTCGACAGAACATATATTTTGTGCATGACGGACCTCTGTTTCTATGTGAACATTTGTCAGCTTCTAAATAACATATTCTATGACGGATGGATAGGTAAAGGGGGACTTACCCCTCGGCCGATACTCTCTCCAGATCTAAACCCACACAGTGCATCAGAGACTTGATGTAATGGTGAGTTGACACGTATCCTTGGTAACATTCTGAACATTTCATTTACGGAAGTGTTTCACACTGTGCTGAAACTTTCTTTTCCTGTGAGTTTCCCAGGACTAATATATTGAAGAGTTGTAGAAACTGAGCTCTAACTTGGAAATAAAATGTTTCCAGACCCATGACCATATATGTATTGTTTTCCTCTACATGTGAGGAGGGTTTCCTGAAAGTCTGGCCATACATTCCTTACACACTATATGTAGGTGATATCCTACACACAAGGTGGGTGGGAAATAACTATGTTTTGAAATTGACATACTTTTCATCTTTGCAAAGTTATTTATTTGAAATTACTACATTACATACACTGTTATATGGGGATATGATTGCAAATGTTGACAGTGTGTAACGGTTCACCTAATTTGTTTCTTCATTTGTTGTCCTCAGTGTCGACATACTGCATTGCTAGACCAGCTACAAAATAGGGTTTGTAATTTGGACACTGACTACTGTAAATAATGTAGCCGACAGAGGCACAGTTGCGTTTCACAGCAGCTTACTTTCACTTTTCACAACCGCCCCATATACACATTTAATATGGCCAGTGCACTATTATTGTAACTTCCCATAAGCCTCATTAATAGTTAGCAGGCAAACATCCACATACTGCTACAGTAGTTTACTGCTGAACATCTGTGAGCAGTAAAAGCCTAACCACACAGTTCACAGTTTTTTCGGAATAATCAGGTACGTATGGAACAGACACTGTCATTGCTTCAACACACGGCCTATTGGTGTAACACTTATTTCACTGTTAAGTTGATGCATTGTTGTCGTTCTAACTGACACAGGTTCCTCGTCTGAAACTCAGCCGTGAACTGACTGCCCCGTGACCAAAAATCGGACCCTTATAAATCATCACAATAATAGGTACTGAAACTTCACATAGTTCGATGTTTAACTTACATAAATAACAATTAAAACATAACTCATTAAATTAACTGAATACATCGAAACATTGGATCTTTTTAACAGTTTCTTCTACTGCAACAGTTAGGCTGAATTATTTGATTAAAACATGAAATTAACAAATATAAGTGCACAAACAATACTTTGGGCAAAACTGTGAATTACTTTGGAATTAATTAAGGGCTGGCTTTGCTAACATATTTTCGAATAGAGCCAAATAGATACTTTAAGGTTACTAGCATTTCGTCTTCCAAATGTTTACAATTATTACAGGATTTATATTTCTTTATCAGTCAATTTAAGTTACGAAACAATAACTGATTTCACCCTATAACAAAGGATACTAACTAGGAATAGTCAAAATAAACTAGAAAATCAATTACATACCGAAAACTAAGCACAAAATTAGAGTGGGTGTAAAAGTCTTTAAAACTGAGGGCCAAATTTTCTCTTATATGGAAATGCAGATTATATTCACATACGTTACTGGTCATTAGTAAAAAAAAAAAAAAAAAAAAAAAAAAAAAAAAAAAAAAAAAAAAAAAAAAAAGAAGAATTTTAAGGAGGCAGATGGCAAAACAAGAGGGGACATAAAAAATATCCCAGCTCGCTTCTTCACAAGTCCATTAAATCTCAATGTAGGCGTCTGTGACGTCGACCAATCTCCTCGAACGAACTGGAACGGAAGCCACAGCTTTCTGGAGGAAGTTGTGTGGGATGTTGGTTTTTTAACAAAAACAATAATTTTAAACTAGGTGTGTCTCTTTTGTCATAGGTGTTGAATGAAACCTTGAAAATGATGTAGCAATCATTAATTTTGGTTAAGTAAAATGCGAGATGCAGTGTACCGAGGAAAAAGATTATTATATACACGATGGAAAACGCAGCACTGATAGTTTTTCACAGTTAGCTGAGGAACATTCAGTTACACTGCAGTATGCAAAATACTCTCCTAAAGTTCAGGGATTTCTGAAATACACTAACTGATGATGATGATGATGACGACGACGATTGGTTTGTGGGGCGCTCAACTGTGCAGTCATCAGCACCCGTACAAAGTCCAAATTTTTGCACAGTTCAATTTGTACACAGTTGAATCTAGCCACTGTTACGAATGATGATGATGACAAATCAAACACCCAGTCCCCGCGCAGAGAAAATCCCCAACCAAGCTGGGAATCGAACCCAGGACCCCGTGATCCAGAGGCAGCAATGTTAGTCACTGGACCACGAGCTACGGACATACACTAACTGATGTAAAGTGCAGTGACAGAGAGAGCACTGAAACTGTGAAAAACTGAACACTTCCAGTTTACATCATCCTTTCACCAGTGTGCGGTGTCACTGCCTCGAGCAGCACTGCAGGATGCACTTCAGCAAGGGGGATACCACCTCTTGCTCTGATACTGCTTGCAAAGCAAATAATATTTTTTCCTTTTTCTTCTTCTTGTACATACTAAATACATGAACTGTGGGTGTATGACATATCCAAACCCCACTATTATCCAGAATATAATTTACACGTAACGGATAATAACTGTAAAAATATTTCATGTAGAAACACTGTCTAACATACTGATTGCTACTCCACAAGAGCTGGTTAGATCATCTTGCTGAAGCTGTAGCCTTTATGTGGAACACCTGGTTGCTCAGAAGACACAGATGCCAGTTGAGCATTAATGTAAATTGATGACATTTTCAGCAACATCTCTAAAATCATATTCATCAAACAGCAGTCTGAACACTGTCCCTGAACATCACTAGCATCAAAATATTCATGGGCCTCTACTGGGGAGATGGTGCACCTGTGTCATTTTTTTTTTTTACACATAAAAAAATATTTCTTTTTATCTCTTCTTTAAAAAAACTTTTTGTAGCCTTTACGTGACATATTTTAATGTGCGCTGCATCATCAAATTACTCATTTTGGTCAGTGAGCTACATAAATTAATTAACAGAGTTACTATTTCATTGACCAAATTCAACTAATAAATATATTTTTTTCTATTTCATGTTGGCATTACTAAGTACTAGAGTAATGGAAATGCTCTGCATAAAGCAATAGAGCTGATAGACACTGGCAGACTCTTTGAAAGTAGATGTGAAGTATCCCAACAAACACTGCTAACAATGTTTCAAGAACAGTCTTGAATGATGACTCCAGGAACATACTAAAACCCCTTAACATATTGTTCACACAGGGATTGTGAGGACAAGATGAGAATAATTACATCATGCAGAGAGGAATTCAAACAATCATTCTTCCCAAGCTTCGTACATGAACAGAACAGAAAGAAACCTTAACAGTCGGTACCGTGGCGCGTACTCTGTGTCACGCACTTTGCGGTGGTTTGCAGAATACGGACATATTTGTAGATCTAATGCCCGTTCCTTAATTATTTGTCTAATTACGTTTACAAATATGCCTCTTAGAGAGCTTTCCCAAACAATTTCAAATGTGATCATTTATATTTCATTTTTATCAGCTGTCAGGTAGTAAAGACAAGTATTTACAGTAAATTACTGCAAAAAGGAAGTCTTACTTCCAAAGTCAAACAATAGAAAGCCCACGTTGGAATATCAATAATTGGAATATCAATAATATGAAAAGGATAGGTTGCACAGATTGCACCGCACCATAAAGAAGACAAGTCAAGTTGCAGACAGGTGCAACAAAAAGACTGCTACACACTGAGCATTCGGCCAAAGCAATCTGCAGAAAATTCAGAGTGTGACCATGTTTCTATCAGCATTACTACATACCTCGCGTCTAATATAAGTACTGGCCAAAATTCTATCTGTCAATCAGTACAAAATCCCACCTCTGTAGTCGAGGTCACTGATACAGACCTGTGTGGTGGCATCGACTTCGGTGAGCCAGTTCGAATCCCGGTTGTGGAAAATTTCACTGCCAGTATTTAGCTGGCAGAGGAAGGAGAGGTGGTGATCACCAGCCTCTGCACCAATTTCCCGGCTTACATTCCAAACCTCTGCTCAGTCTCCGAAGTGAGGCCACACGACACTGTCGACGGTGAACTGTCTGTCTGACAGGGACGTTAAGCTCAGTGGCCCCACTAGTGCAGTAGGATGTGTGCTGGAATTCCCTCTCCCTTCCCTTCATTCGTAACAACACAAACCCAGCAGCACAATGTACAAGCAGCCACCACAGTCATCCTCAGAGCACAGATACTGGATTTACCCCTGAATATAAGACAAATCTGAATATTAGATGACCCCTTTATTTTAAGAAGCTCCTTAAGAAAAAGCTTATTTTTAACATATTCCGAGTAATCAGAATTACAAACTGTTTTATTGACAAAGTATCTGCCAAAACATTAAAATTACGCCTATTCTAAACTTATGGCATTTATTGATTGTTTACATTAATTTTTGGACTGTTTCCTTTTCTATCTTTTTTGCTTTTTAACTTTGTTGTCTGTGGTATCACTATTTTAAATAATAATAATAATAACAATAACCATCACCACCTGCTGCCCCCCCCCCCCCCCCAACAGCACAGCTGTGAAATTTGTGTGTTTGTTGTCACAAATATTTGGCTGTTACCATATCTTAGGTTGTTGTTACAGTGGGACCTGAGAACATATCCCCTTTTTTCCCAAATACATATCAGATTTTGCTTCTACACTGACGTGATAATGTTTCTTGCTTTCAAACATATCACCTGCCCGCCACTCTCTCACTAGCTGCAAAGAACCAGCAGCCGACACACACCCTTTTCCGTTCCCGTCATAGGACACAGTGAGCTCCGACAATATTGCAGCGAGAAACACAGAAGTATTCCACTGGTCCGTATCTAAACTTTTATGACCTCCTGCAGTAATGAATACTATTGTTGAGTATTTGTCCAGTTGTAAAGTCACTTCGATTGTGACTACAAATTACAAACTACAAAAGCAATCTGCAGTTTAAATGTGGCAGATAGCCATAATAAGCCACAACACGAGGTACAGACTACCACAGTTGGCAGCACGACAGATTTGCTGGTCGCTCTCTGCTCCCCTTCCTACTCTCCTCTAGGTCTCGGCCGAGCTGACGCCACTGTTAGCCTTCCGACCCTTCTGTAGTGCTGAGCTCGAGCAACTGTGAATTACAGACTGCAGTATCTTCTAATGTGGAGCTCATATCTAAAAACTAATACACAAATGAAAGACAATAATTACGATTCACTCCATTCACAAACTTTCACTCGTCCTGCGATCTAGAGACATCCGTCAGTACTCTCTCCACAGTGGCTCTTGCCACTGTGCTTTATTCTTGGTAGAACAATTATAATTGGTTTAATGCAATATTTCATTTGTTAGACACTTCATTCTGGATTTATTTTCCTTCTCGTTTCAAGTGAACATTGCCATTATGTTCTAAAGATGATTAAAAGCCAGTAATATTTTTACCTGGTATTGTAATATGTGAACAGTGACCAAATTTCTCATTTGCAATCCACTTAGTAAATCACTACGGTCTCTCATAACCAAATAAAATATTGGTCTGGATCCTGAATTAACTGATGTTTTTTTAAGAACAACCTTCACTTAAAAAGCGGCAGCATTAATGTCTGTATACGGTATACGTACATGTATAAGAATGTTTATTGCGAACCTGTTCAAACACAACAAAAGTTTGAAAGAGGATAGAATTTAATGCTATTTCCTCCTGTGTTTCACAAAATTATCAAATTATAATCAGAGTGGTAGACTCGTGCAGTGATTTCTGATAGTTTCTCGCTTATCTCTCGCAATAGTGCTGTGCAAGCCAATGTCATGTGATTGTTTGAGCAAAGTCAATACTGAATACAGGGAAATCTTGAGCCTGTCGGAACACGAGTACCGTTTCCCAATCCCACCCTTCCGAATTCTTCAAAATAAATCAGCACACGGCCTCAATACTGAAGCTTCATCTCTAAGTGTAAGACCACCCCCACAAATGTGAAACTACCCTTATATTCTTTAAAAAACTACGTAAAAATGTTGACATCTGCAACAATAGTTAAATCTGTGAATATAAGGTGAACCTGAATCTTTTGTATGACAAATTTGGGAAAAAAAACTCGTCTTACCCTGAAGCAACAAAGAAACTGGTTTAGGCATTAGTATTCGAATACAGAGATATGTAAACAGGCAGAATATGGCGCTGCAGTCAACAACGCCTACATAAGACACCAAGTGTCTGGCGCAGTTGGTGAATCGGTTATTGCCGCTACAATGGCAGGTTATCAAGATTTAAGCGAGTTTGAACTTTGTGTTATAGATGGCACACAAACGGTGGGACACAGCATCTCCAAGGTGGCTATGAGTTGGGGATTTACCCGTAAGATCATTTCACGAGTGTACCATAAATATCAGGAAGCTGGTAAAACATCAAATCTCCGACATCGCTGCGGACAGTAAAAGATCCTGCAAGAACAGGACCAATGACGACTGATGAGAATCCTTCAACATGAAAGAACTGCAACCCTTCCGCAAATTGCAGCAGATTTCAATGCTGGACCATCAACAAGTGTCAGTGTGCAAACCATTCAACAAAACATTATCTGTATGGGTTTTTGAAGTCTAAGGCCCACTCCTGCACCCTCGATGACTGCACAACACAAAGCTTTACGCCTCGCCTGGGCCCATCATCACTGGCATTGAACTGTTGACAACTGGAAACATGTCGCCCGGTTGGACGAGCAGGCATGTCAGCAGGCAACTGTTCAAGCTGGTGGAGACTCTGTAATGGTAGGTGGGGCATTTGCAGTTGGAGTGGTATGGGGTCCCTGATACGTCTAGATATGACTGACAGGTGACATGTACGTAAGCATCCTGTCTGATTACCTGCATCCATTCATGTGCATTCCAATGGACTTGGGCAATTCCAGCCAGACAATGTGACACACCCCACATGTCCAGAACTGCTACAGAGTGGCTACAGGAACACTCTTCTCCATTTAAACAATTCTGCTAGTCACCAAACACCCCAAACATGAAGATTATTGAGCATATCTGGGATGCCTTGCAACGTGCTGTTCACAAGATATCTCCACCCCCTCGTATTCTTACGGATTCATGGACAGCTGTGCAGGATTCACGGTGTCAATTCCTCCGGCACTACTTCAGACATTAGTCAAGTCCGTGCCACATCATACTGTGGCACTTCTGTGTGTTCGTGGGGACCCTACACGATATTAGGCAGGTGTACCAGTTTCTTTGGCTCTTCAGTGTGTAATTGGGTAAATAGGGTACACACTAGACACTTCACAACAGGTCGAAGGGAGGCAATGGCAGACCACCTCCAGTACAACCTCACAATGAGCGGTGGTGCCAAATTACAACGTCTACATCCCTACATTAATTTCCTAAGTACGGGACTCCTACAACCTGACCTGAATCAGTTTAATGCCCCCGTCTTGTGATCCCCTATGAGATTCCTCACAACTTCCGTCCACTCGCACAGACTCACCTGGCCTTGTTCGCCTCCCGTTGGCGCTCCTTCTCCCGCTGGGCGGCACCCCGTGCGATCGGGTCGACGACCAGCTTCTTGACGACTGCCCAGATGACGATCGGTGTGACGGTGGCGTAGAAGATGGGCGCTGGCAGCACCTCCTCGCACAGGTGTATGGGCATGACGTACGTCTGCGAACCGCGGCCCAGCCTGGGGAGAATTCGCAGTCACAGATACAGATGTGTACAGCTACTGGTACAAATGACATCTAAATTTTTTTAAGAGAAAAATCTGTTCTTGACACTGCATAACATGGTTCAGGAATACAAAGTGTATGTTTCCTAGATTTCCAGAAAACGTTTGGACACAGTGCCCAACTGCAAATTAATAATAAAGCTCTAAACATGTGCCATAAGTTGTCAGGTATGTGAGTGGCTTAAAGACGTCCTAAGTAACAAAACTCAATACACTGTCCTGGGTGGAGACTGTTCATTAAAGACAAGTGCGTAAGGGAGGTCTGGTAAGAAAAGCAACAAAAATATTTGTTTTGTAAACAACACACCTTACTTCTTTATAGAGTCTCCTCTGAGGTGTATACACTGTCAACCAATCCTCCAACTTTTTCATCCCTCTGGAAAAACAGGTTCTGTCAAACTCTGCAAAATACTCGTTGCCTGCAACTGTCACATCCTCATTAGATGAAAATATCTTGGCAACAAGCCAAAGTTTAACGTTAGGGATCAGAACAGGAAAAACTCACTAGAGGCCAAGTCTGGCAAACAAGGTGGACGAGGAGTCAAATTTGTGCCACTGTTATCGCTGATGCGTGGGATGATGCATTATTCTGGTGAAATAGCACTTTTTAACATGCCAACCTTGATCATTTGTCAGCCAACATAAGTTTCAAATGATCCCACACTGAATCATAATACGATCCAGTTAAGGTTCTGCCTTTTTCCAAGAAATCTGTGAGCGTTACTCCTTGCAACTCACAAAAAGACAGTGGCAATCACCTTAACAGCTCACAAAGTGGTCTTTGGCTTTTTCGGTTCATTTCCACCAGCCTTTGTCCACTGTTTTGACTGCCGCATTGACTATGGAGTGTAATGATGGATTTCTTCGTAGTCAATTCTCTGTGCACGATACTAGGTGCTCGCTCAGTTGAAATGCCAACAATCTCATCGATCACACGAATTTTTATATAGCGGTCTTGCATTACCGTACCATAGGTTTTGCCAACAGCTGGTGACTTCAGCTGCACACCGAGAACATGCTTCAAGATCTGTGGTTGTTCAACCGTGTTTAAATTGATTAATACAAAAATAAATGTTCTCCAATGAGAGTGCAGAGTCCATGTGAAATTCCTGAAGTACAGTTTTGATATGTGCAGTAGTCAAACACTTCAAATGAATATGTTCTATAACAGCATGAAACTCTGTTTGCCCCATTTTCAATCACAGTCAACAAACTTTAAACAATTCAGACGGCTATCGTCAATGAACTGTATGTCGCACATTTTCAAAATGTCTCTATACGCTCCTCGGAATACTCAAACTTTCCAACCGTGAAGGTGCAACAAAAATGTTCTCTTCTTTCATGGAAATTTATCAGACTCATATCACTGTCATATTGGCAGCAGTGTTCCAGGGAAGTGTGATAAGACCACTTTTGTCCTCTATACACATGCACGACAGGACAGACTGCAGTTTGCAGCTGTTCACTGAGGGCACTGAAGTGTACGGGAAGTGTCGTCACTGAGTGACTGTAGGAGGATACGCGACTACTTGGACAGAATTTCTATGTGGTGTGATGAATGACAGCTAGCTCTAAATGTAGAAAAATGTAAACTAATGTAGATGAGTACAAAAAACACTTTGTAATGTTTGAATATAGCACCAGTGGTGTGCTGCTTGACACAGTCACATCGATTAAATACCTAGGTGTAACGCGATACGAAATGGAATGAGCGTGTATCGTTTGTGGTGGGAAAGGAGTGTGGCAGACTTGTATTTATTGGGAGAATTCTAGGAGAGTATAGCTCATCTGTAAAGGAGACTGTGTACAGAAAAGTCTCACAACCCATTTGCATGTACTGCTGAAGTATTTGCAATCCCCGCCAATTCAGATTAAAGGAAGCAATTCAGAGGCTTGCTGTTAGATTTGTTACCAGAAGGTTCAATCAGTGTGTAATTATTACGGAAATGCTCACTGAACTCGAATGGGAATCCCTGGGGGAGGTGGATACAATGCTCTTTTCATGAAATAGTGTTGAGAAAATTTAGAGGGAGAGCATTGACGGCTGACAGTGAAAAGATTCTACTGTCGTCAGTTCACGGGTCGCATTAGGACCACGAAGACGAGAGGCATTAGGGCTTGTACAGGACAATACACAAACCGTTTTTTCCCCTCACTCCATTTTCGAGAGGAACAGGAACGACCGGCAGCATGTAAGGTACCCACTGCCGTGCACCGTAAGGCGGATTGCAGAGTATCTTTGTAGAGATATAATATTTTGCACTGCATGTGCAGAAATGGTGGGCTGAGCTTCATCTCAAACCGACACGAGACCCTACATTGGTAGAAATGTTATGAGGTAAATCCAAACTATGAGTTTCTTTACTGTATTAAATCTTTAAACTGTTGGTAATTATAAGCATATAAGACTCTTATGATTTGTTTTTTTAAATAAATAGCTTTCCTACTTTTTAAATTATCTGAACCGTGCAAGGAGTTAAAGTATCTAAGTGAAATATGTAGTGTGACAAGAGATTGAAGCATTCACAGTCCTGCACTTCGCAAGTGATTTCATGTTACAAGACTTACGAGGGCTATGCCGAAAGTTTTTAGTAGCCCGTAAATCGTAAGGCGGAGGACAATGGGGTTGTTTTCATTCGAAAGAGTGATGTTTTTCAACCTCGGGACGTGTGCGCGCAGCCCCTGTCTAGCGACGAACCCCCACAGGCAGTGCTGAGTCAGAGACGGTGCAGGACGGAGCTTTCAAGCTGTGACTTTCGTGCCACGATTTTTTACGGTTATAAAAAGGGTTTAAGTGCTGAAGAATGCCATTCTCCTTTGCTGCATGTTTTTGGTGAAGCTTCGCCTTCTAGGGCCACAGTTGGAAATTGGTTTCGCGAGTTTTCGAGGGGTCGGCAGTCGATTGAAGATGAACCTCGTCCCGGTTGGCCGGCAACGGCTGTGACTCCTGAAAACATTGATGCTGTGAGGAAAATGATCAAAGGAGATCCACATCTTACATTTTGCGGCATTGAAGGGACCCTAAATATTGGATCGACAGCAGCACAGACCGTCGTTTGTAGTCACTTAGGCCTTACTAAGAGATGTGCCTGTCGGGTGCCACATTTCCTGACAGAAAGCCAAAAGGAGGCGAGAGTGGACTGGTGTCGTTTCGTGCTCAAAAAATTCAATGGAGGGAAGTCCTGAGACACCTACAATATCGTCACAGGTGATGAAATGTGGGTCTACCATTATGACCCTGAAATGAAGAGAGAGTCTTCTGTGTGCTGCTTTCCAGGGGAGGAACCACCCACAAAAGTTTGTCGAAGTCGGAGCTCTGGAAAAAAGGTGGTGGCAACTTTTTTCACAAGGGTCAGGCATCTCACCTATGTGACCTCACATACATGTTGTACAGTCAATGCCGAATGGTACGTGAACAGTTTTCTTCCAAAAGTCATCGCCACATGGGAGTCACAGCATCCAAAGCCCAAGAGTGGGCACCTCCTGCTGCATCACGACAATGCATCTGCGCACAGGGCTGCCAGAAGAATGGACTTTCTGGAGAAGAAAAAAGTGCGAGTGTTGCCCCATCTCCCCTATTCACCTGACCTGGCCCCCTGTGACTTCTTTCTGTTCCTTCAGATTAAGGAAAAAATTTGAGGGCAGCAGTTTTCATCAGATGAAGAGGCCATTGCAGCGTACAAGAGTGCACTAAGTGACATCCCAAAAAAAGGTAGGACTGACACATTTTCTAAGTGGTTTCAGAGAATGGAAAAATGTATACATGCTAATGGAGAGTATTTTGAACAGTTGTAAACATTTTCTGCACATAATTCTTTTTTCACACATTCTGCTAAAAACTTTTGGCATAGCCCTCTTAATAGTAATATACAGAGCGTTTCAAAATTACACCGACAAACTTCGAGGGGACATAGAAACTGTCTCGAGAACAAAATGAGGATAGAAACCAGTGTCTGGCAGTATCATCTGACGACGCTACATAGTGTCGAAGTTATAGGCACTGACACCTGTGTCTCTTCTACAGCACGCTTTCTCCATTTTTAGAGGATGATGTATGGACCAATACAAGAAAAAATGTCCAGTAGACATGCATACCTTAAGAGCTACTAGTACTTGTTCATCTTCACTACTGTGAAACACACATCGTCTATCGGACAAGTGTTCATAGCTCCTTAGGTAAGCATTTTAGTGCCCACGTCTACTGGACATCTTTTTCTTTTTTTTTGGCCCATACAACCACCTCTGAATGTTGCCTACCCTACAATTTCAGCACCAACAATACTAGGATATGTAATCAGTCAGAAGCAGCATACTGATTTTTGCTTGTAACTTTCAAACTGTTCATTTCTGGACCAGGGTCCCTTACCTCAGATTGATAGTATTTACCCTTCCCCATTACCCCTGAAAATATGCACCATCATGGAATCACCCTGTATACACATACATTTATGTGAGCCAGTGCCTTTAACTTCGATGCCCTGAAGCACCATCGGACGACATTTCTGGACGCACATTCTTATTCTCATTTTGTTCCTCGAGACACCTTCTGCATACCCTCGAAGTTTGTCAGTGTAATTTTGATACACACTTTATGTTACAGGGATTTATAGTGTATTTCAATTACTCTTAGTTGCGTGTTACAACATAACGTCAAATGTATTCTTAATAAAGGTCTTTTTACTTCCATCTCGGGCCAAGCACACAAGTGATGCAACATTCTGACGGCATTATATTTCACTGCAGCAGCGATAGGCACTGAGGTGGCCACCGCCACAAATTTTGCGACAGCTGGCATTCACAACAAGAACTTGTCGTTCAGAGATGCAGACATCTGAGTTCACTGTCTTAACTAAAATACAACTGCAAAAGTTAAAATAGCTAAGTGACTAAATTGTATCATGTAGTACGTCATACTAAAATCATTTACTAACCTTTCAGTTCCACTGGAGAACAGACATACTGATTTGTTACGTACGAAATACCTCACTGTGTGATAATGTCGCACTCAGAATGTGTACCTGAGGAAGATTTTGCACTGTCACTGAAAAAGTTTTAAATTAAAGTGATATTGAGGCCATTCATTGCTTAGGGTTTAGAGAAGCTTAAGGACAAGCAACGGTTACCGAAGTACAAAGTGCACCAAATTTATATGTCCGGCAAACTAAATCGAGAGAGGAAAAAGTGTCGTATCTCATTAAGGAAAGCTCTGGAGAGAAGGGTGAGAAGAATTGTGGTTCAAGTTGAAAAGAGTAGTTGACCATGCACTGGATAGATAAGTGTTTCGTGCAGCAGTTCGCAGTGGGAGGGACCCTCTACGGTATACAGTGTCTTTAAGGTAACTTCTGAAGAAACGTAATAAAATAAGAGGAAACTTCTCTCGGAAGGAAAAATATAAGTGTCCCCTTCTCCCAGGCACTATTCAAGTGTGGCACGGACGAGGAATAGTCTGAAAGTGGTCCTACGAATGTGAAACTCCCTGGCAGATTAAAACTGTACCGGACTGGGACATGAACCTGGAACTTTTTCTTTTCACAGGCGAGTGCTCCACCAACTTCTGTGAAGTCTGGAAGGTTGGAAATAGGTTGCGAGTTGTGCTCGGGCAGCAGCACCTGCAAAGGGCGACGGACCTGTGTCCGACACAGTTCTCACCTGCCGGGAAGTTTCCTATCGGTGCAAGCTCCACTGCAGAGTGAAAATTTCATTCTGGAAATTCTATACGCGAATTGCAGTGTGGTCGCTCAGATCCAGAGGGAACAGATACGCAATACTCACTTGAGCTTGAGAGAGACGCCGACGGGCAGCCCGACGGTGACGGCAGCCGACACGCTGCTGTGCTCCGACACCTTCTTCTCGCAGCCCACCTCCACCAGAGCCCCGAACGTGCCGGCCCTGGAACCGAGCGACGCTACAGTACAGATTTTGGGGTCACGTCGATTTGGGGGGGAGGAGACCAAATAGTAAGGTTAATCGTGAAATATCTAACGAGATTCACACAGGACACTCACCGTAGTTTAATTTTGTTTAAAATATCTGGTAATTCTCATTTGACATTAAAAATTCTCTCTCTTCCTTACTGCAGCATCACAAACTCGTTTTAACTATCGAAAACTTCACGGTATCAAAAGTTTTTTGTTTTCCTAAGCCATTGGAAAGCTGTTTCCGTGGTGGGCTCTGCACGAGATGGTCCTGCATCATTTTCTGAATCTATAGTTTCTTTTGTTTCACTTTCTTGCAGTTCCTACTGCACGGTGTGGGCAGTTGTGTCCGTGCTACGAGTCAGTGCACGCACAGACTAGACATTACACACACATTTGCTCACGGTTGATAATCTAGATAATTGCAAATACGTATGACTGAGGTCCAGATAATTGAGTCTCCACTGTATTCATAAACAATTAGTTGTTTCACATTTAAATATGTTCATATTATATACATTTAGATTAACACTGAAGCATTTTATTTAAATTTCTGTAATTTCATTTTTATTAAGAGTTTCAAAGAAATACCAGCAATTACTATCAACAATGGTGTAAACTTATTGATTTTATACACTAGCGGCCATTAAAATTGCTACACCAAGAAGAAATGCAGATGATAAACAGGTATTCATTGTTCAAATATATTATACTAGAACTGACATGTGATTACATTTTAACGCAATTTGGGTGCATGGATCCTGAGAAATCAGTACCCAGAACAACTACCTCTGGCCGCAATAACGGCATTGATATGCCTGGGCATTGAGTCAAACAGAGGTGTACAGATGCAGCCGTCCATGCAGCTTCAAGAGTAGTGACTGGAGTATTGTGACAAGCCAGTTGCTCGGCCACCACTGACCAGACATTTTCAATTGGTGAGAGATCTGGAGAATATGCTGGCCAGGGCAGCAGTCAAACATTTTATGTATCCAGAAAGGTCCATACAGGGCATGCAACATGCGGTTGTGCATTATCCTGCTAAAATGTAGGGTTTCACAGGGATAGAATGAAGGGTCGTAACACATCTGAAATGTAACGTCCACTGTTCAAAGTGCCGTCAATGTGAACAAGAGGTGACTGAGACGTGTAACCAATGGCACCCCATACCATCACACCGAGTGACATGCCAGTATGGCGATGAGGAATATACGCTTCCAATGTGTGTTCACCGTGATGTCGCCAAACACGGATGCAACCATCATGATGCTGTAAACAGAACCTGGATGCACCCGAAAAAATTACGTTTTGCCATTCGTGCACCCAGGTACGTCGCTGAGTACACCACCGCAAGTGCTCCTGCCTGTTACGCAGCGACAATGGTAACCGCAGCCATAGTCTCCAAGCTGATAGTCCATGCTGCTGCAAACGTCTTCGAACAGTTCGTGCAGATTGTTGTTGTCTTGCAAATGTCCCCATCTGCCGACTCAAGGATTGAGACGTGGCTGCACGATCCGTTACAGACATGCGGATAAGATGCCTGTCATCTCGACTGCTAGTGATACGAGGCCATTGGGATCCAGCACGGCATTCTGTATTACCCTCCTGAACCCATTGATTCCATATTCTGCTAACAGTCGTTGGATCTCGACCAATAAGTCAGAAATGTGATGGTACGCATTTCTCCTCCTTACACGAGGCATCATAACAACGTTTCACCAGGAAAGGCGGGTCACCTGCTGTTTGTGCATGAGAAATTGGTTGGAAACTCATGTCAGCATGTTGTAGGTGTCGCCACCGGCGCCAACCTAGTTTGAATGCTCTGAAAAGCTAATCATTTGCATATCACAGCATCTCCTTCCTGTCGGTTAAATTTCGTGTCTGTAGCATGTCATCTTCGTGGTGTAGCAATTTTAATGGCCAGTAGTGTATCATATCTGTGTTCTTCTTCATTGTGAACAGACTTGGTACAAGCGTAATTGTAAATTGACTGCCTGGATGGAAATGTGATGTCAAATGGGCACTCTAGGTGGAAGAGCTGCTGTAAATGGAGCTACCATGTTTTTGTATTACTGCTGAAGGCAGAGGTATCTTTTGTTAATCATTCAATGTGCGAAAATATTAGTGAATATAATTGTTTCAATGTTATGAAACTTTATTCCATCAAAAAACCACTGGCAGCAGACAGCGATACCACCAAAAAGATAACAAGCGCTATTTTATAACTCTAGATAAGGGCGGGGGTTTTTATGCGACATCCTTTAAATAATGATCATCATCTTATTAGAAGACTAATCACTGAAAATTAAGCTCTGAAGCTGAAGGGTAATTGATGACTGTTTTTTGTCTAGGGTGTGTAATGAGCCACCCAAGTTTCATCTCCGGTCACAATACAGCTCAGGAAACCCTCACCTTCCAATTCGAGTCACTCAAGAAGCTTGCAGGTGCTACTGACAAGATTTTTCTTGTGGTGTTCAGTCAGCTTTGTTCTGACCCATCTTGCGCACAGTCTCCTGTATGCCAACATGAGTGGCTAATATGAGAGTTCTGGAGAGTTGTGGAAACATCTCAGAAATTTTATCTACTGTCAATCGGCAGTCATCATGAACACTTTCCTCTATCTTTTGCACCAACTCGTCACTCAAAATGGAAGGTCTTCCACTCCTCTGTTCATCACAAACAATTGTTCTGCCTCTACTAAAATTCCCGCACCGCTTAAACACACACTTTATTTTGTAGCACATTCGGCAAAAATAATTTTGATCTGTGGAAATATTTTGGTAGGTGTTGCTACAAACGCGAGTAGGATGTGGATTACACTTGGTGGCATTTCTTTCAGACATCTTTCACGCAACTGGATATTACAGCGTGAGCTTACATATTACCGTGTTCCTTTGAGGCTCGCTCTGGTCAGAGAAGCTACCCCAAACCCTCACAGTGACCAACCCTTAAAAAAGCCTGTTACGGTTACAGTACATTTACTTTCCGAACATGCCTCGTATTTTGAAGATTTTGGAAGGGTTCGAGAGTGAACAGTGACACCCAGTTTGGCTGAGAAATAGGACAAACCAGCAACCAAAATGAGTATGGTACCACTGGCATTTGACCAAAATTAGTTAGGTTTTGTGATACTGCCAGCATGGGAATGTACACTACATATTTCAGCTTTTTATGAATCTACCACATTTGAATAGAAGATTGCCTGGACACATTTGCAGCCACAATTGAATTGATGTTAAAATTGGACAATTACTCAAAAATAGTTTACATTTTTGCAGGAGCAGGTAAAAGTCCAGATGTGTTTCGTGCAGCAATGTTGTCAACACTCACTGCAGATACGACAGGAATGACAGGGAGTGTGTGAGTTGCTGGTTCTACGCAGCAAAAGAGAGAGCAGTGGGCAGACGACATGATTTGAAGCATGAGAAAGGAATACTGCCACATTCTCATGTCAATATCAATGCATAATCTGCTATGTATTCAGAAAAAAAAACAGCTACGTTCAGTCCCACTGTGATAACAACCTCGGAAATTGCAACATATTCAGAAAAAACAGCCAAATATTTGTGATGACACAGATTATAAATTTTATTGATTCTGGTATACATAAATACATGGTCTCTTTTCTTACCTCTTGCATGTTAGGTGAAACTATCATCCCAGATAATGATTTCAATGATTATTAAAATAGTGATACCACACACCACTGGTTAAATAGCATACAAAAAAGGAAGTGAAGATAAAAATTAATGTAAACCACTCCTAGTTGTTTACTCTATTACTCCTTTTCTTATCAAATGTGGAAAATCAAGTAACTGTGTAAGCTTAAGGATAGGTATAATGTAAGCTTTTTTAGGCAGATACTTTATATCAATAAAACAGTTCAAGGAAGCCTATGGCTCAGTTGGTAGGAGGTCTCTATTTGAAATACTCAATGAACTGGGCCTAAATAGTAAAACCACAGCTCTAATTAAGCAAACATGACATAATCATTAATTCTAAAGCAAAATTCAGATGGGTGAAGTTTGGAAGAGTTTTGAGATCAAAACTGGAGTGAAGCAGGGAAGTGGTCATTCCACACAGCGCTTTAACCGTGTTCTAGGAAAAGTCACGGGGGAATGGAGATTGTCATTAGGAGAAAGGCAAATCAATGAGAGAGTCACATTGGGTTATGAAAGTGGCAACCTACAAATAGACTGCTTAGCATTTGCCGATGACCTAGCAATTAATGAAAACTAAACACTGAACTACTGAGAGAACTAACAAGTTCTAGTATCTAGGAGAAGTAACAGAACAAGACATTTCACAGAAAGAAGACATTAAAGCAAGAGTTAATAAGATGAAAATAACGTACTGTCTTACTATGGAAATAAGTACACTGTCCAGTCACTTAAATGTGACCACCTGTCAAAAGCTCGAATGACAACCTTCAGCAGTGTGGACCGCTGGGAGACGTGTAGGAAGAGTGGCAACGACGTTCTAGAAGATGCCGAGAGGTGTGTGAAACTGTGCAGTTTCCAGTGCTGTGGCAAGCTGTGCTACGTTTCTCAGCCCGATGGAGGTGGTCCCACTTACTTTAGACTGGGTTTAAACCCAGGTAGTTTGGTGACCAGGGAAGTACAGTTAACACATCCTGGTGCTCTTCAAAGGTGCGCATCACACAGAACTGTCCTTCCGGCAGATGCCACCGTGCCGGGGAAAATCAAACTGCTCGTAGGAGTGGATGTAGCCTCTGAGAATAGATACGTAATTGTGTCGATCCATTGTGCATTCCAGAATTAAGAGGTTACCTGAGGAATGCCACGTAAACATCCTCCATACCAGGGCTTCCCAACGTGTGGTCCGCGGACCCCTTAGGGGTCCGCCAGCTCTTTCTAGGGGGTCTGCGACCACCTTTCACCAAATCGTGTAAAATAAAGAGTAAAATTATTCAATAAAAGTGTGAAAATCAAATTCATCACTATTTTTTTCTTTTTCATTTGAAAAACAGACTTACTTTTACTTCAGGTCATATTCCCAAGCAGCCTTTGCGGTTCCTAGGTGAGAACGCATACATAGTTTAGTGCCGGAGAATGCGGCATCTCTGATCGACTGTTTCGCAACAATATGGGGGTCGTTTGTGTGCCGGCTCACGGCGCTAGATGCACTGAAACCTTTTACGCGGGGAGCGAGCTCTGTCGACCAACCACAGCACTCTCTGGCACGTATGCGGCCCCAGGCATCATTAAATGTTAAACTTGCTTTACCAATGCAGTGATTTTTGACCAGTTTATTACTTCTAACATGGATCGGTGCTGAATTCAGGATAATTGAAGAAGGGTGCAGTTTCTCCATCGCCTCCACAACAAGGGAAGTTTCCAGTTGAAATGAATGAGAAGGGAGGAAGACCAAAGGAAGAACAATCACAGGAACCTCCACAGCCGGATTTATTATGTGAAAACGCTGCAAGTACTCCATTGGTTGCAGTATCCTATGGCAGTGGAATAACCGAGAAGCGTAAGTACAATGAAAGCTAGTTAGAAATGGGCTTAATGGAGACAAAGGAGGGTAAAGCTCAATGTGTAATTTGTGCGCGAGTCCTTCCGAACAGTCCAACGGTTCCAGTTAAATTGCGCCGTCATTTTGAAGGTACTCACCCTGATTTCACAGCTAAAGACAACGATTTTTTCAAAAGGGACAGTGCTGAACTACCTGCTTCTCAGCACTGCATGAAAACTCACGCAAGAACAATTAATGAAAATTCATTACAAGCTTCTTTCTCGATTAGTTATCGAGTGGCAAAAACAGGCAAAGCTCATACCATTGCAGAAAATCTCATAAAGCCGTGTGTTAATTATATTGTTTCTCGCATGCTAGACGAAAAGGCAGTAAAGCTTGTATCTCCGGTGCCATTATCAAACAGTACTGTCAAGAGACGCATTGTTGACATGTCAAATGATGTGAAAGACACTTGTTTCTCGCACCCAACACAATAGATAGATGAATCCACTGATGTTGCAGGATTAGCGATTTTATTGGCTTTTGTCTGTTATGAATATTCTGGATATTTTGAGAAGGACCTCTTATTGTGCAGACCACTACCTGCCAACACAACAGGTGCTGAAATATTGCGTCTACTGGGTGATTTTTTAAGGACTAACGAAGATACGAGGTCTAATTGCATAGACGTGTGCACAGATGGCACATAAGCTATGACTGGTCCTACAGTCGGAGCAATAACGAAAGTAAAAGAAAACGCCAACAACTGCAGCAGTAGTCATTGTGCCCTCCACAGATACGCTTTAGCTACGAAACAAATGCCCGTTTTGTTCAAGAAAGTTTTAGACGAATCCATTCAAATCATTAACTACATAAAATCAAGGCCGTTGAAGACAAGACTTTTCACAATACTGTGTGAAGATATGGGAAGCCTTCATCGTTCCCTGCTTCTCCACACGGAAAAGTCTTAGCTTTCCTTTTGGAGCATAACACCAAATTAGCAGACCTTATTAATGACGAAAGTTGGCAGTGCACACTTGCCTATTTGTCAGATATTTTCTCCAAAATGAACGAAATGAATATTTCACTCCAAGGGCAAAGTCAAACATAGGTCACTGTTATCGACAAAGTTCGAGCATTCAAGAGGAAAATCAATTTTTTGGCAGAGAGTGTCGAGGAGGGGGAGGGTCGAGTGTTTTCCTCTTCTCAAGGAGTTTTTGAAAAACAAAACATTGGCACTTGGGAAGAATTTGTTTCATCAAATCCTGGAACATCTCCAAAGCTTAATGTCAGTGTTGGAGCATTATTTCCCAACAGCCGAAGATGAGAAGCTGCAGAAATACGAATGGGTGGTCAGCCCATTCACTGTATCCAAAAAGCTGAACATTCTATCATCAAATCAATATGAGTTGTTGATAGAAATTGCCACAGACCCTACCTTGAAATCAGTTTTGACATTGACGGTTACTCACACTTTTGCATCCATTAGGATAACAAGAAATACTACCCCTTTGCTGAAAAGGCAAAATGTGTACTTCTTCCGTTCACCACAACATACATGTGTGAATCTGGATTCTCGATCTAAGCTGCCCACAAAACTAACTACTGAAGCTGTCTAGATGCGGAACGAGACATCCGTCTCCAGTTGTCAAGAACTGAACCCAACTTTTCAAAATTGTGTCAGCAGAAGCACCCTCAACCATCACATTAGGATTCCCTTATTATTCCTACAGACTCATCTATAGTAAAGAAGATAGCATTTTTCTTCGTAGATGCTCAGTGAACGTACCTGAACTATTACTCTGTAGATATTTTGTTTCTGTCTTCTATCATTTACAAAATAATTATTAATTGAATGCTGTTGGCATTGATATTTTTGTTACGAAAATTAAAAGGATCTCTAAAGCTAATTTCTTTTCTTTATAATATATTCCGTCCTCTCAGTTTAAAATATGGCCTGCCTATACTTAAATTACAATTACTTGCTATTACTCTGACACTATATTGCGACAACTGGCTGCGAGCGTAAACAAATGAGGACTTTTCACGTGCCACCGTGTAAAACGTAAACCTCCTCTGCCAGAATTGTTTCCTTTGAGAAAAAAAGTCTTACGTTCTGTGAAATGCTTTGTCTTCTTATATAGAAATAAGAGAGAGTGTTTGTTTGTTTTCCTAATCTGTTTACAGTCGAGGCTGATTGCCACGATATAGTGTCCAAGTAGTAGTTGAAGATGTCAGCTGTGGCTAAACTGTTGCCACGCCGCCTGCCAGTTGCCAGCTACCAACTGACAGTGACACTGTTGCAACGCCGCCAGCTAGCTGCCGGCTATGGACTGACAGCTGCCGTTCAGTAGATACACAAAGACGTAAAAATAACTAGACTTTCCGAGCTGTTTACATGGGCCCGAAAATCGATTGTGGAACTGGAAAATGGCTTTATAAAAGCAGATTTCCAGAATCGATTTTGAAGTGTTTACCTGACCAACCAAAAGCAGAACTGGGACATCAGCTTACGAAATCCGGTTTTGGAAACACACGTAAACTGGGTGAATGTATTCCCACACATTGCACAGCAGATGTCACAATAGTCCTTTAAAGGCAATTCCTTGGTCTCTTTTCTTTCGTGATGTGTTTGTATCCCGAATCATGGGTCTGCCTCTTTTCTTCACAGCCGAGCAGTCTAGGGCGCCATATTGTCGTGGATTGCGCGGCCGCTCCTGCCGGAGGTTCAAGTCCTCCCTCGGGCGCGCGCACACACACACACACACACACACACACACACGACTGTTACGAAATATGCATCCTCCTTACACAACAGTACCCAAACAATAGAAGTGAACAGACCACAAGCGGCAGCTTGTCAACAGCGAACAGTTTGGACGTGACATTGATTGATTGCTCTTGGAGGAAGGCAGCTCCAACGTGTGAAATGTCAATTACCAAGTAATTTTAATCAGGCTATAGTGTGTTGAACAAAGGGAGTAAATCCATTAGTAATCCACTAGTTTGGATACAGTGGGAATTCAAATTGGATCGTTAATTTCAAGTTGTATTCATTCATTTCTAAACTAAAGACTACTGATACTTTGTGGGGGGGCGGGTCATTGGGAACGTGGCACTTGCATTAAGAAGCCTTCAGTTCCCATGGGTTTCACTCTGAAATTTAAAGTTACTGTGCTCTTGCCTGACTAGGGGTCCGCCATGTTCCTTCTTACGGCCTGGATCCTTCTGAGAACTGTTGCGAGGTCTTTCCTTTCAGACTTTTTGTACTGCACACGCCAGTGGCCATCTGTCCGATGCAGCACAAAATGGGACTGATATGAGAAGGCCACCAGTCACCAGTCAGTGGACTTCCAAATGTAATATTGGCAAGCAAACTCCAGCCTTTGTTGCTGCCAGCAGTCAGCACAGGTGCAAAAACCAGGCAACTACTGTGGAGACCCATACACAGCAACATTCGCTGAACAGTCATTGAGGAGAAACTGTTTGCAGTTCCTTGCTTAATCTAGGCGGTTGGGAGGAGGAGGAGCAGATGATGAAGGAGAAGAAAATAAATTGCAATTTTGATTAGTCAGAATATCTTATAAGTAAAATTTTCTCAAGGTGCCTGAGGACAGGGGGACAAAATGAGAGTGAGTGAGAGAGTGAGAGAGAGAGAGAGAGAGAGAGAGAGAGAGAGAGAATTGTCTTATATTCAGGGTCACATTATATTCCAGTAAATACAGTATCTCTGTAGCCAAACACGCTGTAAATTACGTGTAAATCTGACATCTGTTGCACGCTACTTTCACGATGACAGAATTATAACAGCCGGCAGTACCCGTAAGCGAATGCGGTACGCCTCTGGAGGAACTCGACACATTTTTACGTGGCAGTGAGCTGCAGCGAACGCACCTGGCAGCGGCCCTCAGCTTCATCTCGCGCTCCTCCATCTTGCGGCTGTAGCTGGCACCCAGGTACGAGTGCGGCACACCGAACTGCAGCGTGCACGAGGCGTGCGACTCGGGCGTGTCGCGCACCACCGTCGTCGACATGGCCGACTGCGGGCCCACTCGCCATGTCAGGTAGCCCACGGTGTGCCGGTCCAGCTGCGTCGCGAGGGCTGCGCGGTCGCACGGGGCGTAAAGTAAGAGCATCGTGATTTTGTACTCGGGGGTAGCTCGTAACACAGTGAGAAGTGTTGACTGCACAGTAGCTCACAATAAGGACCAGCCAGAACATTACGACCACCGACCTACTGTCGATATAAACCCGTCAGGGCGATAGGAACGTCACCTGGCGAGGAACGACTGCTAGCCAGACGCGTGCACGGTGCGTGTAGTATCGGAGAGCACGTCGTCAGTGTGTAGAAGGGGGAAGGTGTGCAATCCGAATTTGACCGACGGCAGACTGACGGCCCAGAGGCTCGGCACGGGCGTTTCGGAAACTGTGCCACCTGTCAGGTGTCCAAGGTGTGCTACGACGAGTGCCTTCGACACGTGGCGAAACCGGGCGAAATTACGTCCAGAGGTTGTGGGGTCAGGCGGCACCCCTAAACACAGGTGTCACACATAGTAGGCTGGGCAGATTGGTAAGACGAGACAGGAGACAAACTGTGCCGGAAATAACATCGGGTTTCAATGCTGGGCAGAGTACAAGTGTGTCCGAGCACACAGTAACCGAAAATGCCTAACGACGGGCCTCCGCAGCCGACAACACGTGCGTGTGCAGACGATAACACTACGACACGGGCAACTACGAAACGGGCACGTGACCGTCGGCAATGGACACTGGCAGAGTGTCGCACGGTCTGACGAACCCCGATACCTTCTCCGTCGTACCAATGTGACGGCGCAAATTCGTCGTCTTCGAGGGGAAGAGCTCCGACACCTGTACTGTGGGACACAGGCAAACTGGCGGCACCCCCCTTATGCTACGGAGAACATTCACATCTGCGGATCTAGTGGAGCTCACGCGAGGCGCCTCGACCACCGAAGAGTATCGTGCACTGGTTGCAGACAATGTACACTCCTTCCTGGCAATTACGTTTCCCGACGGCAGTGGCATTTTTCAACAAGATAATGAGCCACGTCACACGGCCAAGAGTGTGATGGACTGGTTCAACGGACACAGTGGTGACTTCCATGTGATGCGCTGGCCTCCCAACTCACCAGATCTGAACACGATCGAACATATCCATATCCAGGATGCAGCTGAATGAGGCGTCAGAGCTCATCGTCCCCCATCCCATGAATGTATGGGAATTATGTGGGGAGAGAGAGAGAGAGAGAGAGAGAGAGAGAGAGAGAGAGAGAGAGAGAGAGAGAGAGAGTGTGTGTGTGTGTGTGTGTGTGTGTGTGTTGCGCCAATTCCCTCCAGCAACCAACTGAAGCTTCACTGCTTCTGCGCCATGATGTGTCGCCACTGTTATCCATGCCAAAGGTGGACATACTGGTTACTAGGCAGGTGGTCATAATGTTCTGGCTGATCAGTGTACAAGCTATGCCAAATTGAAAAGGAGGCCTTTGCTATAGTGGTGTCTTATCTGTAACCTCAGTGGGTGAATGTGTTTACTGAGATGGTGTGATGGCATTCCTAATTGCAGAACTGGAGTTATTGAGTTCACAGCAATTTCCTAATTTCTGGAGAGTTGTTTTTGCAGTTCGTTGCTGATGAATTCCTCCAGATCAGTACAAAGAGTGGTTATTCAATTTCTTCACACAAAGAGGGAGCATGCTACACAAATTTATCAAAAAATGAAAGAGATGTACAGCCAGCCGTGCATCGCACGATGCACATTATTCTGGTGGTGTCAATGCCCGACATAGTTTTCCAGTCTGCCATCCGATCCACATTTACACAGAACACAGTATGTGATGAAACAGTTTCTGCTTAACAATTTACGATCAG
Source organism: Schistocerca piceifrons (assembly GCF_021461385.2). NCBI lineage: Eukaryota > Metazoa > Arthropoda > Insecta > Orthoptera > Acrididae > Schistocerca > Schistocerca piceifrons. The sequence goes on along the minus strand of NC_060148.1, from coordinate 142,862,266 downwards.
GTGCTAATGCATATGTTATGTACATGGTGTAATATAACTAATTAGCTTACCAGCCTGCAGGTAAAAGTAGTTAGCTGGAATCTGTAATTACCAGTAATGCATTATTTTGAAATCAGCATTTTGGTAATGGTTATGGGAAAAATAATTATGTATCTTTTGAAAACAATAAGTGAATACGTCATGTTAATGTTAGCATCAAATTCCAGCTTGTAACTAATAGAAGTTAATGACTAAAATTCAATTAATCCGTGTAAAGCCAATTAACAATTCATAATGTTTCACAACACGCGATATAATTAAATTCACATAGACTCTTAGGGAATCATGTTATTACAGATGACAGACTCAGAACGCCTGTAATTAATTTCGTAATTACACCTAGAAATTTCTGATATAAATAAATCACCCTTTTGAGATTCTCACAAAACAAAGTTTCTGCATAAACTGTGTGGTGTCACAAGGCTTAGGCCTGTCCCACCCCTCATTAAATCGACCAAGACTTATACAAATAATTGGTGTATGTGTGGATGGATATGTGTGTGTGTGCGAGTGTATACCTGTCCTTTTTTCCCCCTAAGGTAAGTCTTTCCGCTCCCGGGATTGGAATGACTCCTTACCCTCTCCCTAAAACCCATATCCTTTTGTCTTTCCTTCTCCTTCCCTCTTTCCTGACGAGGCAACCATTGGTTGCGAAAGCTAGAATTTTGTGTGTATGTTTGTGTTTGTTTGTGTGTCTATCGACCTGCCAGCGCTTTTGTTTGGTAAGTTTCATCATCTTTCTTTTAGATATATTTTTCCCACGTGGAATGTTTCCCTCTATTATATTCATATCATTAATTGTAAGAACAGTTATTATTATTATTATGTTCTTTAAGTTTGTTTTTGGGTTTTCAGAAATACTGTGGGAAGAAAGTTTATTTATGTTGCAGATAATGTGGAAGACGTTGCCCAACGATCACCATGAAAGTTCGACGTAGGGCAAGTGGGCAAGGAATAAAACGAATGCTGCAAACTACCGCCAGACACGGAAGAGCCCGGACTGCGAGGGCGTCGAGCTTCCTAGGTCGTTGTTGGACAACGTCAAAGGAAGAGATATTCTGCTTTCTCTTTGTAAACAGGTTGATTGAGTCTTGAAAGGTTCATGTAAAACGTGTAGGCAGGTGACACATTAGGTGGGACCCGATGCCTGTAATACTTACACAGTTATTAAAAAGTGTTAAATGGCAAAACCAATATTTCATCATTTATACAGATAAAAAGTAGTAAAGATATAGGACTAGAAGAATTGCAGCTTCAGAACGGAAAATGATACATCGCTCAGCAATGAAGGAGGACGTAAACAGCGGGCGTTACATGGTGAAAACAAATCAACTAATAAAATAGTAAGTCTGTAATTAAGCATAAAGTCACGTAACACTGCAACTGTGAACCTTGTAATCTTATTTCGCAGTCTGTAAAGTTCTGCAACTTATATTAGGACAAAAAGTTATTCATAATTAGTAAGAAATCTGTAATTTTGTGTCAAATATTAACTGCATTTTGCTGCTTCATTTTCGTCTCAAAACCAAAATACGAATACTTGAAACAATATTCATAATAAATGAACATTTGACAGAATGTTTTGTGATGCAATTTTCTAACTATAACTCGATAAATCTGTTTTGTGAACAATGAGATCAAAAGAGAATGTATTGTCAAGAGAGTATATAAGCGGTGCTGCAGTTTAAACAAAGAGAAGGTCAGGTTCTATTGTTATGCAAGGGAAGGTTTGTGTAACTTGTGTTGTTTGAGAAAATATGCAACTATCAAACTGAAGATTTTCTGGAGGTGACTTATTTAAGACACCTGATCGTCACATGTTGAGTTCTAAGGACTATCTGGAAGTGCATTCAGCATCCCAGCTTCTGCCATGTGGTGAAGATTTCTGTTGTAAAAGCTAAGGAGTCAGCCTTCTGAAGTTTACTTAAATTGCCAGCAACTTGTTATTAAGTTATTAAGTTAGTCAGTTTCTTTAAGTGTTGCGAAGTTCAATTAATTGATCGAAAGGTGACTACGTTAGATGTGTTATGAGGCAGGATTAGGTGAAACAAAGAGGAGGTGGTGCAGGCGCAGTTGAGCTGATGGCAACAAACAGTACAAGGATATGGAATGAAATTTCACATAAGCAAGTGTTAAATTGTGAAATGAGGAGGACAACCAGGAAGAACAGGAGCGTTACAAACAGAACAACAACGGACAGGAAACGAGTGACGGTGCCCACTATTCCGGTGATGTCAGCGTGATAAGGTAGAACGTGTAGTCGAGAACATACTCTAGCTCCGTCAAAAATTTTAATGGGAGGTCTTTAACACCCTCCTTACAGCCTCGATATTTACCCGACGTGACTCTTAAATCTCCAACCCCTTAAAACAACATCTGACAGCCCAGAGATTCCCTTGTAACAAGGAAATGCAGGGCACTGTCAGCAACCCAGAAGTTTTTACAATGACGCCTTTCTACTCTCTTCCTATGCATTAGAATTGGTGTGTCAATGTCGACGGCAATTATGTAATGTTGTACTGTTCGACACGAACCATAATCATAATGTTGTTAATAAGATTTCTTTATACGTAACTGTAATACCCTCCACATTTGGGCACACCTTACATAACCTTTTATAGATAGATTTTAAGCAGTTAGGCATACTGACCTAACATTGAAAATATACCGTATTTACTCGAATCTAAGCCGCACTTTTTTTCCGGTTTTTGTAATCCATAAAACCACCTGCGGCTTAGAACTGAGTGCAAAGTAAGCGGAAGTTCGAATGTATGTAGCGCTACACAGGCATGCTTTGCAGGTACAAAGATAAATACTGGCGCCAAAACCTCTGCGTCAGTAAATAAATTAAAAAAAAAAAAAAAGGGTGGAAGACGAGCTGTGTTTCCTCTGCCCCAAGTTTCGACCACTGCATTTTCATACATTATCCATCGAAGTAAGTACAAATTCCGTACTGTTCATCTTCGAATGTTGCGCAGTGTTTCAATGTACTATGAAAATCCGACTGGCAAGACTGTTGGGGATATTTGTCAATATGGCCAACACTACGTTCTGAATTTTTTCCTACCTGTGAGAAGAGATGGTTGCTAATAGGAACTTTCATGAATTGTGAATCACATGCAGTATTCTCTTCACCTTAAGAATAATACGAATATAAACATTTTGCCACATATTCTTTCGTGTTTGCTGCTATCTCATTTAAATTCTGTCTGCCTAATAAACTACGAAACTAGAGTGAGACAAAAGCAAACGTGGAAGAATATACATATCATGTCATGTTTATATTCGTATTATTCTTATGCGTAATAGTGATACAGTCAGAAATGCAGCACGGCAATTGACTAGATTTTTAAATCTAAGATGACTAATTTCTGTGCAGAATGTAATGTACTAAAGAGGCGCCTGCAAAGATTTTCAAACGGAGAAAAATTTTCGGTAAACTCTCGTTCAGAACATCTATCATACGCAGTCTATTACTTGGTTCTTGTTGATCATTATCAAAGAAAGCTGCGAGCGACGACAGGTTGTAAACACTCATTATCAGAATGCAACAAACAATACATGACACAGTACAATAATACATTTTCAGCTTAGAGCGACGTAAAAGAACGAAGATACTGGCACTTATCAGATAAAGCAAAATAAGCAATCAATTCAAACCAGACGAAGCACGTGAAAAAGGAAGGGTACCCGTATAAATACGGACGAAGCACCTGACACATAGCAATGGCTACCTGGTAAAGCATAGCTGCTAAGCTTACGTCTCGAACCAAACTACTGTAGCTGTATCATCATTCATTCGAACTAAATTGTGTCTCATATTACAATGGACCAACTTTGTTTCGATTTGGAGCTGCGGCCTAAAACTTTCCTCTCCCCTTGAATTTCAAGTCTCAAATTTCAGATGCGGCTTAGATTCGGGAAATTTTTATTTCCGTGATTTCAAGTCTCATTTTTCAGGTGCAGCTTAGATTCGAGTGAATACGGTAATACTACAACAAAAAATAATTTACACTCTACATAACTAAGGCTAAGAGTGGAATAGAAAGAAGTGACACATCTACACAAATTATAAGTTGAAGTACCCTTCAGTGTTTTTGTGTTTGCATGTGAAGGATAATCTCATGAACTACTGTTGAGATTTTGATGTATTTTTCACTAACAAATATACTGATTAACGAGAAATGTTTGTGTGTACAGCTTATTACCACTATAGCAGACAAACTGATAATTAGTCCTACCTGTGCACAACCAGGGTGGGTTGCTACTTAGTTCAGCCAAAAATCTTTGACGACCTACCCAGTGATAAGGAGGGAAACATTCCACGTGGGAAAAATATATTTAAAAACAAAGATGATGTGACTTACCAAACGAAAGTGCTGGCAGGTTGATAGACACACACACAAACAAACAAACACAAACATACATACAAAATTCAAGCTTTCGCAACCCACAGTTGCTTCATCAGGAAAGGGGGAAGGAGAGTGAAAGACGAAAGGATGTGGGTTTTAAGGGAGAGGGTAAGGAGTCATTCCAATTCCAGGAGCGGAAAGACTTACGTTAGGGGGAAAAAAGGACAGGTATACACTCGCCCACACACACATATCCATCCACACATACACAGACACAAGCAGACATTTGTAAAGCCAGAGAGTTTGAGAAGAAAGATTAAGGAAAGGCAAACCTACATTTCTAGCATTTGTAGACTTAGAGAAAGCTTTTGACAATGTTGACTGGAATACTCTCTTTCAAGGCATCTCTTTCTGAGGCATCAAGGGACCACCAATGTGGTACTGGAGGGCAGCATGGAGGCTAAAAATCGTAGAGGGAGACCAAGAGATGAATACACTAAGCAGATTCAGAGGGATGTAGGCTGCAGTAGTTACTGGGAGATGAAAACGCTTGCACAGGATAGAGTAGCATGGAGAGCTGCATCAAACAAGTCTCAGGACTGAAGACAAAGACAAAGACAACAACAACAACAACACATGCCAAGTGGGTAGAAACACCTAGAGGAGTTCAGCAAATGCTTTCTGCCACTGTCATTGATAACGCTACAAAATAAATGAAGGAAAACAATAGTAAGGATGTCAGTGCATTGGCATTTGCAGATGATGTAGTAATGGGGAGTTACACAGGAAAGAAGTCCAGGAGAGGCTGGCCACCTGGAATGAGCATCTAAATGAACAAGAATTAACAACAAATAAAAAGAGTTGCAATATCAATCAACAGGCAGAACTAGAAAGGAAACATTCAAATCAGTTCAGTTGTACAATCAGGTTCAGAAAGTACTGTGGAACGAACAAGCCCCCTTACATCAGAAGCAACTCTCCTCCAGTTGTACTTTATCCTCATTTAATGTGCGGGCTCGGAAACCTACACAATAATCAAACTGGTCAACAACAAACTGTGAGCTGCAGGAGCCGAACTACAGTCTAGGAAACAAGTGAGGATATGGTAAGAAATGAAAAAATAAGAGGAGCAGCAAGAGTGTAAAAGTGGTTCAAATGGCTCTGAGCACTATGGGACTCAACTGCTGTCGTCATCAGTCCCCTAGAACTTAGAACTACTTAAACCTGACTAACCTAAGGACATCACACACACCCATGCCCGAGGCAGGAATCGAACCTGCGACCGTAGCGCCTAGAACCGCACGGCCACCGCTGCCGGCAGCAAGAGTGTACATACCCTCGAAAGAAAAAGTGACGAGGACCTATTTGGAATGGTTTGGCCGCATCAAATGAATGGATGAGGGAAGGAAAGGAAAACAATAGCTACCCACAGATGTTGTTGGTAGGAAGACCAAGGAAGAAAGGGCTACACAATGTGATGGAGAAACAGGAGCAAACAGGAATTAGCTGAGATACAGTCCTGAGAGAAAACAGAACACAGGCAGATACACGTACTGTGTTTGTAAACCACAACCTGGCGATTGGAGGGTAAAACTAGTGATGATGGAATGCACAATTAATTAAATAATTTTGTTTACATGCAGGTACATAGCCTTCACAAATTTCATAAAAGGAAACACTGTCCATCATGGGCCGCACCTTCATATCTTACACGTTGTGCGATTGACCAATTTCGACTACACCGTTATCGAGCACATACACACCGACAGTATGTACTACGTCACATGTGAAGTCGCGTCCAAATTGAATTATCAATCCACACGTGAAGCCAGATGTAACGGACCATATACGATACAACTTAAGGATGAAAACACCGTTCGTTCACTACAGACTGCATCCTACCATGTCTGAATCACAACTATGGTTTAATGAATGGGAAGATGAAATTAATTCTTATAATGACCACAAATTTCATAATGGACCTTGCCGTTGGTGGGGAGGCTTGCGTGCCTCAGCGATACAGATGGCCGTACCGTAGGTGCAACCGCAACGGAGGGGTATCTGTTGAGAGGCCAGACAAACGTGTGGTTCCTGAAAAGGGGCAGCAGCCTTTTCAGTAGTTGCAAGGGCAATGGTCTGGATGATTGACTGATCTGGCCTTGTAACATTAACCAAAACCGCCTTGCTGTGCTGGTACTGCGAACGGCTGAAAGCAAGGGGAAACTACAGCCGTAATTTTTCCCGAGGACATGCAGCTTTACTGTATGATTAAATGATGATGGCGTCCTCTCGGGTAAAATATTCCGGAGGTAAAATAGTCCCCCATTCGGATCTCCGGGAGGGGACTACTCAAGAGGACGTCGTTATCAGGAGAAAGAAAAATGGCGTTCTACGGATCAGAGCGTGGAATGTCAGATACCTTAATTGGGCAGGTAGGTTAGAAAATTTAAAAAGGGAAATGGATAGGTTAAAGTTAGATATAGTGGGAATTAGTGAAGTTCGGTGGCAGGAGGAACAAGACTTTTGGTCAGGTGATTACAGGGTTATAAATACAAAATCAAATAGGGGTAATGCAGGAGTAGGTTTAATAATGGATAAAAAAATAGGAGTGCGGGTTAGCTACTACAAACAGCATAGTGAATGCATTGTTGTGGCCAAGATAGACACATAGCCCATGCCTACTACAGTAATACAAGTTTATATGCCAACTAGCTCTGCAGATGATGAAGAAATTGATGAAATGTATGACGAGATAAAAGAAATTATTCAGGTAGTGAAGGGAGACGAAAATTTAATAGTCATGGGTGACTGGAATTCGTCAGTAGGAAAAGGGAGAGAAGGGAACATAGTAGGTGAATATGGATTGGGGGGAAGAAACGAAAGAGGAAGCTGCCTTGTAGAATTTTGCACAGAGCATAACTTAATCATAGCTAACACTTGGTTCAAGAATCATAAAGAAGGTTGTATACCTGGAAGAATCCAGGAGATACTAGAAGGTATCAGATAGATTATATAATGGTAAGACAGAGATTTAGGAACCAGGTTTTAAACTGTAAGACATTTCCAGGGGCAGATGTGGATTCTGACCACAACCTATTGGTTATGAACTGCAGATTGAAACTGAAGAAACTGCAAAAAGGTGGGAATTTAAGGAGATGGGACTTGGATGAACTGAAAGAACCAGAGGTTGTACAGAGTTTCAGGGAGAGCATAAGGGAACAATTGACAGGAATGGGGGAAAGAAATACAGTAGAACAAGAATGGGTAGGTCTGAGGGATGAAGTAGTGAAGGCAGCAGACGATCAAGTAGGTAAAAAGACGAGGGCTAATAGAAATCCTTGGGTAACAGAAGAAATATTGAATTTAATTGATGAAAGGAGAAAATATAAAAATGCAGTAAATGAAGCAGGCAAAAAGGAATACAAACGTCTCAAAAATGAGATCAACAGGAAGTGCAAAATGGCTAAGCAGGGATGGCTAGAGGACAAATGTAAGGATGTAGAGGCTTGTCTCACTAGGGGTAAGATAGATATTACCTACAGGAAAATTAAAGAGACCTTTGGAGAGAAGAGAACCACTTGTATGAATATCAAGAGCTCAGACGGCAACCCAGTTCTAAGCAAAGAAGGGAAGGCAGAAATGTGAAAGGGGTATATACAGGGACTATACAAGCGCGATGTTCTTGAGGGTTTATACAAGGGCGATGTACTTGAGGACAATATTATGGAAATGGAAGAGGATGTAGATGAAGACGAAATGGGAGATAAGATACTGCGTGAAGAGTTTGACAGAGCACTGAAAGACCTGAGTCGAAACAAGGCCCCGGGAGTAGACAACAATCCATTAGAACTACTGATGGCCTTGGGAGAGCCACTGCTGACAAAGCTCTACCATCTGGTGAGCAAGATGTATGAGATAGATGCAATACCCTCAGACTTCAAGAAGAATATAATAATTCCAATCCCAAAGAAAGCAGGGGGCGGGAGGCGGGAGAGGGGGCGGGAGAGGGGAATGGGGGGGAGAGGGGGCGAGAGAGGGGAATGGGGGGAGAGAGGGGGCGGGAGAGGGGGAATGGGGGGAGAGAGGGACCGGGAGAGGGGGAATGGGGGGAGAGAGGGGCCGGGAGAGGGGGAATGGGGGGAGAGAGGGGCCGGGAGAGGGGGAATGGGGGGGAGAGGGGCCGTGAGGGGGAATGGGGGGGGAGAGGGGCCGTGAGGGGGAATGGGGGGGAGAGGGGCCGTGAGGGGGAATGGGGGGGAGAGGGGCCGTGAGGGGGAATGGGGGGGGGAGAGGGGCCGTGAGGGGGAATGGGGGGGGAGAGGGGCCGTGAGGGGGAATGGGGGGGGAGAGGGGCCGTGAGGGGGAATGGGGGGGGAGAGGGGCCGTGAGGGGGAATGGGGGGGAGAGGGGCCGTGAGGGGGAATGGGGGGGAGAGGGGCCGTGAGGGGGAATGGGGGGGAGAGGGGCGGTAGGTTCAGGAGGGGGGAGCGGGAGAGAGGGGGGAGAGAGGGCGAGAGGATGGAGAGGCCGGTGGAGGGGGGGAGGGCCGGTGGAGGGGGGGGGAGGGCCGGTGGAGGGGTGGGAGGGGCCGGTGGAGGAGGGGGGGGAGGGCCGGTGGAGGGGGGGAGGGCCGGTGGGGGGAGGGGGCGGGGGGGGGGAGGGCCGGTGGAGGGGGGGGAGGGTCCGGTGGAGGGGGGGGAGGGCCGGTGGAGGGGGGGGAGGGCCGGGATGGAGGGGGGGGAGGGCCGGGTGGAGGGGGGAGGGCCGGTGGAGGGGGGGAGGGCCGGTGGAGTGGGGGGAGGGCCGGTGAGGGGGGGAGGGCCGGTGGAGGGGGGGGAGGGCCGGTGGAGGGGGGGAGGGCCGGTGGAGGGGGGGAGGGGACGGGTGGAGGGGGGAGGGCGGTGGAGGGGGGAGGGCGGGGAGTGGGTGAGGGCCGGTGGAGGGGGGAGGGCCAGGTGGAGGGGGGGGAGGGGGCCGGTGAGGAGGGGGGGTGAGGCCGGTGGAGGGGGGGGAGGGTCGGTGGAGGAGGGGGAGGGGCCGGTGAGGGGGGAGGGGGGGCCGGTGGGAGGGGGAGGGGGAGAGGGGAGGGGAGAGAGTGGGGGGAGGGGAGGGGAGAGAGGGGGAGGGGAGAGAGGGGAGGGGAGAGAGGGGGAGGGGAGAGGGGGAGGGGAGAGAGGGGGAGGGGAGAGAGGGGGAGGGGAGAGAGGGGGAGGGTGGGAGAGAGGGGGAGGGGGGAGAGGGGGGAGGGGGGAGAGGGGAGGGGGGAGAGGGGGTTGGAGGGGGGAGGGGAGGGTGGGGGGGGAGGGAGGGGGGGAGGGGGGAGGGGGGAGAGGGGGAGGGGGAAGGGGAGGGGGGAGAGGGAGGGGGTGGACATATGCAACTTATGATCAGTAAAATTTTAATCATAGAAAAACTTTTGTACCACTAATTATGTGACAACAGTACTCGGATATGACTGAGACGTTTTGAATCTCTGTGATTGCAATCACTGCATACAAAGGTACTCTGAGAGTCTCCTAGAAACATCTTTAAGCACGTACCTATAACACCTCAAACTGTGTAACCTGTTGTACAATGCTGTTTACCTCTTTTCCAGAACCTCTACAAGTGATACAAATTTATTCACAGCGATGTGAAAGGATACAACACAAATTTACAATGCTCACAATTTAGAATGCCCATCACTTGAAGGTGACATCAGCAGGTGGCTGCAATTTGCCTTCACACACATCAAGCTTTTTATGGGAGTTAGCTACCACATGTTGCAGGACTGGCACTGGTATTTGATTAACTTCTTCCCCAATTTGATCCCTCAGTTCCTGAATGGTGTGTGGTGGGTCACACTGGAAAATCTGAGATTTTTCAAATGAAGAAATGACACACTGAAAGGTCAGGGGATCTCCGAGGCCAACAAATGTTCCCGTTCTCGGAGAGGAGATGATTAGGAAAGATGTTCTGTAGCACATTAATGGAATGCTTCAAGATATGGCATGTGGCCCTGTCTTGTTGGAAGAATGTTTCTAAAGGTACACGAAGATCAGAAAGCTATCACACTGTTCAACATTTAGACACGACGTTATGTATTCACAGTAACAGCATTGTCATGATTGTCTTAAAAAAAAAAAAAAAAAAAAAGAAACCCACACCCTATGATTCCAAACCATGGTATGACACCCACACTACCACTTTCTGACTGTGATGTGGCATATAGTGAAGCATTCCAGAATTTTCACGTGGCCAATATCTAAAAGATTTCAGGATGAAATTTTCACTCTGCAGCGGAGCGTGCACTGGTATGAAACTTCCTGGCAGATTAAAACTGGGTGCCGGACCGAGAGCACTTGCAAAGGTCCCAAGTTTGAGTCTCGGCCCGGCACACAGTTTTAATCTTCTAGGATGTTTCATCTGAAGTTTTGCTCATTAACAAAGCCTGACACTCAAAAATTAGCTTCACTGCTCACCATCAAATTGTCGCACAGGCCTAGGCTGTTGTTGAACAGTTCTAAAAAGGCCTAGGCTGTTGTTGAACAGTTCTAAAAATTCCAGGCAAATGTATAGTCTTTTCGGGAGGTTCTCCGCATTCAGTTTTTGGACACTGTGAATTTTGTTCAGGTGTTATTGCAGTTCTTTGCACAATATTTTCTGTACACAGTGACACAGTATGTCAAGCCACAGAGCACGCTTGCATGCAGAACACATGGGACTTCAGCTGAAGTCTTCTTCCACTCTTGCAACACTCCCTAGTGTTCTCTCGCGTCTTGGGCTTCCATCTCTCTTTCACACCAGATCACACGATTCCTCACAGTTCTGCACTCGCACTTCGACAGCACGTGCCGACAAGACAGGTGAACGATGAGCGAGAACGTAACGATCGCAAAATAAACACTACACGACCACACGCAGCTGTCGTCGTCATCAAAGAAAGTTTTTGCGGCAACAGTGTGTCATTCACCAGTCCACTCGGAGTCAACGGTAAGGAACTGTTGTCCGGAGCACCACTCCCATTTCCTAATTCCTAGTGTAACACATCATTCCCAGGGTTACCTAATCGCTCACTTCACTGCCACAGCTATTACCTCCCAAGCGTATCCTAGCCGATCTGCTCGTGCAGCGTAACACGCAGTGCCGTAGCTTGCGAGGCTGGGAGGAGAGCCAGATCTGGTCGGATTGATGACCGTGGGCCGGTACACTGGCCAGTGTGACTGCTGCTGTAAGGCAGTCTCCAGTGCTCATTCACACAAATGCCAGGCTAGACACCAAATTCTGCCTCGGAGAATACGATGCACGAAGATTAAAATAAGACGACACAGAACAATCTTTACACAATTCGCAAACAGGTGACACACACGACTTGCCTCCCGTAGGCTACCTTGATGACTGATTTCAGACAGGCTATCCGGTCACTGAGTTAAATGAACATAAATTTTGTCACATCCTGAAAAAGTGGAACCCGTACCAGACAGGATAAACACTAGGAAAAAGAGGAAGCACAGCACATCTACCGGTAGTCGAGTCCTTTGGCAGCTAGACATTTGGTGGGAACTATAGTGCTGACAATGCAAAGTTTTGCATTTTTATGGGTTTGTGTGTATTCCGGTAGTCTGTGGGCTGCTGAAGTAGGAGTCAGAATTTCGAGGAACAGAATTACTACTAATATAAAACATATAATTAATGTAGACAAGTAAGCAGTAGAAATGTGATGACAGGAAGAACAATAATTTGTAATTCTGTACTTATATCCTGTTTAATTTTTATTTTACTAAAATGGAGTGCCCATGCTAAAAAGTATTTTGTCAATTTTCATAACTGCATCCAATAGCTGTTGGAAATACAACTACAATACTTGTTAATATTGATATCGAAAAGATTTTGCAAAAGAGTACAAGAAACAAACTAAAATTGGAAAGCAATGTGACTCACTACTCTTTATCTAACAATATCATGCAAAATATATATAAAAACAAAGGTGCTGTAACTTACCAAACGAGAGTGTTCGTATGTTGATAGAGACAATAAAAAACACACAAACACACACAAATTTCAAGCTTTCGCAACCCACGGTTGCTTCATCAGGAAAGAGGGAAGGAGAGAAGGAGAGGGAAAGACGAAAGGATGTGGGTTTGAAGGGGGAGGGTAAGGAGTCATTCCAATCCCGGCAGCGGAAAGACTTACCTTAGGGGGAAAAAAGGACAGGTATACACTCGTGCGCGCACACATATCCATCCGCACATATACAGACATATGTCTGCCCGTGTCTGTATATATATATGTGTGTGTGTGTGTGTGTGTGTGTGGTGCGCGCGCGCGAGTGTATACCTGTCCGCTCCCGGGATTGGAATGACTCCTTACCCTGTCCCTTAAAACCCACATCCTTTCATCTTTCCCTCTCCTCCCCTTCTTCCTGACCAAGCAACTGTGGGTTGCGAAAGCTTGAAATTTGTGTGTGTGTTTGTGTGGTTCTTATTGTCTCTATCAACATACCAACGCTTTCATTTGGTAAGTTACAGCATCTTTGTTTTTAGATATATTTTTCTCACGTGGAATGTTTCCCTCTATTATGTTAATATCATGTAAAAGACAGATTGCGACTCACCACACACAAACACACACACACACACACACACACACACACACACACACAAAACCACTGTCTGGCTGCTGAGGCCAGACTGCGAACTGCAGGGCAAGGTGGGAGAAGCAATCTGGGTGGCTGGGTGGTGGGGGTAAGGAGCAGGCTAGGACGGGGAGGGGGAGGGGCAAGGAGAGCAAAGTAGGGGTGGGGGGACAGTAAAATGCTGCTTGTGAGAGTGTACAGGGATAATGTGGGGAGAGAGTAGGGCAGCTAGGAGCAGTTGGGAGGTTAGAGGACTGGGAGGGCAGCAGAAATGGAGAGGAGTACAATGACTGCGGGTCTGCAGGTGGAATAGAAGGCCGTGTAGTGCCGGGGTGGGAACACGGAAAGAGACATGTGGGTGAAGGACAATGACTAACGGATGTTGAGGCCAGGAGGGTTACGGGAACGTAGAATATACTGCAGGAAGATTTCCCACCCGCACTCTTCAGAAAAGCTACAGTCAGTAGGAAGGATCCGTACGACACAGGCTGTGAAGCAGACAATGAAATGAAGCACATCGTGTCGAGCCTCGTGCTCGGCAACTGGGTGGTGCGGCTGTTTGTCGGCCGCAGTTTGACGACGGCCGTTCGTTCGGACAGACAGCTTGTCAGTTGTCGTGACTGGGTAGATTGAAGCGTAGTGGTTGCAGCTCAGCTTGTAGATTACACAACTTGTTTCACAGGTAGCCCTGCCAGCTTGTGAACCGGCTGGTGTAGGTGGCGGTGGTGGGAGGCTGTACGGGACAGATCTCGCATATAGGTCTATTATAGGGATACGAGCCACGAGGCGAGGGATTGGGAGCAGGGGTCGTGAAGTTACGGACAAGGATATCGTGTAGGTTCGATGGGCAGCAGAATACCACTGTGGGAGACGTGGGAAGGATCGTGGGTAGGACACACCCACCCCTACCCCTTTTCTTTACCCCCACCACCTAGGCTGCTTCTCTCACGATGAGCTGTAGCTCGCAGTCTGTCCCCGTCAGCCAGAGACGGTGGTTACGTGTTTGAGAGTTGTGTTTGTGTATCTTGTCTAATGTAGAAGGCCTTCTGGCAGTCTTTTTGTTGTGCCTATCTGAGACTCAACATCTCCACTCTATGGTGAGTGGCACTCTATCCTTTTCATATTATTGTCATTACTCCATCCCGCATTTTACACGGTTTAAAAATTTTGTACAGCAGTCGAAATCACATCCTGCGAGTGCCTAGTGTAGTGACGGTCAGTAAGGGTGGAGTATATTGAAATATGCTCACTATTTTTATATACTCGAATTTAGCATATTTCGTGACAGTACTCACTTTTCCGTGAAATGTTTACAAGGTGATATTTGTCTTTTTATGTTGGCTTCATTCGTCTAGTGAAAGTATGATTCCACAATGCTGTTTCGTCGGCTGCAGAAATGACCCGGTTCAATGCGTTTGCCTCATTTTTGGTGCTTCAAATACCATTTCTTCGAATGTGGTCCCTTCTTGATGTTTATATAAAAAAGTAGTAACATAATTCATTTTTCCTGTTCACATGGAAATTATTATAACGGCAACCTGCACATTGTTCCACTGTTACACACACACCGAGAGTTCACTGCCGGCTGACTACGGTCAAAGACGACTCCAGCGTCAAAGACGTTTTACACGACACACGAGCTTCCACTTGTAACCAGTCTCTTTGATATTCTTCGTCACATCTACTAATATTAATCAATATGCCGTCACTCTCAAACATATAAGCAAATTAGCATAAAATAAGGCAAATTACAATTCATAAAAAAATATTCTGACAAAAATATAAGAAAACATTTACAACCTCCCTCATTAGATTTGGTATCGACAAAATTGGTAGAAAATAACACACCTCCCAGATCCATTACAGTATGTTTGTGCAAGATGTGAATGACACTCATCTGGTTGATCCCATACTCTCAGCAATACGTCTCTTGCCACCGTGAGGACTGATAAGTGTCACAGCCAGAACAGCTTCTCTGTGTGCTCTGCCAGTTGCAATTTTCATATTCGTCTGGGGGTGCCTATACCTGTGTACCATTTTGACAGCATTTCTTTGAAATTCACCACATAAAAGTAACATTTCTAACTTCTCCTAATTGGTGTACATGCCTGAATGCAAGGAATGTTGAAGCAGAAATGACTAGCCAAAAGAATACACATTTCCAGCTAGTTGTGCAGCGCAATAAATGGTCAAAAGGCTCGAGGCAACAAAGTAACCTGCACAAAAGCATTTACAATACAACAGCCCAATCCGGCTGACTTGCCTTTCAATTTTAGAATATTTCATGCATTCTTTCATGAGGAGTTTAAACCTCAAAATTTTTGAGCTTTATAACACAGTGCTCATCTTTTCAAGTGCTTTCGGATGCCATTAAAAAAGTATTTCATTCTTCCAGGGATCTTGGGTGTAGTGCTGGAGGCAATCATCAAAGTTTCACAATATTTCAGTGAACGACAGTTCCGCCATGGAAGGAGTGATCTGTGACGCACTCCCTATATAGTTATAATAGAGGGAAACATTCCACGTAGGAAAAATATATCTAAAAACAAAGATGTTGTGACTTACCAAATGAAAGTGCTGGCAGGTCGATAGACACACAAACAAACACAAACATACACACAAAATTCAAGCTTTCGCAACAAACTGTTGCCTCATCAGGAAAGAGGGAAGGAGAGGGAAAGACGAAAGGATGTGGGTTTTAAGGGAGAGGGTAAGGTGTGTCTGTATATGTGTGGATGGATATGTGTGTGTGTGCGCGAGTGTATACCCGTCCTTTTTTCCCCCTAAGGTAAGTCGTTCCGCTCCCGGGATTGGAATGACACCTTACCCTCTCCCTTAAAACCCACATCCTTTCGTCTTTCCCTCTCTTTCCCTCTTTCCTGATGAGGCAACAGTTTGTTGCGAAAGCTTGAATTTTGTGTGTATGTTTGTGTTTGTTTGTGTGTCTATCGACCTGCCAGCACTTTCATTTGGTAAGTCACAACATCTTTGTTTTTAGATATAGCACTCCCTATATATATATATATATATATATATATACACACCTGTGGGTCCAGAGTTCTGACCTCGCAGTTTCTGCGCCAAGCTCAGTCGTGTGGGGACGTGCGGCGGCAGTGATCGGAAGAGCCCCAGTTGTCTGCCGGCCACTGGCCGCATCTTGTCTTGCGTATGGATGTTACGATTTTGTACGATTGAGCTACGTATTAGCTTCAATGCCTTAGTTGGAAATCTGTGTCCTTGTCTACTAAATTATCTGTCATATGTATTTCAATAGCTTCTTTAAAAATGGAATCCCAAAATTTGTTCACATTGGCCAAGACTCATTTGCTGATAATTCCTCGAACATCCATTCTCAATACAATGTTCTGCTATTGCCGACTTGCCGGGCTGCAGTAAGTGGGTGTAATGCTCGTGGGCTTTGCAGCGATCTTTGATAGTGCAGATTGTGTGGCCAGTATAGGTTTTCCCTACATTCACACGGGACTTGGAACACCTCCAGTTTTTTTGAAATGCAATCGTCTTTGAAGGACTCTAAAGAGCTAGTAGTTTGGCTGGAGGGTGGAACACTAGCATTATTTTGTATTTTCGCAATAGTCTCCCAATTTTGGAGACTGTTCTCATAATGTCTTATTTTCTTCTGCTTTCGGGATTTTATCATCCGTGGTATTCTTGGGATTCTCGTGTTGTAGGGCCATCCAAATCTGTCATCTGGTGAATCCATTTTCGTGGAAGACAGACTCCTGGTGTTGCAGCTCCCTCTTCAGGCTCTGTTCATCTGAAATAACGGATGCCCTGTGTTCAAGGGTGTTCAGCACACTATTTTTTTGCGATTGTATTGTGATAGCTAGAGGTGTGTAGTTATAAATCTGTACGAGTCGGCTTCCGATAAATACTGAGCAAGCAAACCGTCGGGTCTACATCGAACTAGAACATTGAGAAACGGAAGTTTGACACCTTGCTCTTTCTCTGTGGTAAATTTGATTTTTCACAGTTGCAGTTATGATGTCCTGAGAACTCCCCGACTTTTTGGAGTCCTTGTAGCCAAATGAAAACATATCGTCAAAATAACAGAGGAAACAGAGGATTTTTAGTTCCGCAGTTTCCACTGCTAAAGTGCTCCATAAACATATTTGCTACGACTGGTGAGAGATGGCTGCTCCTTGCTACACCATTAATCTGCTTATAGTACTGTCCATTGGAAACAAAGTAAGCTGCTGTTAAGACTCGTCTGAAAAGCCATGTCAGCTCTTGCTGATAAACTTTCTGGGGAACTAAAGTGAAAAGTGAGACAACACCAAAACTCGCCATATTGTCACCGACGCAAGACTCAGTATACCAGCCAGGTGTTTTGCCACAGGGTACGTTGGTGTCTCAATATTGCTCACTATTGGACGCACGCTTTCCTCGTGTGTTTAGGGCCCACCATTCAGTCGGAGTGACACAGGAGTACACTGGTGACACGATTTTGCAACGTCATCCTCGGGCACCCCATTTTCTAACAGAACGGAGATACTTTGCTGTGCTTTCTTTGTTGGAACTGCTTCTATTTTCCGGTATGCTGGATCATCCAAGTGTTCAAACATTTTCCAATCTTAGTCATTGCACTGCAGAACCACGGCTTTGCCCTTATCAGCTGGAAGAACAACAATTTCTTTGTCTACTCTGAGGATAAGATGTGTTTTCTTTTCTGCTCTCGAAATGTCACTGTTCTGAGATACGTACAGTGTGTTACTGGTGTACTCTGCCGAACAAGCGAACACAGTGAAGGCTGCAGCCTACATTAAAACTTCAGTTGCGTCGTGCCCTCTGTGACAAACTCCACAACATTAATGCCGACAGTGTCAAACTCCTTCTCGACACTGCTCGACCCCGTGTTGCTGCTCCCGTTAGTGACAAAATGGTGAAATGTGGGTGGGAGGTCTTCCAGAATCCACCGTACAGCCCGGATCTCGCACCGTCGGACTTTCACCTGTTCGGTCCTGCGGAGAAATTCCTGGCCGGTCGACACTTTGCGACAGATGTGGAAGTGAAATCGGCAGTCTGCAAATGGCCGTGTTTTGACCAAATGGACTTCTGCAAACGGGGCATACTGTAACTGGTACCACGACGGAAGAAATGTGTCGGGAACATCGGTGACTGTGTAGAAAAGAAGGTAAAAGGTCATTTGTGATTTTTTTGTTTCGTTACCTTCTAAACCTTACAGTAATAAAATTATTGCGCGTTATTTTCCGGTCTTCCCTCGTACAGCCTTCTGTGTAGCTAGTAGCCTACACTCCACTCGTCACCAACTTCCAGAGTTCAAAGTTACATTCATTCAGTGGGAAAAGATATGCACCGAGGAAATCACAGAGTCCCTCAGACTCGGAGTGCCAGCAGCGCCCGCGACAGAGTTTGCCGCCACTCGGCTGCGTCTACTTACTCAAGACCAAGCCCGGCCTCAGGCCGTGCGGTGTAGACTGAAAGGTCATGCCGGCATTCGCGAACGTCCGTTTGCTCAGCGTCCGGAACGTCCGCAGCGACAGCATCGGTCCTCCCCCGATGCTGACCTCCGTCTCCACCCAGCCCCTGCAACAGTCACCCAACAGGTCAGCTCCTCCCACTAACACTGGAGAGTACTGTAGTCATGTGAGAAGAATGTCCGCAAGGAGTCAGGTGTGGAATGGTGAAACAGTCCTTCCCTCACTCTGTTATGCCCCACACATGCCTACAGTCAGTGTTATCTGACACCTGAGAAAGATGCCTCTATTAGTAGACTTACTGAGGAGCAATGTCAAAGAAAGTGGAAGTACGAGTTGGGGTACAACGAGGTGATGCACCGCCGTTCTTATTATTTGATCTCGTTACTGAAAAAGTTGTACACGAGATGAAAAGATTAGGAAAGGGCATATAGTCCGGTCAGCAAACACCAAAAGAGTTTGAAAAGGGGGAAAAATTAGAGTAATCACAAATTTTTGGTACAGCAGTAGGAGGAAGTACCACCAACAATATAATAAAAATCCTGCACAGTGGGACGTGAGCGTAAGAGTGGGGCATTACGGTCGCTTTGTTATGTTTATTTTTAATAACTCGAAAACTGTGGCTTCTAGTGAAAAGGTTTTTAAATTGAAAATTAAACTACATTAAATTTCCTCCGAAAGAATCCTATTCATTTTCTCACTCAGACTTGTAGTTTTCTTAGTACCGTGAATGGAAAAATTGAAGATTATTGAAACAGTGTTTTAACAGCACAAAATTTGTTTATTTTTAAATGAAGTGTGTTAAGAGCGTATATTAAATGTGTGTACCACATCTAAACAAGGTGGAACCGTATAAAGGGATAAAATGTATTCTGGGATGTAACAGAGTGGAGCGGAAAGTCGGAGGATAGATGCACGAAGGAAGGGAGATTGCCAGATTGTGTGTGGCTGTTGAGGGTAAAATATCATTTTGGGGAAAGTGGTGTGTTATTCCCTCTGTCTCTCTAACTGATGAAGGATAGTTGTGACCTCGAACAAGCACTTTTGTTATTTTATTAAGTGTTTGTTTTAGACCGCATATTACGCGGGAAATTTTGTTTCTTTTGTGCACGTCACGAGAGTGAAATTGGACGTAGATAACCTACAATGCAGGGGTGACGGGGGCCGAATTCCTGTGCATGGAGACACCTGCTCATCGGGAAAGTTACTCCGTGAAAACGCCGTCCCACCTCAGAGATTTGCTGCGGGCCACAGAACCTCGACGTGAGGGACAACTGTCACTGTGACACTTGCCAAGGGAGACTCGTAGAAAACAGACAGAGCTAAATGACAAGGCATTTGTGTTTTGTAATCTTTGTTTAAGCTTCCTATAGTAATTATCCAATAATGGAGGTAAAATCATGTGAGGTAAAGAAGCAGCATAAATTTATTTTGTACATAGTGACCGGTGTAAGTAATGGCGACCACAAAAACTTGTAGCCTGTGCAGTCCACCTTCATATAATGCCTGAACAATGGTACAGACTTTACATTCCATTGTGCACATCCCTACTTCATAGGTCTGCAAACTGCACAGCGAGAGGTGTTTCCCTATTCTTCTTACACCACTACATCACAAGAGGCCATTCCAGGGCGTTTCAGAAAGTTATACTGACCCTTTCACAGGGCACTTTATGAATATGCAGAGATGCCTGGGGGTTGTTTATTTTCCACAATTTGAGTTAACACTAAATGGAATAAGATACGAGTTACTAATAAAACGAACACAAGAAACACAATCTACGTAAATCTCTGCACTGCTAGAGGGCAGGCAGCTGTAGCATTCTCCCACCACAAGCGCTGCTCGCTTTTAAGTTCCAGTCCAATTATCTCAGTTTATGTGTGAACCGAGTTGTTAATACAAGTTTTTCAGTCTATAATGATTTCTGTGTCAACTGAGGCTCAGTGTACATAGTCGTACACAAAGTATATTTTGAAAATGGGTGACAAAAGTCACGGGACAGCGATAGATACATACACAGATTGCAGTAGTATTGCGTACACGGTTTTTGATGTGATTACAGTCACACAACAGAAACTAACAGACTTTGAAAGCAGAATTGTAGTCGGAGGTAGACGCACGGGACATTCCATTTGGGAAATCACCACGAAATTCCATAGTCCGAGATCCACTGTGTCGAGAGTGTGCGGAGCATACCAAATTTCAGGCATTATCTCTCCCCACAGATAATGCAGTGGCCAATGGCCTTCACTTAACGACCGAGAGCAGTGGCGTTTGCATAGACTTGTGAGCAATAACAGGCAAGAAATAATGTGTGAAACAATTACGACAAATGGCTCAAATGGGTCTGAGCACTATGCGACTTAACTTCTGACGTTATGAGTCGCCTAGAACTTAGAACTAATTAAACCTAACTAACCTAAGGACATCACACACATCCATGCCCGAGGCAGGATTCGAACCTGCGACCGTAGCGGTCGCTCGGTTCCAGACTAATTATGACAAATATATCCATTAAAACAGCAGGGCGAAATTTGGTGTTAATAGACTATGGCAGCAGATAACTGACAAGAATGTCTTTGCTAACAGCACGACATCACCCGCAACGCCTGTTCTGTGCTTGCGACCACAACAGTTTGACCACAAATGACTGGAAAACAGCAGCCCAATTAGATGAGCCCAGATTTCAATTGATGAGAACTGGTGGTAGGGTTTGAGTGTGGCACAGACCCTGTGAAGTCATGAAGGTTGTGAACAAGGCACTGCGCAAGCTGCTGATTGCTCTATAATGGTGTGGGCCGTTTCTGCATGGAATGGACTCCTCTGGTCCAACTGACTGGAGATGTACGCAGATTGAGACCACTTGTGGCCATTCAAGGACTTCACATTCCCATACACAATGGAAGTTTTTATTGATGAAAATGCACCATGTCACTGACCTCAATTCAATGTGAATGGTTTGAAAAACATTCTGGACAATGTGAATGAACGACTCGGTCACCTAGATCGTCTGACACGAATCCCATCGAACATTCACGGGATACAATCGACAGGTCACTTCGTGCACAAAATCCTGCACTAGTATCTCTCCTACTTCTACACTCTGCAAACGACCGTGAAGTGCATGGCAGAGGGTATGTTCTATTATTAAGGTTTCTTCCCATTCCATTCATGTAAGGAGTGTGGGAAGAATGATTGTTGAATGCCTCTGCGTGTGCTATAATTATTCTAATCTTGTACTCACAATCCCTATGTAAACGATACATAGGAGATTGCTGTATATTCCTACAGTTATTATTTAAAGCCTATTCTTTACACTTTCTTAGCAGACTTTCCCATTACGGATGTCTATTGAGGCAGCACAGCTAAATATGTCTGCAGAGGACTTGTTGTGTCTGTGCCATGTCAAGCTGCTTCACTGTGCTGGACAAAAGGAGGTCTGACACGATGTTAGGCAGTATCCCTCAAATTCTGTCACCCGGACATATTATATTAACTGGAGTTACTACTGTTATGCACACGTTGTCAGAGTTAGACTGTGATGGACACTGTATTGTCTTTATTGATAATAAATGTGGGAAAAGTCACATTTGTTAAAAAATGTCTGTGAGCACTATGGAGAAGAAATTAAAACTTTAAGGTTCGCCGATGACATTGTAATTCTGTCAGAGACAGCAAAGGACTTGGAAGAGCAGTTGAACGGAATGGACAGTGTCTTGAAAGGAGGATATAAGATGAACAACAACAAAAGCAAAACGAGGATAATGGAATGCAGTCGAATTAAGTCGGGTGATGCTGAGGGAATTAGATTAGGAAATGAGACGCTTAAGGTAATAAAGGACTCTTGCTATTTGGGGAGCAAAATAACTGATGACTGTCGAAGTAGAGAGGATATAAAATGTAGACTGGCAATGGCAAGGAAAGCGTTTCTGAAGAAGAGAAATTTGTTAACATCGGGTATAGGTGTAAGTGTCAGGAAGTCATTTCTGAAAGTATTTGTATGGAGTGTAGCCATGTATGGAAGTGAAACATGGACAATAAATAGTTTGGACAAGAAGAGAATAGAAGCTTTCGAAATGTGGTGCTACAGAAGAATGTTAAAGATTAGGTGGGTAGATCACGTAACTAATGAAGAGGTATTGAACAGAATTGGGGAGAAGAGGAGTTTGTGGCACAACTTGACAAGAAGAAGGGACCGGTTGGTAGGACATGTTCTGAGGCATCAAGGGATCACAAATTTAGCATTGGAGGGCAGCGTGGAGGGTAAAAATCGTAGAGTGAGACCAAGAGATGAATACAGTAAGCAGATTCAGAAGGATGTAGGTTGCAGTAGGTACTGGGAGATGAAGAAGCTTGCACAGGATAGAGTAGCATGGAGAGCTGCATCAAACCAGTCTAAGGACTGAAGACCACAACAACAACGTGAGCACTATGGGACTTAACATCTGAGGTCATCAGTCCCCTAGAACTTAAAACTACGTAAACCTAACTAACCTAAGGACATCACACACGTCCTTGCCCGAAGCACGATTCGAACCTGCGACCGTAGTAGCAGTGCGTTTCCGGACTGAAGCGCCTAGAACCGCTCGGCCACAGCAGCCGGCTCACATTTGTTAAAAGTTGCCTGGTGTAGATTATTGGAATATTTCCCATAATACCCGTTCTTCAGCTATTTGAAGATATTTCTCCTATGAGACTGAGTGCAGAATAAGTTTTCCAAAGTAGACAACTAGACAAACACAGACACAGAGGTGGGAATATATTCCTTCGGAACTGTAAGATATGCAAGATAATAATGGCCACAGGTCTCAGAAGTGCAGTGGCGGGCACCGAGACGGACCTGTCGGACAGCAGGTGGCGGCACGTCGCGCCCACCGTGCCTTGCCCCGTGCCATTGTGCATCGCCAGCTGCCCCGACAGCGTCACCGTGTCCCGCAGTGTGATCGGCGCCTCGGTCGACTGTGAGAAGCTCATCCCCGACACCTCCACCATGGGGAACCATCCTGGCTCTCTGTAACAGACGGGTAACATTTCTGGCAGTGTACAAAATAAATTCTGCATCGTACTTAATGTACTGAGATGATATCTAAATATACAACAGGCTGGTGTAAATCGGATTGTTTTACATATCAGCTATTATGATTGTTGGGTATGATACTACTCGATCGTCAGCATCGTCTCAGGCCACAAGTGGCCCATCGGGACCATCTGACCACCGTGTCATCCTCAGTTTGGGATGCGGATAGGAGTGGCGTGTGGTCAGCACACCGCTCTCCCGGTCGTTACGACGGTTTTCTTTGACCAGAGCCGTTACTGTTCAGTCGAGTAGCTCCTCAGTTGGCATCACGATGCCGAGTGCACCCCGAAAAATGGCAACAGCTCACGGCGGCCCGGACGGTCACCCATCCGAGTGCCGGCCACGCCTGACAGCGCTTAACTTCAGTGATCTGATGTGAAACCGGTATAGCCACTGCGGCGAGCCGTTGCCTTTAGTCCTCAAAACAGTCTTCTAAATGTACAGCAACATCACACTCTTTACAATGCTATGCACTTTCACTTCTTTCTCCTCTCAAATCACAAACAACACACTTCTCTGTGACTTTTTTATTCTCATTTGGGGGTATGTGCATTGAGAAATGAGCCCACATTTTTGCCTGAAGTCTGACAGGGATGGTACTCACTGATGGTTACCCACGAACACAGTACCTAGGTAACTGTGCAGGATGTTGTATCAGTTGCTGTGCAGCATTTGTCCTGTTGTCAGTGGAACAAGTTTTTTTTTTTTTCCTTCCACTGACCTCGTGACCGCAATGCAGGAGTTGAAAATGCACAAACACCACGGAGATCAAAAATCAATCTATATAAGTAACACAAAGGGGGAAAGGTTAATGGTTTAAAGTCATATAGGATCAATCCATATGAAGTGGTCCAGTGATGGTTGCTTGACCATTTTTAAATATTTTAATTTTTTATGTGTGATTGCCCTATGTTTGATAAATTCAAAACAGTTTTTAAAATAATTTACCTTGCAGCTTTACTGGATGACGGCCATTTTTATTTGTACATGCGCGATGATTCTTCAGTCTGGAGAAATTAGCGAAAATTTGAATATCTCTGCACTGGGTTAAGTTACAACATTGCAATTGACATCATCGTTTTTTTAGAAAAGTGTCCTCTAAAATATTGTCTATTACACAACATAACCTAAATTCAAAAATAACCAGTCAAAATGACCTCCAAAGTTTGGTATCCAAATTTTCAAAAATAAATTATTTAGGCCCGAAAATAACAAACAAGGAGTGATTTATGAGAATCTATTTTTCCTATAGTTAGGTATCATACACTACTAGCTTCATATAGAGCAAGAACACTTACAAATGCCTTAATTTTTTTATACGTTTTTGAAATTTGAAAATTTTAATTTTTTGTAAAGTTTGAAGTTAGTTATCTCAGGAGGGATAGAATATAAAAAACATGATTTTTGCACAGTTTGTACACCTATATGATAGCAATGTACTGTAAAAATTTCAACATTGATATGTGACTGAACAAATATAAGAACTTTTGAAAATGAAGAAATAATTCATATCACTCTACAACTGATCTTATGGCTGTTGCCTATTTAAATGGTTTATTGCTTCATTGTAGTAAAATTTAATTGTGACATATATTTAGTTAACACTATCACCCAACATTCATTTAGTTTATTCATTTTTAATAATGAAATATTACACAATGGGAGCTTTTGCTTTTGTTCTATGGTAATAAAAATGCCCATTTACGTTTAGGTTTATTGCCAATAAAAAAGTACATTATTGGTGGGTGTGGCATTGTAGAAGTACATTATTGCTGGATGTGGCATTGATGTAGTCAGTCTGTTCTGACATTTCTGTTAGAGTGGATGTACATACTTCATTGAGAGTGTAGAAGGTGTTACGAGCTTTGTTCAATGTGTAATTTGTAATTACTTTTGAGAGACTAACTGGAATGCAATAATATGGATGAACAGCGCTCTGTTGGACAGATAGCAAGTGAAGTGTGTCACAAAACAGTTTATGGTTCTGTTCCAAAAAACTTGAAAAATGTCAATGACTTTGATGAAGTTAGACAAATTTTGTTTAAATTTCAAGTATGTTCTTCTATAACATCAGTTTGTGAGAATCATGAGAAAAAATACAGTCTGAAGTACAACCACATTTTTGGAAGTAAGTGCTGTGATCCACTTAATGTTCATAAAAAGCCTATTACTAAAAGTTTGAGGGAAATAAAACTTGAACATTTGTCCTTGTTATGTGAGAGTGAAACAGCTACCCAAGTGAAATGTAATGTGATTCCTGGAAATTCCCTGTGCCCTAATTGTTACTGAAAAATATTTGTTGTGAATCCAGAACCAGAATCATGTAACCTAGTTAATGACATTTATAGTCCTAATGAGGAAGCTGTTAACATGCTGGACTTTGCTTGTTCTAAGTTAGATGTATCTCCTGCTTCGAAAATAATAAAATTAAGTAGCAGAAAAAGAAAAGAGCTATTGAAAATAAGGTACAACAAATTTCAGACAAAATAAAAAAAAAGACTTGGAATCATGCTTTAACAATACAGATACCATTATTATTTCTAAAGAAGAAGAAAAGCTACCACCAGCATCATCTGACACCGTATATTTGAGCTTAATAGAGAAATTAATAATTAAACGTTCAGTGATATCTAAATAGGAAATAGTTAAAATTTTAAGTTTGCTCCTTGACTCATGGTCAAGAGAAAATATAGTTCATGAATTCAATGTTTCTCATCGTTTGGTTAAACTAACCTGAAAATTAGTGAAAGAGCAAGGATTTCTTCCAGTTATAGGAAAGAAGTGTATACACCTGACTTATCATCTATTAGCTACACATTTATCTCCACACATTCATGTACTTGAGCACGCATTCCCGATCTGAGCTTGTCGTATGACATAAATAACATGGCAACTTCATGTGACTGCAGCTCATCATTTGATGCAACTGGCTTAAGTAGCCCATATATAGTGAACATTCTTGTGTGGCACTACTGACTTTCTCCATCGACTGTTCAATAAAAATGTATAATAATACCTTGCAGTATCTATTTGGTTCATCAGGTCAGACGAATGAAACATTGCTGCTGTGGTAATTGCTCTACTTTAATGCAAAAATATTACGGTGGGTGTAAAATCAGCATCAAAAGCTGTGTTTAAAGAACATCATCTCCTGGAGCCGCAGAGTGGTGCTGAGTGTATTTAGTAAACAACATCTCACAAAAATAGTTTTTAATTTCTCGTCCGACCTTTCTTCTTATTTTGAACTCATTTTAGCAGATAAAAACACAACAGAAAAAACAAAATTAAGACCGCTGATGTGAACGAATGGCAACGATATTGCCAATACTACGCGCAAACAGTACCACAATTTCGAACATTTTCGATCTGCTCAATACTAATGCACATTGTCTCAACCTAATTAGCACACATCCATTATTATTGTACATCCAGCATTAGCAATAATACTGATTGGCCAGAGTTCACTTTGCGGTCAATTCAAATGGGGCAACAACCAAACAGAATGATAGACAACATTATAGTCAAGCAGTAGCATGTTTACATTCTTATTGTTTCCCTTTGGTTCTTGTAAATATCATATACAGTATAACCTTTATAACACGACTCTGAAGCTGAATCAAGAGTTCGTGTTAAGTGAAAAACATAGATTTTAATTTGCATACATGTACAGTAGTACAGTAATGCATAATACACTACAGTATCAATTACTTTACATTAGTGTCAAGCTCTTTGTATAAGCAGATTGGTAATTAGCTCAATCGAGATGTTAGGTTGTAAAACTACAAGTACTCATAAATAACACTATTTGGTTGGAAAAAATTTAACTATGGTTCGTTGACATTTGAAGGAACAAAAATATCTTGTAATTTCACAACCACTTGTAACCATAGCATCTGTAAACCCAACAGTGATGTCATATGTTGAAGCAAATCATTCTAAACAGTCCAAGGGTGAAAATATCTCCTGAAGGGTAGATGGGATGGTATCTGTGTTCTCCTCCTTACTTTCTTCTGATGATCCTTCTTGCAACTCAGTCACACGTTTTGGCACATAAGATTCCACAGAAACACATACGGCGACACCGTCGTGTGCAATAGGGATGGACGGCTAAACTTCGATTTTCCGATATCAGTGACTTCTGTGAACGCAACCTTTTGGTAATTGCAATTTGTCACAGTTAAAAACAGCAGTTAACGATTTCACAACTTTTATCCCTCCCCACTCCACTAATGTTATTCTGCAATTTGTGCAAATTCTGTGACTTCTGCTATTTCTGCGCTTTACGCAATTTCCGTTATTTATCACTGGTAGATGTCGCACTGTCACAAGTCGCAAGTAAGAAGTGAACTATGTAAATACACCCAAGAAATATGTTCTTGTGTGTATAGGTGATTACTCTTTTCAGCACCTAAGGTTAACATTTCAATAACCCAACTGACAAAAAGTTACATGAAATGTATTAATATTTCCAACGATTTTTCCTCAGCTGTTACACGCTTGCCCACAGTCAGTAGCATCTACATTTTACTTATGTTCTTCCTTTGGCTTTAATTCTGAATTAATGGAACAGGTGTGAAAATATTGATAGTGTGATGTTGAGAATCATACCACTAGTTACCACACAGGACCATAACAATTCTATTTAGAATACGGATTGTAGCCACATTATGTTCACAGGTATCTGAACCGCATTTCCAGTCACTCGATATACCGGTAATTCAAAATATTGACAGAACTGGAAGAGATGCCACAGCATCTTTACATCGTCTTCGTCAGAAGTAAGGTTAATTTCTAAGTTTGTGAATGAACGTAATGACATTGTTTATGCAAAGCGTGAAACCACCTCCCATCACTCAACTGCTTAAATTACCAGAAATATTAGCAGTTGTATAAAGTGAATTATATTGCTAGTAATTAGTAGCAGTATAAAAGTTTAATAATGCTCGTGATTTCCCAAACAAGTTCCCATTTCGATTACTGGCTTCTCTACGTAGCCCTCCACATCCAGAAGACATAACTGTGAAGATTCGAGATGACTCTTGAAGAACTTGCAGCTTAAAAGAGCCCTATTTCATAACACAAGTGTGCAAAATGTGCCATTGAAGCCATTACGTGATCTGTAAGGGATGATAAATAAATGTGCAGTACACTGCGAGTGCACAATGAAAATTCCATTCTCACCTTGTTTAAGCCATCCTATACCCCAAAGTTTTCTACTGTGTATTTAGTGATAAAGACTGCTGGAGTGTGATATTAATCTGTCAATTCCTCCTGCCTTGAAATGTTGGTTGTGATGACAGACTGACCTGTAGCACAGCCCAAGATCTAGGTTAGGTTGGAATGTTGCATGTTTTAAAGTTAATAATGTGCTGGCAAAAACAGTGGAAAGTACTGAGAAAAATGTATTTGTAACATATTCTGACTAATCAAAATTACAAACTGTTTTACTGACGAAGTATCTGCCTACAAAGTTAACATTATACCTATTTTAAATCTATGCCACTGATTGGTTGTCTTCATTTCGATAAAACAGGAAAAAGAAAATAAATAAAAAGAAATGTTTTACATTAATTTTAGACAATTTTCTTATTTACATTTTTTGCTTACCAATCCTATTGTCTTTGGTGTCACTATTTTTAATCATCATCATCATAGTCACAAATATCTGGCTGTTTCTTAAAATATGTTGCGATTTCTGAGTTTGTGGTTACTGTGGGACCTGAGAACACAGCTGTTTCTATTCAAATACATGTTGGATTTCACTTCTACACTGCTGCAATGCTATAGCAATGCCACTTGCTTCCAGACACACACAGCCTCCCCACTGCTCTCTAATTGGCTGTGTAGAATTAGCAGCTGACGCATCCCGGTTTGTTCCCTTCGTACCTCACAGTCAGTGTCGACAACATTGTAGCACAAAAGCGTAAGTATGCCACTGGCCTCTAGCTATACTCATACTGTCTCCTGCAGGAATGAATACTATACTAATTTAAAGTCACTTCGATTTCTAACACAAGTGGATGCAGGCGAACTGCAGTTTAAACGTGGTGCGTGTTCATAGAAGGCCAAAGTACACTGTTCGTTTCCCACAGCTGGCAACTAGACGTAATGTGCTGTCTACTCACCACTCCCCTCCCTGAATCCCATTGGCTCTCAGCCACTCTGGTGTCACGGTTCTCCCTCCAACCCTTCTGTAGTGCTGTGCTCGAGCAACTGTGATATACAGATTGCAATATCTTCTATGGTGCGAGTCATATGTAACAACAGCAACTAATGCGTTAATAAAAGATCTCAAACACGATTCAGCCCAATTCTCGAACTTTCACTCGTCCCTCCAGATGCTGCATATGTCGGTACTACCATCTCCGAAATGGGTCTTGCCACTAATTTATTCCGACGACAACAATTACAGTTAGTTTAATATAAATGATTTCATCTGTTACATATTTCATTCTAGGTTAATTTCCCTTCTTGTTTCATGCGAAAACCACCGTCATGTTCTAAAGCTGATTAAAAGCTGGTTATCTTTTTTACCTGGTGTTCTAATATGTGAACAGCAAGTGAATGTCTCATTTGCATCCCACTTAGTAAATTATTATAGTCTCTCATAATCAAATACAATACAGATCTGTGTTCAGAACCAAGTAATGATTTTTGAAGATCACTTCCGCTTCTGAATGTTACCTTCAGTTAAAAAGGAACATTAATGTTTGTACATGATACTCATACACGTACGAGAACTTTTACTGCACGTTCAAATAAAACAAAAGTTTGTAAAATGATAGAATTTGGTGCTATTTCCTCCCGTGTTCCGCAAAATTGTCAAATTTTTTCAGCAGATCAATAGCTGGTTGTAGCGGCTAGTCCACCGTTACTCACGTATCCACTGCACTAGTACCACGGGAGTTGAACGTCACACGACTGTTCAAGCAATCTCGATGCTGTACCGAGTGCTTCGGCATACTGCGAAATCTCGAGAACGTTCGAATGTGGTTATTGTTTGCACGGCCCTGCCCTTCAGAATTCTGCTAAATAAATCTGCATGTGACCTCAACGGCCAAAGCTTCATCTGTAAATGTAAGACGACCAGCATATACTCCATTAAACAACATAAAATCACTAACCTCAACAATAGTGTAATCAGTGACTATAAGAAGACTCAGTACCTTTCGAATGCAAAATTTGGGGAAAAAAACCTCATCTTATAATAGAACAATGAAAACAAACAATTTGACAAAATAATTTAATTGGATAGACAAAAAATTTACTCACCAGGCGGCGGCAGAAAACACACGTAAAAGAAGGTTGTAAAAGGGCCATTTTTTTTCCAACCTCCGATTGCTTAGTATAGAAGCTACGCGAGTGGCAGAAAGTGCACACGCACTGTAGGCTACTGCGCAACTCTCTCACTACACAACTGCTGACCTCAAGGCATCAGTCTGCATTGCACTACAGCCACGTAAAAACGGCTGCCGTCATTGTTGCTCTTGCCAAGTGTGAATTACAAAGTGCAATTAAGTTTCTGCAAGCAGAAGGGAATAGTGCAGCAGAAATTCATCGGAGAATGAGCCGAGTGTACGGTGATAACTTCACGACTGACAGTGTTGTGGGAGAATGGTGCCGAAATTTTAAGGATTACGTGCACGATGAAGGGGCCCCAGGACGCGAGTCTGTCATTACAGCCGACTTCGTCGAACGAGATCACAGAATGGTTAGACAAAATCGTAAGTTCACCATAACTGCTTTGTCTATGGGAATTCTGGAAGTTTCAAGCTCTGTCATACACTTTATTGTTACTGAACATGTAGGCTACAAAAAACTTTGTGCTCGTCAGGTCCCAAAAATATTGACGGAAGCCCACAAAAGTCACCGAGTGGTGTCAGCTTTGAATTTCCTCGACCATTATCACGATTAAGGAGAGAACTTTATGAAATCAATTGTTACTGGAGATGAAACTTGGATCCAATACAACAAACTGGAACCAAAATGACAATCACAACAATAGGTGCATCCAAATTCACCAGACAAACAAAAAAATTCAAAACCATCATTCAACAACAGAAAGGTTATGGCCACCGTGTTTTGGGACCGAAAATGTGTGTTGCTTGTAGAGTTTATGCAGCCCAGAACCATTATCAATGCTGCTGCTTATTGTGAAACTTTATGACGTTCGCATATAGCCATTCAAAACAAACACAGAGGAATGCTGAGTTCAGAAATTGTGTTGATCCGTGACAACGCTTGTCCACACACTGCTGGCACAACCCAATGGCGCCTTGAACAATTTCAATGGAACATTTTCGATCATACACCATGCAGTGCTGGCCTGGCACCCGACGACTTTCACTTTTTCCCTGAACTGAAGGCGTGATTAGGAGGGCAGCACTTTCAAACCAATGAAGATCTCCAAAACAATGTCAATGCTCATTTGAAATCATTGGTGGGTGGCAACATTTTTTGAAGAGGGTATTGCAAAGCTTGTCTACAGGTGTGATAAATGTCTCAATCTTTTCAGTGATTATACTGAAAAGTAACTAAGTGTACAGAACTTTTGGTAGTAAATTAATTGTTTTCTATGAACCTGGCTTCTATTTATAGCCTTTCAGATGTTGTGGGGGGGATGGGGGCAAAGGGGGGCGGATGGGGGCAAAGGGCTGTGGGGGGTGAAGGGGGGAAAGGGCTGTGGGGGGTGAAGGGCTGTGGGGGGGTGAAGGGCTGTGGGGGGGTGAAGGGCTGTGGGGGGGTGAAGGGCTGTGGGGGGGGGGTGTGAAGGGCTGGGGGGGTGTGAAGGGCTGCGGGGGGTTAAGGTCTGGGGGGGGGGGGTGAAGGGCTGGGGGGGAAGGGCTGGGGGGAAGGGGGGAAGGACGGGAAGGGGGGGAAGGACGGGAAGGGGGGGATGGGCGGGAAGGGGGGGAAGGGCGGGAAGGGGGGGAAGGGGGGGGAAGGACGGGAAGGGGGGGGAAGGACGGGAAGGGGGGGGAAGGACGGGAAGGGGGGGGAAGGACGGGAAGGGGGGGAAGGACGGGAAGGGGGGGGGAAGGACGGGAAGGGGGGGGGAAGGACGGGAAGGGGGGGAAGGACGGGAAGGGGGGGGAAGGACGGGAAGGGGGGGGAAGGACGGGAAGGGGGGGGAAGGACGGGAAGGGGGGGGAAGGACGGGAAGGGGGGGGAAGGACGGGAAGGGGGGGGAAGGACGGGAAGGGGGGGAAGGACGGGAAGGGGCGGGGAAGGACGGGAAGGGGGGGAAGGACGGGAAGGGGGGGAAGGACGGGAAGGGGGGGGAAGGACGGGAAGGGGGGGAAGGACGGGAAGGGGGGGGAAGGACGGGAAGGGGGGGGGAAGGACGGGAAGGGGGGGGAAGGACGGGAAGGGGGGGGGGAAGGACGGGAAGGGGGGGGGGAAGGACGGGAAGGGGGGGGAAGGACGGGAAGGGGGGGGAAGGACGGGAAGGGGGGGGAAGGACGGGAAGGGGGGGGAAGGGACGGGAAGGGGGGGGAAGGACGGGAAGGGGGGGAAGGACGGGAAGGGAGGGGAAGGACGGGAAGGGGGGGGAAGGACGGGAAGGGGGGGAAGGACGGGAAGGGAGGGGGAAGGACGGGAAGGGGGGGGGGGAAGGACGGGAAGGGGGGGGGGAAGGACGGGAAGGGGGGGGTGAAGGACGGGAAGGGGGGGGGGAAGGACGGGAAGGGGGGGAAGGACGGGAAGGGGGGAAGGACGGGAAGGGGGGGAAGGACGGGAAGGGGGGGAAGGACGGGAAGGGGGGGAAGGACGGGAAGGGGGGGAAGGACGGGAAGGGGGGGAAGGACGGGAAGGGGGGGAAGGACGGGAAGGGGGGAAGGACGGGAAGGGGGGGAAGGACGGGAAGGGGGGGAAGGACGGGAAGGGGGGGAAGGACGGGAAGGGGGGGGAAGGACGGGAAGGGGGGGGAAGGACGGGAAGGGGTCATCATGATTTTTTTTAAATCACGATCCATATGACCTGAGGATACGTATCATGTGGTTTTCATTACCTTCTGCATCCTCATACTGTTGATTGTAGCTGAAACTTCCACATTATAGGGGAGAAACCTTTGTCTGCTCCTTCACCCACTTGACGATGGCATTGGGAGAACAAAGGTGACTCTTTGCGCATAAAGTATTTAGCTATCATTGCTGATAATTTCTAATAAAAATTTAAGCAGTTTTCTGAGATCAAACACAGAACATTGTGATTAATAGTCAAAGACACCTCCTCAAGCACCTAATTTATATCCGACAGGCACTGAAGTATGAAGACTATGTCAAACTTACTAATTATGCTACGATAATGCTGGAAACCATGGATGGAAAAACATTTGTTGCACACCTCATTTTTTTACGAGACAACCTTCCACATTAAGTGACAAGGTTAAGTGGCACAAAATTCAAATACAGGGAACAGAAAAGCCCTCTTGTGTAATGGAACAGCAGCTCAACTCACCAATAGTTAATACATTCTGTGTGATGAGAGCATAAAAGTTGTGTGGTCTGCTTTTCTTCACTGCAATGTGTTTAAACATTCACCTGGACATACTCGAGCACTGGCTGATGGCACAGTTCGATACAGATTCCACGGATAACCCTCTTTTTGCAAGATGGGGAACAGATGGTGGCACATTTGTTAAATTGTCATCGTCCGTACTGTCGCATCGGTCATAATGGCCAGTGTAACATTACGAGTCAAGACAGCTGTAACGGAACTTGAATAGCGTAAAGTTATCGTTAAAAACGCACGCCGCGCGATTTGTTATGATTTGGTCGGTCATAATAGTAGTAACATGCTTTTGAATACAATTAAAATATAACGGCGATACCTGTTTAGCGTTATTGGAAATAATATGTAATAAATTAATGAGTAAGGTAGCCGATCCTATAAGAATAGGTAAAATTGGGCATATTAAGGTGTTCTGCTTTATATCGACTAAGCCGATGATACGGCATCTTTTTTTTTCCGTTTACTCTTAGGAAGAAAAAAGAAAAAGAAAACCAGTAACGAAGTGCTGATTGTGCGTTGTGAAAAATATAGGGGCGAACTTTAAATAGCTACAGTGTATAATCAGACTAACAAATGGACATTCAGTTACGCGAAATAGCGGACAGTGAAGTGTGGTCATTAAATTGAGTACACCTACAGGGCGGTCAATTCCAGGATAAGTCTATTCGCGTCTCACGAGGCACGCGGTATTGAGACCGGTTTTTTTTATTATATCACGGAGAGCGGGCTTCAATTTATAAAAAGGAGAAAAGCTGTATCATTATCATTGACTGTTGGTGTTATGCAACCAAAACTGTTCATCAAAGGGTTTCGGTGAATGAGCGTTGAATGCGAAATGAAACTGTGAACGAAGTTATGTTAAATAAAGCAGAAGAGACAAGACAGTTTGGTCGTATCTGTTATTATTCCGTAAACCGTAACATGTACTCTCGTTGTACGAAGCCTTAACAGATGATCGTATGACAATTTGCTTTGAAGGGATCTCGTTACGAGTTAAGTTTTGGGGACCTGGTCAACAGGGGATAGTTCGTAGATCTTAACTACTGCAGCTATTCTGGAATCAGGTGCTACCGTGACCGTTGTGTGTTGTCTATGGCTTAAGGTCATCATATCTCATGCTCTAAGATCGACGCGCCTTTCCTCTTGGTATAACGGTGTCTCACGGTAACCACGACAACGCCAACGGCGAAGGAAGATACGGTAGAAGTGGCGCCACAACGTGCGGCTCGATCGAGGAGGATTGCTGCATCGAGTCGAGTGTCATCCGGATTCACGAACCCTAGAGTTGGAAAATATTGTAGCAGCCTGTGAGTCTGTCCAATGAAAGAGGTATTCTTCAATAATCGCTAAAAGTGAGCGGTACTACCAGGTATGATTAAAATAACTGTATAATTATAAAAAAAAAAAGGAAGTTGAGACTTGTGATTTCGGTAGATAAATATATATAAATACATAGTGAAAATAAGTGTATGTCTTGGTAGTGAATAATCATGTCAAAACGAACGAAAAGAATACATGATAATGTGCAGTTGAGTAGAGTAATGAGTAGACAGAGAGAGGAAAGTGAAGAGGAAAGGGATGATGCATCCCATGAGCTCAATGTGGGACAGAAGACATGTACAGATAATAATACAGTTATTGATTTAGAGCCGTTAGGAGATTCAAATACAATGATAAGTAAGGTAAGCAGCGTGGGAGAACAAAGATCTTGAGGTTTCGGATGTAGATCAGCAAGTTGATCCTCAAAATGGAAATATTAATCAAAAAATGTTTGATATGCTGGTATCAATAAATACTCAAATGGGTGTAATGAATGGAAGACTTGGTTCACTAGAAAAAGATAATAAGCAATTAATAGAGGACAATCAAAAGTTAAATGAAAAATTTGAGGCCAAATTTGGTTCATTAGAAGTTAAAATGGATTCTTTGGAAAGCAAACTGAACACATTTGATTATAAACTGGAAAATACTAAGAAAGAATTAAAGGCGGACTGGGAGACTCAATTAAATGCGAAATTTGGAGAACTAGATGTAGAGTTTTCTAACACCTTAGAAAGGCAATATAATAATTTAATGGGAAAACTTCATGATGTAGAAAAGAAATATGAGGTAGTTTCGAAGAGTTATGATGGCCTGTCCAATAGGATGGTTAAGTGTGAAAGCAGCTGTTTCAATGCTAGCGCACAGATAGAAGAGCTTTCGAAACAAATAGTCGAGTTTGAGTCTGATGCTCGTAAGGGGATTGACAAGTATTTAGTAGATCAAACTAAAAGACTTGACGAAGATCTATCTGAATGGATAGAAATAAAAGGAAATGAAATTGTAGACAAGGTTAAGACTACTATTGGATCCCAGCCAAATGAAAATATCAATGAGCACCTAAGTAGAAATGATGAATTAATTAAGCTCTTCACTAGCGAATTTCAGAAAATAAAAGACAAAATAGTTGATGAGTTACCTAAATGGCAAAAGGAAACCAATCATAAATTGGCGGAGTTAGAACGAAAGTCATCACAAAATTTGTTGGCAGAGGACGAACGTTCGGAGAATAGGTCGAAAAACAACCGAACATGTGATAATACGAAGTACAATTGTGGTGAAAATTTGCATTGGGAAGTTGATGATTCGGTTGGTAAAGATGATGATTCTTTTGGTCAGCGAGGATATTTGTCTTCTTTAAAGGTGGAGAACAGCATTTTTAAAAGTAGACAATTCCCAACATTCTCCACTGAAAAGAACAACCTGCATCCGAAAATCTTTATCAATAATTTCAAAAGAATATTTCCGCGTAGCTGGTCAGAACACGACCGACTTCAATTTATAGTATCCAAAATTAACAGAGAAGCCGCATTATGGGCCGCCGAAGTAAGTGAAAGTTGCCATACTTGCGCTGAGTTTGAACAACTTTTTTTGGCTAAATACTGGTCGTCGAGTAAACAAGA
This sequence comes from Schistocerca piceifrons, assembly GCF_021461385.2. NCBI lineage: Eukaryota > Metazoa > Arthropoda > Insecta > Orthoptera > Acrididae > Schistocerca > Schistocerca piceifrons. The sequence goes on along the minus strand of NC_060148.1, from coordinate 142,825,274 downwards.
GAAATTAAGAAAAGAGGTTTACCAACCTGAGTATTTTAACAGTAAAAGGAGTACTTTAAGGCAGTATTTTGAAAAGTACATAAATAAGACACGTTATTGGAGTGATCCAATTTCTCACAAGGAAGTGATCAGAATTTTGAAGGGAAGGTTGCCCATAAATATACGTGAAAAGTTAATAAATGTTCCTGACCACGATGTAGAACAATTCTTGTCGGTGATTGACTCAATAGATATGATTATGGAAGATGCAAGACAAATGAGTAGTAATCAAATGTCAACTCACACTCATAGTAATACGAATAATTATAATAATAATTTAACGTATGATAATAATAATACCGAAAACTAGGTCAAACCCGCATCACAGGAGCGTGGACAATCTTCATCCTATGGTTGCAATAAAAACAATGATTATAATAAATATAGAAGAGATACTTACTGTGCTAGAGGTAAACCTCGATATGGTGACGCGAATGTGCATAGTAGTGATATTAATAAGGGTAACAGGTACCCAAGTGATGAACCCAATTGCATTCGACCTTGGGAAGATAATTCGAAGCATAATGTTCATCGGCAGGATGGAACAAATGCCTCGAGTCCTCATCCAGCACAAGGAGTTATACCAATGGGCGAAGGAGCCTCCAATGTGCGACGGGGTGAATACCATAACTCGGATCATACTGTACGGATTGTGGAAGTTCATGAACCCCCACCGATGACTCAACGAGATAGATTAAACTAATACCAGTCACCAAATGCCTTCCTAGGATGACTGGAAAGGAGAAGGAAGGCAGGCATCAATTTGAACTGAGAGTATTAAGGTACAATAATGATCAGGATATAAGGAATGAATTAATTGAAGAAAAACCTGAAGTTTCTAATAAATGTGGACAAATTTTACAGGCAATAATTCCAACAAGTATAAATAATGTTGATGTTGAAATATTAATTGATACTGGAGCAACTATTAGTGTCATGACGTTGGACTGTTTAAAACAGATAAGCCGAGGGGTAAAAATGCCCACTTTTCCTATCACAGGATGTACCGTGTCTGGCGCGTTCAGCGCAAAACTGCAAAAAGTTGTGAAACAGGTACGTGTTGACGTTACAATACAGGGGGCTCAAATAGAAAGTACATTCCTGGTTGTTCCTAAAATGACAGTACCATGTATCTGGGGTTTGGATTTTTTATGTGAGACCGGTGCAATCATTAATTTAGAGAAAGGTGAATGTATATTTAATTCCAATGGTAATGTTTTGAAAACCACCCTGAGAAAGGGCCGAGTAATTCCAAATCAATTGTGAATGAATCTAATGGTAAAATATGTCAGTATTGATGATGAAAATGTGTATGATATATGCCTTATTGAATGTTCTGAAGAAATTATGGATAAAATGTCATTGCAGGAAAAAGTGTTAGAATCAGAATATTTATCTGTTATCCAAAGGGATGAACTGTACTACTTGTTGGAAGCATATCAGTCAATTTTTAGTAAACGTCCGGGTATAATAAAAGACTTTGAATACCGTATAAAGACGTATGCACATAAACCCTTTTGTCGTACTTCCTATTCTATCCCATGGACAAAGAAAGAAGTAGTCAGAAAGGAAATCAGTAAAATGTTAGAATGGGGTATTATTGAGCCCTCAGATTCTGAATATTGTAACCCTCTTGTGGCGGTAATTAAACTCAATGGTGACATCAGATTGGTGTTGGATGCCAGAGAGATCAATAAGATCATTATACCTGTACAAACGCGACCGGAGAACCTAGAAGAGTTAGTACAAAAGTTTTACGGTGCCCGCTTCTTAACTTCTTTGGATATGCGTAGTTCATATTGGCAAACTAGAATATCGAAAGAATCTAGAAAATATACTGCATTCGTTTTTCTGGGCCGAAGTTACCAGTTTACTGTCATGCCATTTGGGTTGAAAATAAGCGGTGGTGTTTTCATATCGGCATTAGATACCGTACTGGGCAGAGACCTTTTGAATGAAGTTACTTTATATGTGGATGATTTGCTAATTGCTTCTGAAACTTGGGAGGAACATTTGGACTTATCAAGAAGAGTTTTTGCGAAATTTTTGGAATACGGAGTTACTGTAAATTTGAGCAAATCCAAGTTTGCTCATAACCAATTGAAATTTCTTGGACATATAATCACTCCTGAAGGGATAAAACCAAATCCTAAAAAGATGGATGCGATTAACAGATGTGCTTATCCAAAGAATAGAATGGAATTAAAGTCATTTATCGGCTTAGTTTCATTTTTTCGACGATTTTTACCCAATCAGTTAGGAAGCCAAGACTGTTTGTTACGGCTGTTAAGAAAAAATGTCATGTGGGAGTGGAATTCCGAATGCACGCAAGCTTTTGATAACATCCGCAATGCTTTGACTAATGCTCCACTGTTACATCATCCGAGACTTGATCAAGATTTTTATATTGCTGCGGATGCTTCTGAAACAGGATTGGGTGCCACTCTTTTCCAGATGGACAATCCAGAAGATATCAGTACCATCAAGATAATTGGGTTTGCCAGCAGAACACTCTCTAGCTGTGAACGTGCATATTGTACTACTGAATTGGAAGTACTGGCCGTGGTCTGGTCACTTAGAAAGTTTCGCTATTTTGTATATGGAAAGAAGATCATTGTATTCTGCGACCACAAAGCTTTATCTTTTATTTTAACAGGAAGGATGTTCCATTCACGTTTAATCCGGTGGGCCTTGCTACTGCAAGAATATGATATTACGCTCAAATACATCAGAGGGAAAGACAACGTCATAGCCGATGCTCTTTCAAGATTACCGAAAAGAAAGAATGCTGACGAGTGTGAAGAACGGACTATTGACTTTAAAGTCATGAATTTATCAAGGCAATATTGTGAGAGGCAGATTTCACAGCTATCTCGAAGTCTTCCACAACTGCAGGAAGATGATAAGTTGTGGAAAGCCATTAGGCAGGCTGTTGAAAGCAAAACGCTAAGTCACACTCAAGAACAGTATCAATTAAAATCCGGAATATTGTATCGGAGGAAGGATGAAGAAGATGTTTGGAAAGTTTGTGTTCCAAATAAATATTTAGAATCACTAGTATGGTACACTCACTTGAATTGGGGTCATTTTGGTGTCGCTAAATGTACAGCCAAAATAGCACAATACTGCTATCATCCAAATTTGGGACGTATAGCTACAAATATTATTAAGAAGTGCAAAATATGTCAGAAGGCGAAACCCATAAACTATTGTCGGAAGATAGAATTACATCCTATCATCCCACAACAACCTTTAATGTTGGTGTCATGTGACGTCTGTGGGCCATGCCCCATGACACGTGGACGGTTCAAATATGTATTGGCTTTCTATGATCTCTTTTCAAAATATGTGAAATTATATCCTTTGAAAAATCTCCACGTTCGACCCATGTTACGCAAATTTATCAACAACTATATAACTGAGCTTGGCAAACCTATAATGATCTTGACAGACAACGCTGCTTATTATACAAGCGAAGTATGGAGAGACACTATGAAAGAACAAGGAATCCAGCACATTTACATCTCAAGATTTTACCCTTGTGGAAATCCGGTTGAAAGAATCTTCCGAGAGTTGAACCGATTTTTACGGACGTACATACCCAAATAACATTATAAATGGATCGATTGGATTTATGAATTTGAGAAAGTGTATAATGACTTACCACACTTATCGACAGGTTATTCGCCTAACCAAATAGTATTTGGTGGAAGTATTGTGCCAGAATGGATGAAGAAATTACCTGCAATAGAACAAAAGATTACCAAGAAAGAAGATATGGTGAAGAAGGTCTACGAAAACCTGAAGCATCAAGCACAATTGAGAAAAACCCGTTTTGATAAAAATGTGAAGAAAGTAGTCACATATGATGTAGGGGAAGAAATTTTATTGAGAAATCACCCAAAAGCATCAATCAGGAAAAGACTGAATAAGAAATGGCAATATTTATATACAGGTCCATATAAAATAATGAAAATACCTCATGAAGGGAGCTACCTCCTGGCAGATTTAGATACTGATGTAATTAAAGGCTTGTTCCCTCACATAGACCTGAAGAAGTATTATCAATAATGAGCAAAATATAGATTCAAGAAACACTCAATGATACCAAGACTACACTCAGTGGACTAAATAAAAGCACCAATGGATAAATACGTACTTATACTAACTTACAAAGAAAATTAAAGAATGTACCGATGATTTCCATGAGATACCTTCTTCGTATCAGCAACAATGACGACGCTGAAATACGATTTATCCTCTCACTGAACGACGAGGATGGATGATTTGAAAGTGGAATTAAGAGGAAAAGAAAAGGACCAAATCCTCTCTGGTTACACAAGTGGCCTGATAAGGGTTTTGGCCTAGGATGCTAATCGTCGAACCCGGCTGTGATCCCTGCCTTGCACAGTCGGTTGAAGAACTGAGGGCTTCATCCAAGGAAAAAAATGTGGTGTGAATATGAAGTGATTAGTGCGAAGTGCTTCTAAGACAACCTATAAACAAATGTGGAATTTAGTTAAGGGCATTTTGTCTAGGCCCATTAACTCAACTTAAATATTGTAGAATGTATGTACTGACTTGTTGAGTGAGTGTATTCGCCGAAACAAATACCCTCTCCTCTAACAGTAAAAAAAAAAAGCCTGTTCTGTCTGGAACCCTCTTCAAGACATCACAGTCTGGGGGGCCGTGTAACATTACGAGTCAAGACAGCTGTAACGGAACTTGAATAGCGTAAAGTTATCGTTAAAAACGCACGCCGCGCGATTTGTTATGATTTGGTCGGTCATAATAGTAGTAACATGCTTTTGAATACAATTAAAATATAACGGCGATACCTGTTTAGCGTTATTGGGAATAATATGTAATAAATTAATGAGTAAGGTAGCCGATCCTATAAGAAGAGGTAAAATTGGGCATATTAAGGTGTTTTGCTTTATATCGACTAAGCCGATGATACGGCGTCTTTTTTTTTCCGTTTACTCTTAGGAAGAAAAAAAAAGAAAACCAGTAACGAAGTGCTAATTGTGCGTTGTGAAAAATATAGGGGCGAATTTTAAATAGCTACAGTGTATAATCAGACTAACAAATGGACATTCAGTTACACGAAATAGCAAACAGTGAAGTGTGGTCATTAAATTGAGTACACCTACAGGGCGGTCAATTCCAGGATAAGTCTATTCGCGTCTCACGAGGCACGCGGTATTGAGACAGGTTTTTTTTATTATTATCACGGAGAGCGGGCTTCAATTTATAAAAAGGAGAAAAGCTGTATCATTATCATTGACTGTTGGTGTTATGCAACCAAAACTGTTCATCAAAGGGTTTCGGTGAATGAGCGTTGAATGCGAAATGAAACTGTGAACGAAGTTATGTTAAATAAAGCAGAAGAGACAAGACAGTTTGGTCGTATCTGTTATTATTCCGTAAACCGTAACATGTACTCTCGTTGTACGAAGCCTTAACAGATGATCGTATGACAATTTGCTTTGAAGGGATCTCGTTACGAGTTAAGTTTTGGGGACCTGGTCAACAGGGGATAGTTCGTAGATCTTAACTACTGCAGCTATTCTGGAATCAGGTGCTACCGTGACCGTTGTGTGTTGTCTATGGCTTAAGGTCATCATATCTCATGCTCCAAGATCGACGCGCCTTTCCTCTTGGTATAACGGTGTCTCACGGTAACCACGACAACGCCGACGGCGAAGGAAGATCTTTTAGCAAGATGGGGAACAGATGGTGGCACATTTTTAAATTGTCATCTTCCGTACTGTCGCATCGGTCATAATGGACAGGACGACACTGTCTCCTGATCTTGGCCAACTAGATCTCCAGACACTTTTAGATTTCTTTTTAGGAGGTTACATGGCAGACCTTGCTTACGTGGCTCCTTAGCCGAAAGCAATTCCAGAACTGGAAATGCACATTTCGAATGCGCTCACACTGGCGGCTCTACATATGTCATAGATTGTACGGTGTCAAAGAAATGATTGCTTAAAAGTTGTCCGTGTAATCGAGGACAGTCATATAAAAGACCTATAAAGTACGAAGAAAGAATTTTTTAACTGTTTTTACATTCTTTAAATCTTGTCAATGCGTGACTGTGTGTAAAATAGCTACAGCTGTCGACAACTGCTATACACATTTTTAATTGCCCTGTGTTATCCAGAAAAAATGGTGTCATCTACCTGTCTGGTCACACTGCCCGACAAGGCGCCATTCAGTGAGAGGCTCACTACTCACATATTCTCATACTCCAGATCGTCCTCGTATCTGCTGAAGAGATCAGTCGCGTTGATGTGGACCGTGACATTGCCTTTAGGGTTGGTGCGCTGTTGCAGCCGACGTTCCTCGCGCTCCCTGGAAAGACAGAAGCAGTCCACTAATCTCACAGCCCGGAAATCACAAAAATGCCACTGTACAGCTTTATCAGTTATTTCATTTTAAGTTTTTACTGTTCACCAAAATTAAAAAAAAAGTTATTTTGGAATATTGCTCAGATAAGAAAGTTTGGCTCAGGCACCTACAATGAAAAGACTTGCTGTCAACAACCAGTTGTGTTTTATTAAATTTATCCACAGTGTACTGGATTTGTTAGGCACCGATGACCGTAGCAGTCTGGTCCCTTTAATCCCACAAACCAACCAACCGGATTTGTTAATGTCATCAACTGTGTTACAAATTTATGAAATAATTTTACTGCTTAAGTCACTTTTTATTAATATTTATGAACACAATGTGTTTTGGCAGCACACAATAAGGACAATGACTGTCTATTCCAGGACATCACAAATGATCATCGTATCTCTGTATACAAAATGCAATGTCCTTACTGACCGACTCATCATTACACAGCCCAAACCGCTATGGATTGAAATTTTGAGAGGATGTTGATCTTATTCTGTAGGCATCATTTAACAAGTGATTTCTTGAAATTTCACCTCTGAACGGAGTGAAATAGAGGATGAAAGGTTTTTTGAAAACACAATTGAACATGATTTCTATGTATATCATGGGGGAAGAGAAAAGATTACTTGTAACTGAGAATCACTTCGCTGTCAGTTATAGATGCAGTTATACACAACATAGTTTTTACCAGAGGGAGGGGGATAGAACGAACACGAACACACACACACACACACACACACACACACACACACACACACACACACACACACACACACACAAACTAACTTAGCCTACATGTGTAAACTTTCCAAATGACGAAGATAAACTATGATATTAAATGGAAAAAAATATTATTCCGTCCTGCTTTAGAGAAATTAGCTCCTGTATTGTAAATTGGCACTTTGTAGTGTACGAACAACACAGATACACTATTCAAGAGAAAATAACTATTCTGAACTCTGGTCATCACCCCCATCTCCGACCTTGAGCATCACTATGTTGTTGGCACACATCAGCAATAATCTCCTCATACTGCAGAATGGCACACACGACGAGATCGTTGTCATAATGTACAAAACTGACTAAATCTGCACCCTCCAGTACAACCAGCTCATTACAAGACACGACTTCACGGTCACCACCGTCATCGTCATCAGTGGCAGTCTCTTCCAGGAACGTACTGGCTTTATGAAAACAGTTCATACCAGCTGCTAGGCAGCTGAAATAAAGTCCGTGGCTTGTAGTAAGGTAATCCCGATAGTTTCACTTCCTGCATCAGCCAGTACTATCAAATGTTGAACCAATTTTTTTTTCCTTTTGAAATTTGCAGTAATGTCCAAATAAAGTGACAGTAGAACACTGGCACAGTTTCCAGGGAACGCTTTCACTCAAACATTTTCCAAAACTATTTGAGGTAGATGTGCTGCACATCAATCCAAAAGAAGAACGATCCTCTTTTTCTTTTTCATCCTGATGTCCAGTTCTTTTAACCATTTTTCCATTAAAATCTAGCCATCCAAGAATTTTTATTGGGTTTGTATTCCATAGATTTTGCCTTTACACCTTTGCTGTACGTTTGATTTTCTTGTCACACGTGGGTAAATTTGTCAGAGCCATCTGCATTTACGGCGAGACAGAACTGCCATGTGAATTTTACTTTTCTTCCCTCCATGGTGTGAGTCACTCTTTTCGGCTAATGTTTTACTAGGAAGCACACTGTAGAATAGACTGCCCTCATCACAGCTGTAGATGTTTTGAGGTTGATAATCCCTTGCGATACCCAGAAGAAAATTATCAATCCAGTGATGCACCATGACATTGACAACTTTCAGTTCAATGGAAATTGTTCCCTGCAATTCCACGACAATCCTGGTCTTGTCCAAGTCATTGTAAGCATCCTGGTGAAGCCTTAAAATCACCGATAATGTTCATACGCCTAGCTAAATCTATCGCCTCTGCTTTCAGCACATCGCCATTGACGGGTGGAGCTGCAGCCCATTTTTGCCGGAAACACTTAAAAAGTGCCTTTTCCACATTTACATACCTCCATTCTCGGTGACAGCTGCATTTAGTCAATTTGCACAATTTTTAAAATGTGTTAAAAATACCGTTTTTTGCTGATGACTGTACATAGTGTGGCAAAGTCTGAAGCAGTTTCAGATTTTGTTTTATGTGGATTATCACCCACCTCTCATACGAATTTAACTTCCTGATCTACTGTGTAACTTTTCCTTTTTCTGTTCTCTACGGCTGACCGAAAGCGAATGAATTATAGACCCACAGCTCAACAATAAATGTCAGCAGACAGCTTAACTTCTCAATTGTTACCGAGGAAGAGCTTCTTGTATTGCAAACAACAGAGCCAGCAGAGTCAGGAGTGTCTGTTTCCATGCCAGCGTATCTGGTTAACAATGTCTCTGTTTCTTGTCTCCGTGGCATCGCCACGACATCAGAAAACGTAAGAAAAATATCACAGGTCTTCTTTTCAAATAGTAATGCTCATTACAGATTCACAATATTCAATTTATTTCGCCAGTATTTGTTCTATAGCAGTACATTACATGAAAATGCTTTAAGTATATTAAAGTTTAACTAAACAATGAAAAATCCAGGATGGAATAATGATAATATTATGAAAAGCTCATATAGCGGTCATGTTGACTTGCAGACAGGCACCACAAAAAGACTAGTAAAGACGTAAGCTTTCAGCCAGAAGACCTTCGTCTGAAATAGATAACATACACGCACACATTTTAACACAAACCCGGTTCATGTGCTTGTGACCACTGTCTCTGGCTGCTGGGGCCAGACTGTGACTGTGCACGATGGGAGAAGCAATCTGGGTGGTGGGGGAACGGACAGCAGAGTACGGGTGGGGGACAGTAAAGTGCCGTTTGTGCCCGTACAGAGATGACGTTCACTTCATACGGTCCTCCTCGAACCGTCAAGTTACCTTCCTCAATATTGATCTCCACCTCAAACGTGGCCACGTCAGTACCTCTGTCCATATCAAACCTACCAACCACCAGTAATACCTCCAATTTGAAAGCTGCCACCCATTCCATACTAAGAGGTCCATTCTGTACAGCCTATCCACCTGTGGCCATTGCATCTGCAGTGAGGAGCAGACCCTCTCAAAATATACCGAAGGTCCCATCGAGGCCTTCACAGACGGTAATTATCCCACTAACCTCGCTCAGAAACAGATATCTCTCAGATATTCTCTCCAACCACCCAAGTGTGTGTGTGTGTGTGTGTGTGTGTGTGTGTTTTGAACTGGAGCATTCACACCGGGACACTACACTGCCTCACCGGGGCACTGTGACGCAGCAGTGACTCACACTCGCCACGCGTGACGGACAACGTCACTGTGTTCACAGCAGTCGCCGCTGGACATGCATTACGTTGAATTAGAGTGTTTGCACTGGGACACAGTGCTGCAGATTTGCCAACGGACAGGCACTCTTCTCTGAGACAGTGATGTGAAGCATTCATTGTACACTATACTGTACACAATGTAGCAATGAGTTTAGATTAGATTAACACATAAGATTTTAAAAGTGAAGTAGAAAATCATCCTGCTATTTGAGATGTCATAAGCAATGACTATAGCAACAAAGTGGTGAAAATGAATGCGTGGCAAGAAATTATAATGAAGTTTGTGCCCAATTTCAACGATAAGAGCATGGATGAAAAAAAAAAAATTGGTAAGTTGTATGTTCTTTTTTCAAATTTAATACCTTATTTTTCAGAATATAAAAGACTAATGAAATTTAGTTGCTACCCCTGTATGAGGCTAGGAGATTAGTAAACTTCAAGCACATTTGCATCCCTCACCCCTTTTCTTTTGCGTTTACCAGTATCTAGTGTACCATTATGCAGTCTTTATGTGATAAGAAGGGACTAAATGGACGAGTGTGGAAACCGTGAACTCATCCCTACAGGGCAAATGAAGAGAAAATCTAAAAAAATACTTATATTTCAAAATTTTCGTAACAAAATTAAGGGTGCGTCTTACAGTCATCTTAAGGCCCGAAAAATACAGTTAAAATATTATTATCAATTACAATTATTTACACATATATGGCTACGACAATAATTTATTTGTTTATCATAATAGTATTGAGGTACAAGCTCCCGATACTCTATAATTTTAATTGTAAGTTCCAAATAGTTCAGTGAAAGCAAGAATATAGCTGAAACTTCCTGGCAGATTAAAACTGTGTGCTGGACCGAGACTCGAACTCGAGACCTTTGCCTTTCGCAGGCAAGCACTCTACCGACTGAGCCACCCAAGCACGACTCACGCCCAATCCTCACAGCCCTACTTCTGCCAGTACCACATCTCCTACCTTCCAAGCTTAACAGAAGCTCTCCTGCGTACTTTGCAGAACTAGCACTCCTGAAAGAAAGGATATTGTGGAGACATGGCTTAGCCACAGCCTGGGGGATGTTTCCAGAATGAGATTTTCACTCTGCAGCAGAGTGTGCGCTGATATGAAACTTCCTGGCAGATTAAAACTGTGTGCCGGACCGAGACTAGAACTCGGGACCTTTGCCTTTCGCGGGCAAGTGCTCTACCAACTGAGCTACCCAAGCACAACTCACGCCCCGTCCTCACAGCTTTACTTCTGCCGGTACCTTGTTCCTACCTTCCAAACTTTACAGAAGCTCACCTGCAAACCTTGCAGAACTAGCACTCCTGAAAGAAAGGATATTGTGGAGACATGGCTTAGCCACAGCCTGGGGGATGTTTCCAGAATGAGATTTTCACTCTGCAGTGGAGTGTGCACTGATATGAAACTTCCTGGCAGATTAAAAGGTAGGAGACGAGGTACTGGAAGAAGTAGGGCTGTGAGGACGGGGCGTGAGTTGTGCTTGGGTGGCTCATTTGGTAGAGCGCTTGCCCGCTAAAGGCAAAGGTCCCGAGTTCGAGTCTTGGTCCGGCACACAGTTTTAATCTGCCAGGAAGTTTTGTATCAACACACACTCCGCTGCAGAGTGAAAATCTCATTCTGGAAGAATATTGCTTGTTACAGTTAACATAGTAATAATTGCACAATGCACATCAAAATTACAATGGCAGGTGAACAATGAGGCCTAACCACATAAACAATCACATAACATTTCTAGCAATTAGATTTTTCACAGCTACCAACGCACTTCGCCTTCAGGGCTAATGAAGTAGTTTGCAAGATCATCCTTGATACTGTTCGCAATATTCCCTCCACAGACGAAGAAAGGTGACATGTCCTGGAATCCCTGAATAGTTAATGTATCCTCAAACGCTATTCCATTGTGATCATGGAAAAAGTTATGGAAGAGGCATCATGTCTTTACAATAGACTCCAGCCGATCATGCAGCAGTGGATGAACATGTAACGAAAGTTTTGTCCTTATTCTCCTCCTCCTCCTCCTCCTCCGAAGTTCTAACAAAAATTCTTCCTCACTCGAGTCCATTTCACTAACTACTGTCAGCAACTCAACATCTCCACTATATGCTGAGTAGCAATCTTTCATTTTCATAATGTCGTCAGGATTGGTATTTGGTTTCTCAGACAGGAATAAATAAATGTGTGTTTCAGCATTTTTGGGAATTTAACTCATTGGGGTAAAAGTTTTGTTTCCAGAATGAGATTTTCACTCTGCAGCGGAGTGTGCGCTGATATGAAACTTCCTGGCAGATTAAAACTGTGTGCCCGACCGAGACTCGAACTCGGGACCTTTGCCTTTCGCGGGCAAGTGCTCTACCAACTGAGCTACCGAAGCACGACTCACGCCCGGTACTCACAGCTTTACTTCTGCCAGTACCTCGTCTCCTACCTTCCAAACTTTACAGAAGCTCTCCTGCGAACCTTGCAGAACTAGCACTTCTGAAAGAAAGGATATTGCGGAGACATGGCTTAGCCACAGCCTGGGGGGATGTTTCCAGAATGAGATTTTCACTCTGCAGCGGAGTGTGCGCTGATATGAAACTTGGTAGAGCACTTGCCCGCGAAAGGCAAAGGTCCCGAGTTCGAGTCTTGGTCGGGCACACAGTTTTAATCTGCCAGGAAGTTTCAAAAGTTTTGTTCTTAAAACATATCATCTTTATTAAACTACTGAAGCATTTGTAAAGCTACATATATGAAAACTGGTATCTGACTTCTCAGATAGAAATAAAAGATACACGTTAACTATTTTTGGCAAATTCAACAACTAAGGGGATGAAATAGGGTGAAAGTTTTCTTGCAAATATTTAATTATGAAAGTGCCTTTGAAGCTAAATCTAAGAAAATTTGTGTTTGGATTCTCAGTTAAGAATTTAAAAAAGTACATGTTTCAGTGTTTTTGGAAATTCTACACCTATGGGTGTGATTCACTGACTCATCATAGCCTACTATGAACCTCTAACTACAGAAGCTTGAAATTTGGAGAGGGTGTTAATCTTATACTACAGACATTGTTTTAGTAAGGGATTGTTCGAAATTCCACCCCTAAAAGGGGGTGGGGGGTGTGAAGCAGGGATTTAAGGTGTTTTGAAAATATATCATTACTAAAGCATTAATAACGCATTTTTAAAGTTACATCTATGAAAACTGATATTTTAATTTGTGGTTAGAAATGAAAGGATACGTCTTTTAGTGCTTTTGGAAATTCGACCACTAAGGGAGTGAAATAGGGGATGAAAATTTTTATGTAAATATTTCATTATGAAAGCATTTTTAAAGCTAATTCTAAGAAAATTTGTATCTGGCCTCTCCTTTACAAATTTAAAAAAATACATGATCTTTGGAAATTCACCACTGGGGTTTAAAATTTTTATGAAATTATTTCATGATATAAAGCAATTTTAAAACTAAACCTGTGCAAATCTGTATTTGATTGATCAAAAAACAGGTGTTCAGGGATGAAAGTTTCTACAGAAATGTTATGACAAAAACTCAAAAGACAGGATCAACAAAGACCTCTGATTCTAGTTACTGGAATCGCTTTCTGGTAAGAAGTACATTTGAAAAAGACCATTCTTCTATGGCCTTAATTAGAATGGAAAGTTTAGATGTTGCAATTTGTGAACATAAAAATTCAATTACAAAAATCTGTGTGGATCATATAATCTATGCGAGCGAAGCAGCAGGCGCTAAGTTGGTATTACATAAAAGGCACAAAGGACAATAAATGGTATTGTATGAAAAACTAGAAATTTTCATTTATGGCAGAGTACGTGATAACTGGTTGCTAAATGATAAGCTAAAAGGTAACAATGTAATTTTTTCAAAAATTTCTCCAATGCTGAATGATTCTTTTATTTAAAAAAACAACAACCTGTCTTGGCATCACTTCACAATCATGAAATACCAAATAATCACTATTTGATACACACTGTGACAAACATGTTTATATTTTTTTAAAAATGTATTACCACTGCTTCTACTATCTTAGTAATAAATATTAACAAAAAGTGACGAACAGTAAAAGTATTTCATAAATCATTTCAGAGTTTGAAAAGCGTTGTCAACAATTCGGTTTGCCCCTGTTTTATATGCATTTGCAGCTGGGCAGACAAAGATTTCCTGTTTGATGACATTTTTCCTTGTTCAAGCTCCAAAGTGTCAAATTTTGCATTTCTGTGAAATTATTTGGCAATGTTCTGCTTTGTTTGATGTGTTTGTCAGACAACAGCTGTGTCTGTTGTGATTTAGAGAAATTTTGACTGACAGCCAATTCGACAAACAAGTTTGCCCATTTACATTTGCATTTGTCAAACAAAAGCCAAATCACTGGCAGATTTCTGAGATGAAAGACTGTACACATGTTGCTATTGCACCATGCTTTAAGAGTGGAAAACAATTTATGATGCAGTTTATCTCATATCGCAAGTTTCCACAATTGTGAATAGTAAGGACAAAGAAATATCTGGACAAGAATAAAAGATCACCCACCATTACAAAAATGGTAGAGGTGTTACGACTATGACCTCACTCAATACTTCTTTACTTTTTCACACATTACCATAATAATGTCAATGCAAGACACATACTTTAAATCTTCAAAATCTTCTCTGGTTCCAAGGGATCTCCAACTTTTAGGTAGTCTTTGAACAATTGGAATATATTTTCTCATAACTGCAAGTGTGTTTTTTTTCAATATGAAGGCAAAGTAATTCTAAAAAGTTATTAAAATTTGACTGTCCATTCAGAGAAAGTTGATGTAATCATAAAGTTCTGCGAGTAACACTTTCTTTAGCAGATTTTCATGGGAGACATCTACTGCCGTGGGCTGTACTGCATGCAGTATGGCAAGGAGCTTAGCATCACTGGCTGACACGCTGTGAGCTCCCAATTCTACCTCCGACCACCAGCAATTATTTGTTATTACATACTTATTATTCCTGGAAGGTTCTTGAAATATCTTATGTTTGTTAACATTTGTAGATTCTAAGTCTTTATAAACAAGCATTCTGAAATATGCTATGTTTGTATACACAGCTGCACACACTGGCCAGGAGGTCAGTTCAGTTCTGTTCGTACATTGATGACAGTAATAATTGTGCTTTCAGTTCTAAGTTTTTTACTTCAATATTGGACGTGCCTTTGGAACTGGACCCAACGATGGTTTTGACATGAAAACATGCCATTCTTTGCATCAGCGTCTTGTTTTCTTTTGCTTTCTATACATTGCTAAAACTAGAGTAAGAAATGCTTTGCACTGGTAGCAATACAGACTTGCATCAAACTGCTTAGCAACATGGTAACTACTCATTCTTTTTCTACACAATGTGAAAGCTGCTTTAAAAGTGAGCTTTGTTTTGAAAAATTTGGTTTTTATGTTACCACACTTGTTTGTCAAACCAACGCAAAGGAAAGAGTGGCTCTGACAAAGAAGTCCGAGTGTTTAAGGAGACTTAAAATCGCTAGTAGTAAATGGCCGAGTAATGTAGAGGTAGAAAATTTGAATACTGTGAATAAATTAGAATGATCAATTCACTACTTGCAGATTAGACTCTAGGCAGGCACCACTCAACCCACTTGTAGTGAACCCTTACCTGCGTCAGTATTCACATAATTTTTTAATTGTTTTTGCTTTGTGCTCGATGTAACAACTTTTATTGTGAATACTTTTAGTCTTGTGTTTGTGATTTCAGGCTTACTAACTTCATAAACAATTGTTTAGCGACTTGTAAGCTTCACTTGTGACAAACAGAATGCAGATACGAGGCCTGTTCAGAAAATAATATTATGAATTACACGCCTTAGGAGATATTTAATGACATACGGTTGACAGCACTGCCTTGTGGATTATCTCCTTTGTACCCACACGTTTTTGGAGTGTGATGTCTCATTTATTTTTCACGATATTGTTACCTGAGTGCAACACGCAAGGTTTTTTTTTTTTTTTTATTTCATGGTTTTCGGGCGCAGAACTGCTACGGTCATTAGCGCCTGGTCTGTGACTTAGGAAAAGGTAAAAAACCGAAACTGGAAACCAACAGCAATGGGAATGTAACTCAAAAAATTGGAGAAACTAAAAACAAAAGGAAAGCTTAAAAAACCACTACAGAAGGGGGTTGGTTGCCCCAAAAAAGAGCTACAAATGACTGACATCTCACTGGCACTAATAAACTCGAGAACGCGATCGGCTGAGCGCGTGTCATCTGCTAAAATGGAAGATATATCAGGTGACAACTGTAGACGGGCGAGTAATGGAGTAAAATAGGGGCACTCAATTAAAAGGTGTCTTACCGTCCACAGCTGAGAGCAGTGGGGACAGAGTGGGGGAGGATTGCCACTTAAAAGATGTCGATGGCTAAAAAGACAGTGCCCTATACGGAGTCTAGATAAAATTACCTCCTCCCGACGACGCATTCGAGAGGAAAAGGTCCAAGCACAGGGAAGAGCTTTCACGTCCCACAATTTATTATTGGGAAGTGTCGACCAATGTGCGTGCCATAAAAGAACAACACGACGACATAAAACACTCCGTAGATCGGCGAAGGGAATCGTGCGAATAGCTGGCCGAAGAAGAGAGACTGCAGCCTTGGCCGCTATATCGGCCGCCTCATTTCCGCAGATACCAACGTGTCCTGGGATCCAGAGGAACGCCACAGAGACGCTCCCCAAGTGGAGCAAGTGGAGGCAGTCCTGAATCCCGTGGACCAGAGGGTGGACAGGATAGAGAGCTTGGAGACTGAGGAGAGAGCTGAGAGAGTCTGAGCAGATAACATACTGTATCCACTGATGGCGGCGGATGTATTGGACAGCCAGGAGAACAGCGTAAAGCTCCGCAGTATAAACCGAACACTGGTCGGGAAGCCGAAATCGAGTTGGGGTGTCGTCAACAATATAGGCACCCCCTACACCAAACGATGTTTTTGAGCCATCAGTGTAAATAAATGTGGCTTCCTTCATTTGTGCACAAAGAGCAGCAAATGCCCGACGATAAACAAGTGAAGGGGTACCATCCTTGGAAAACTGACAAAGGTCATGGAGCAGGCAGGTCCGAGGACGGAGCCAAGGCGGTGCTGTACCCCAAGTTGTCAAGAAAGTTTTAGGAAAGTGGATGGAAAGAGAATGGAGCAGTTGACGGAAGCGGACTCCCAGTGGTAGTAGGGGGGAAGGGCGGCCTGCATACCCTAAATCCAAGGAGGCGTCAAAAAGAGTGTCATGGGCCAGATTAGCAGGCATGGAAGACAGATGGCTAGCATAACGACTCAGGAGGACAGTTCGCTGATTGGACAGCGGAGGTTCAGCAGTCTCAGCATAAAGGCTTTCCACAGGGCTGATGTAAAAAGCTCCTGACACTAAACGTAATCCATGGTGGTGGACAGAGTCGAGACGCCGAAGAATAGACGGCCGAGCAGAGGAGTAAACTATGCTTCCATAGTCCAATTTCGAGCGCACTAAGGCGCGATAGAGGCGGAGAAGGACCACTCGGTCCGCTCCCCAGGAGGTACCATTCAGGACACGGAGAGTGTTGAGGGATCGAAGACAGCGAGCCGAAAGATAGGAAATGTGGGAGGACCAGCACAGTTTTCTGTCAAACATAAGACCCAAGAATTTAGCAACGTCCGAAAATGGAAGGTTGACAGGACCTAGATGTAAGGAAGGCGGAAGAAACTCCTTACGTCGCCAAAAATTAACACAAACGGTCTTACTGGGAGAAAAACGGAAGCCGGTTTTGATGCTCCAAGAGTGGAGGTGATCGAGACATCCTTGAAGACGTCGTTCAAGAAGGCTGGTCCGTTGAGAGATGTAGTAGATCACAAAATCGTCCACAAAGAGGGAGCCCGAGACGTCAGGAAGGAGACAATCCATAATTGGATTTATGGCAATGGCAAACAGTACAACACTTAGCACGGAGCCCTGGGGTATTTCATTTTCTTGGGAGAAAGTACGGGAGGGAGTAGTGTTCACACGCACTCTAAATGTGCGCTCTGCCATAAATTTGCAAAGAAAAAGGGGCAGCCGACCTCGGAAGCCCCAAGAGAACAGTGTGTGGAGGATGCCTGTCCTCCAACAGGTATCGTAGGCTCTCTCCAGATCAAAAAATATTGCTACTGTTTGGCGTTTCCGGAAAAAATTGTTCATGATATAAGTGGAGAGAGCAACAAGATGGTCAACTGCAGAACGATGCTTTCGGAAACCGCATTGGGCAGGTGTTGAAAGACTGCGGGACTCCAGCCACCAAGCTGAATGGCAATTCACCATACACTCCAAAACCTTACATACACTACTCGTGAGAGAAATGGGGCGATAGCTAGAGGAGAGATGTTTGTCCTTTCCAGGTTTTGCAACAGGAACGACGATAGCTTCCCGCCATCGTCTGGGAAAAGTACTGTCGGTCCAAATTCGATTATAAAGGCGAAGAAGGTAACGCAGACTATGGTGTGATAAATGCAGCAACATTTGGATGTGAATACCATCCGGTCCTGGGGTGGAGGAGCGAGAAGAAGAGAGTGCAGGTTGGAGTTCCTGCATGGAGAAAACAGTATTGTAGCTTTCGTGATTTTGAGATGAGAAAGCAAGAGGTCGCACTTCTGCTGCGCGTTTCTTCGGGAGAAACGCTGGTGGGTAATTTGAAGAGCTCGAAATCTCAGCAAAGTGTTGACGCAATGAGTTAGAAATTGCGACGGGGTCCACTAATGTATCATGCGCGACAGTGAGCCCAGAGTCCGGAGAGAACCTAGGGGCGCCAGATAACCGTCGAATCTGTCTCCAAACTTCCGAGGAGGGAGTGAAGGTGTTACATGAGCTAATAAAGAAGTTCCAGCTTGCGTTCTTGCTATCGCGGATGACGCGACGGCATCGCACATGGAACTGCTTATAGTGGATACAGGTGGCCAAAGTAGGATGGTGTCTGAAAACGCGAAGAGCACGTCGCTGCTCACGTAGTGCGTCACGGCATGTTTCTTTCCACCAAGGAACTGGGGGGCGCCGGGGGAATTCGGAGGTGCGAGGTATTGAATGTTCCGCAGCTGTAAGAATAACGTCTGTAATATGAGTGACCTCATCGTCGACGCTAGGAAAGTGACGGTCATCGAATGTCGCTAGAGATGAAAAAAGTGTCCAATAGGCTTGGGCGAACTTCCAGTGTCACGGGCGCATATATGGCAGTTGTGGCTGCAATCGTAGGACACGTGTAAAGTGGTCACTCGAGTGTGTATCAGCAAGGGCGAACCATTCGAAGCGCGGAGCTAGCGGAACAGTACCGACCAAAAGGTCTAAATGAGAGAAATTTGTCAACATGTAAGTGTTAGTGGCAATTTTTGAAATGTGAAATTTTCTGGAGCAAAGCTGCAACATAAAATTTTGCATGAAACTGGGGAAACTTTTACAGACATGTTTCTGCTTTTGAAATGAGCTTATGGAGATGATGCTCTGGGTCATATGCAATGTTACAAATTGCTTTCACAATTTAAACACGGTCATCAGCCAATTTAAGATGATCCTCGAGCATGAAGGCCTTCCACTTTAACTGATGAAATGTGTAAATTGCTGACTGCATGTCACAGAATTTGAAGAAGCGATTAACAGTTAGTCCCTGTGGCACAAATTCATGATGAAAGTAATCCTTCCAAGCCAAAGAAAACTATCGCCACAGCTTTGAAATTTGACCTACCCTGATAGCTTTTTCTAGTTGTGGAGAACCTTTACTGACCCATTGTGAAACCGACTCTCAGTCTTAACATCATAACCATACATCCGCATCTCATCCAGAGTTACCTTTCTCTTTAAGAACACCTCATTTTCATTTGCGTGATCCAAAAGCTCTTCACAGACTGTGAGCCGAAGGTCTATCTGAACTCGAAACATGAGCCGTTGGATCAACTTGTTGGCAACACAATGCATCCACGATGCTGTGTCAGGATTTTGTGACACGATACAAATGAAACGTTACATTATTCTGCAATCTCTTCGATAGTCAGTCTTCGATCGGCACATACAACTTTCTGGACCTTCCTGACACGAGCGGCATCGGTAGTTGTGGAAGGGTGTCCCAAACGAAGGTAATCTTTAATTTCCATCCGCCATTTTTAAGCTGAGTAGACCGTTCGTAAACCGAGTATGGGTCGAGCACTCGTCTCCACAGGCTTCCCGCATCATTCGGTGTGTGTCTGTAAAGGTTTTCTCAAGTATCGTGCAAAATTAAACGTAGAGGCACTGTTCCTCTAAATCTGTCAAAATTTGCGAACTGTGCGACACAATGTTCTACCGAATTCCACACCGAACAATAACTAACAGCCATACGACGACCAAACTTCTGGCAGTTACACATTAAACACAGCCACGTGCAAGGATGCCAACCGCTTTTCGCTCCGACACACCACTAGTGCAAAATTACAAATAATTCAGAATTTTTTGTAAAGACCTCGTATGTCTACACAAACCTCATCGAAGAGGGAGCAGGTCGCATCCGACCCGATTGTGCCGTCTATTTTGTCTCCTACCACCACTAGGGCTAACATCCCCCAATGGGTGTCCGGGTATTTTTTAGCAGATAGTGTAATATTCTCAAATTCTGCTAAACTAGGAGTATATAATCACTGCACAATAGTCGTATCTGACTTACTAACCCAGCGTGTTCTTTACTCGAAATAGTCAACCGAACCCCCATATTTAGGACGACAGCATATCAAATCGATAGAGATCTAAAGTTCTTACAATTATTACCACAAAATGCAGTGGTGTGCAAAACTTAACAATGAAAGTAGCTTTCGTACTATGTATTGCTGCTAAGTAGCATATCTCCTCGACACTTGGACCATACTGCTACAGTACGAGAGGCAAATGAAAGAGCTGCACAATGAGACGGACAGAAATGATACTTTTGTTAACAGACGATAATTAAACTTAAGTCGCTGCTATTTATGGCGGACCTCTGGACGTGGGTCTTAATATGGTGTGTTATTACTGTGGACAGCAATGCACACTCCGCAGTGTTCCCCATGCTGGCCGGGAGCTCAGTAAGGAGTACTTGTCATAAGGCACTCCATTACTCCACCAACATGATTGACTACTACTGGGTCGTCACTGGTCCGTGTGGATGTGCTGCAATAACCATCCGTGCATCCATCCATCCCTCCATCTCCCCCCCTCCCCCCACCTTGTTCCCCCCAAAACTCCTTATGAACATTAGGGTTAGCATGGGAGTGCACTGCACACAAGACATTGCCGTTTGTGGTGATCACACTCCGTATTAAGAAACACATCCCAAATTCTGTAATGTCCGGAGGACCATCAAATAGCAGCAACTTTAGTTTAATTGTCATTTTTGAATAAAAGTATCATTTCTGTTCACGTCAACGCACATTTCTATCAGTTATCTTCTGTACTATACTGTAACAGTTCTTTGAACATATGGTCCACATTTGATCAACTTACATTATTTGTCAAAGACACATGACGCGATATTTACAGTTTTCCACACCAGTGTAATTGTACACCTGTATCTATATTCTGCAAAGCACAGTGAAGCGTACAGCAGAGTGTATGTCCCATTGTACCAGTTATTAGGGCTTCTTCCCATTCTATTCACAACTGGAGTGTGGAATGAGCGAGTGAATGTTTCCGTGCATGCTATAATTATTCGTATCTTATCCTCACGATCCCCGTGTGAGCGATACACTAGGAGGTTGTACTGTGTTGCTGGAGTCGTCACTTAAAGCTGGTTCTTTAAACAGTTAGCAGACTTTCTCAGGATAGTTTACGTTTATCTTCGAGAGTCTGCCAGTTCAGTTTATTCCGTGTATCTGTGACACTTTCCCACAGATCAAACAAACCTGCGACCATTTGTGCTGTCCTCCTTTGTACAAATTCAATATCACCTGTTAGTCATATTTAGTAAGGGTCCCACACGCTCGAGCAATATTCTAGAGCTGGTCGTACAAGTAATTTTTAAGCAATGTCGTTTGTAGTCCGATTGCAAATGTTCAAATGTGTGTGAAATCTTATGGGACTTAACTGCTAAAGTCATCAGTCCCTAAGCTTACACACTACTTAACCTGAAATATCCTAAGAACGACGACACACACCCACGCCCGAGAGAGGACTCGAACCTCTGCCGGGACCAGCCGCACAGACCACGACTGCAGCGCCTTAGACCGCTCGGCTAATCCCGCTCGGCAGTCCGATTGCGCTTCCCCAGTATTCTACCAATACATCAAAGTCTATCACCTGCTTTAACCACAACTGAACCTATGCAATCATTCCATTTTGTACGCCTGAAAAGTGTTACATCCAAAAAGTGTTATATCCAGTATTCGTACAAGATGTCCGATTCCAACTGTGACTCACTGATATTACAGTCATAAGATACTATGTTTTTCGCTCTGTGAAGTGCACAATTTTACATTTCTGAACATTTAAAGGAAGTTGCGAATCTTTGCACCATTTAGAAATTTTATCAAGACCTGACTGAGTATTTATGCAGCTTATTTCAGACAGTACTTCATTACAGATAACTGATTCATCAGCAAAAAATCTGAGGTTATTATCAATATTACCTGCAAGGTTATTAATATAAGATGAACAGCAAAGGTCTCAACATACTTCCTTGGGGCACACGTGAGGTTACGTCTGCATCTCACGAGGACTTTACATCTGAGATAATGTTTGCGTCCTTCCTAACAGAAAGTCCTCAATCCAGTCACAAATTTCACTCGTTACCCCACACGATCGTACTTTTGACGATAAGCGTACGTGTGGTACTGAGTCAAATGCTTTTTGGCAATCAGGAAATACTGCATCTACCTGACTGCCCTGATGCAATACTTTCAGTGCAACTCGGGTTTGGAAAGTACCCATACTAATTTCAATTAGAAATCACTCTACTTTCCTGCCCTGTACGCCATCTCCACAGACACCAGCACCACCTCCTTACCTCCATTCGGTGGCGAGATGCGGGTGCACCGAGGAATGTACCTCACCTGGCAAGCCTCTCGTACTCCTCCCGGATCTCCTGTGGCGTCTTGGTCCTCTGCACGATCTCCCAGCCGTCGGCCTTCAGCCCCCGAGTGCCCAGCGTGTCGTAGATAGCCCGCTGGTGGGGGTCGCTCAGGACTGCAACACAATTTGTTCGATTGTCGAGCACTGACCCTGTACGCGATAGCGATTTTGATAACTGCAACTAAGCGATGTACAACAACACAATTTTACATTAAAAATTAAAAGTCACGTTTAGTATATCACACTATTGTCGCGGTCTTCAGTCTGACGACTTTTGTTTCAACTGTCCACGCCAGTATATCCCGTGCAACCGTCTTAATCTGTGCGTAACTACTGCGATTTGCCCCCACTTATTGTATTCGTTGCTAAGTCTCCCTCTACAATTTTTATCACTGCAAATGCCTGCCATTTCCAAACTGATACCATCTTGATGCATCCCAGGGTGTACACACAGACGAGGAAAAAAAAAAAAAAAAAAAAAATCTCCTGGATTTCCCAGTTAAAAATGCACTTTTCCCCCCAGGTGAAAGTACATCTTACCCTCACTAAATGACAATATACTTTGCCTTGGAGCTATAATAACTTTTCAATCCTGCGAATGGTGAAGGGTTTATATACTGTCTTAAGACTTTGACACTTTAGAATACAAAACCCAGCACATAACAACAAATTTTGGAAAGATTTTTGATACGTGGCAACATCTACGCGGCATATTTTTGTGTTACCAACATATAAGCATGAATTCCACCAAATACAGCACGGTAGCTTCCAAAGCATTGAAATCAACAATGCAACGTGCTCTTTTCAGCCAATCGTAGCTCACGTCAGGTGATCTCACCAGCCGATATTCAGAGCATAGGACACGTGATGTAGTCAGCCAATAGCAACGTCATTTTTAAGTAGCACGAACACACAATTAGGAAAAGTTAACGGTTCGAATTAAAACACATATAGCATTGCAACAAGAAAAGCTAAGCTTTCACATATAATATTGGTCATCAAAAATTTTTGCTTTATTTCGCGAGGCTGTTGTAGGCAGGATCCTAAGGCCACAGCTTAAATTGCAGCAGCTGAATATTACTGACAAATTTCACTGCCGTGACCAAACATTTTGTGGATTATTTGGTCAAATACATTTTATATTGTGCACTTTGACATATTTTAGGATATTATTTTGCATAACTTGTAGCTGATGAAAAAGCTAAAATAAATATGAAAAACTATCATTGAAGCTTGGCCATTTATCAGATGTGTTCCCCTTTAAGATACACCAAACACATACATGCCACTAAAATTTTAAATAATGGCATAAATGGCCGGTCTTCTTGGCCCGAAATTTTTCTAAATGGCTGGTCCTCAGTGTTTCAAGTTTTGATTGAGACTAACACATTCATCACACATTCTCACATGTAACAATTCATCTTGCATAAAAGGAAACTGAAAATAATGCTTCTCAAATCACCATCCACAAAATTTTCCCACAACCTGTTAGAAATGTAAACAATTGTAACACTATGTTCATCAAAATGAAGCCTACTAAAACATGCATCGAAAGCAGTTTGTTATTACGAAGTATCGCATTGTCTTTGACACATTCTGCTGTTTGTAGATGCTTGTGTGTACACCGTTTTGTCACTGTAAATAATATATTTTCTTTGCAACTAAAGTTTTATTTTTGCGTTATTCCCTTGTTTATGTTTTACTGCTGCAGTATTATTCTGTAGTAGTGGGGTAAAGCAAAATTCTTTGCTAGAATATCAGTTCTTACCAGTCAAATGTACAAAAATTAACTGAAAACTAAAACAATGTAAAATTCCGAGGTTTTTCCCAATTTCCCAGGGAATATACACACTGATACCAATTTGTTCTAGCAACCATTACCTTCTTTTAGTCAAGTTGAGCAGTAAGTTATTTTCTCCCCATTTGTAATCAAGTTACTCAAGTTGCCCATCTAACCATTAGTATTCTCCTGCAGCACACCATTCCAAAAGCATCTGCTCTCTTCTTCCTTGTTTATCTTCCCAGTTACCGTCTCGTTTCACTTCTGTACTGGACTACACTCTAGACGAATACTGAGGAGTTATAATTAAAGTGCTGCTATTCACAGAAGTAAAGAGTGGGCTGTAATTGTCATATGGCATCGAAACTCTGTAGATATTCGTGTCTGTTAATGCAGAATCGATTTACACTGCATAAAAATTGGTTCCAATTTTGGCCACCAGATTCAGATCTGGTGCTGTTGGTTGGTTGGTTTGTTTAAAAGAGGGGGAAGGGACCAAACTACAAGGTCATCGGTCTCTTGTTCCTAATAAAACAATGCCACAAGTGTGAGAATAAAACAGACGAGACATATAACACAAAACGGAAAGAAAGGAAAGACCCCAAGAACGAAGGAAAGGCAACGAACAGTAAAAGGAACAAAAGAGAACAAGAAAACAACAGAGATGCAAGAAACAGTTAGAAGACAGTAAAACAAGGAAGCAGATTACAGTGACTGGCCGACCACGAAAATAAAAAGGAAAAGCCAGCCAGCCTGCAACACATTAAAACCTCCACCCTAAAGCACAAGGGTGGGACATGGGACATGCGCTAAATCGAATAATAAAACCCACCCTCACGAATGAAACAGAACTGAATCACCAGATGAGGCGTTGTCTGCCGAAATCAATGGTAACGAGTCCGGTAACAGAAGATGAAGTCGCAGGGCAGCCAAACAAGGAAAGAGCATAAGAATATGGGCCACTGTCAACCGGGCACTGCACGACACTGAGGTGGGTCTTCACGACACAGGAGGTAGCCGCGGGTCGCCCAGGCACGGCCAATGCGGAGCCGGCAGCGAACCACGGAGTCCCTGCGAGACACCCTCATCGAGGACTTCCACACATTCGTGGTCCCCTTAATGGCTCGCAGTTAGTTGTGCGTTCTGAGACTTTGCCATTTCGTCTCCCAAAGCTGAAAAACCTTGCGGTATAATAACAAACGCAGGTCAGTTCCGGTGGTGGCCATCTCCAGAAGTGGTTTCCGTATACCCCGTTTGGCCGTCCTGTCAGCAAGTTCATTTTGTGGGATTCAGACACGACCAGGGGTTCAGACGAAACCACTGAACGACTGGACTGTTCCAGATAGACTCCCGGGTGGACGCTACTGAAGGATGACGAGGGTAGCACTCGTTGATAGTTTTCAAGCTACTCAAGGAGTCAGTACATAAAAGAAAAGACTCCCCAGGGCATGAACGGAGATACTGAAGTGCACGAGAAATGGCTACCAGCTCTGCAGTGACTACATTACAGCCATCGGGTAAGGAATGCTGTTCAATATGGCCACTGTGAATGAAGGCAAAGCCGACACGATCGTCATCCATCGAGCCATCGGTGTAAACCACTTCAGAGGCCCGGAACACGTCGAGAATCGAGAGGAAGTGACAGCGGAGAGCCACAGGGTTAACCGAGTCCTTAGGGCCACGTGAAAGGTCCAGACGAAGCTGCGGCTGAGGTGTACACCGTAGATGCGTATGAGAACGGACCGCAAGTAGAGGTGGTAAAGGGAAGGACTCCAGTTCGGAGAGAAGGGACCGCACACGAACCGCAATCGTCAGCCCCGACCTGAGCCGCCGATGTGGGAGATGGACCGCCGCGGGCGGGAAAAGGAGACGGTAATTCGGATGCTCAGAAGAGCTACGAATGTGTGCTGTGTTACTGGCGAGCAGTTGTGCACGTCTGATTTGCAAAGGAAGGACCCCTGCCTCCACCAGTACGCCGGTCACCGGACTCGTCCTGAAAGCTCCTGTCTCTAATTTAACCCCGCAGTGGTGCACAGGGTCGAGTAAATGCAACGCTGAGGGTGCCGCCGAACCGTAAACCACACTCCCGTAGTCAATTCGGAATTGGACAAGGGCTCTGTAGAGTCGCAGCAGCGTAGAGTGATCTGCACCCCAATTGGTGTTGCTCAGGCAACGGAGGGCATTGAGGTGCTGCCAGCACTTCCGCTTAAGCTGACGAAGATGAGGAAGCCGAGTCAATCGAGCGTTGAAAAGCAGTCCTGACAATTGATATGTCTCCACTACAATGAACGGACTATCGTGAAGGTAAAGTTCTGGGTCCGGACGAACAGTATGACGCCGACAGAAGTGTACGACAACGAACTTTGCAGCTGAAAACTGGAAGCCGTGGACTAGAGCCCACGACTGCACCTCGTGGATGGCTCCCTGTAGGCGACACTCTGCAACGCCCGTACTGGAGCGGCAGTAGGAAATGCAGAAGTTGCCTGCGCACAGAGAAGGAGAGACAGAGGGCCCGACAGCTGCATCTAGATCGTTAATGGCCACTGCAGGACTCCATTCTCCTGGATATGGATGGAACTGTGGGAGGCACCGACTTGGACACGGAAAGTACAGAGTGACAGGAAGTTTTGGATAAAAGTCAAGAGCGGGTCCCAGAGACCCTACTCGTACAATGAGGCAAGGATATAATCTGGTGCTGTGATTACAAGAAAGATGAATAAAAATGTTTCCAAATGTAATGGATTAGTGATAAGACAGGAGCAGAAAATGCCAAACAAGTGAGAAAGGCATAATGTCGTTTCATTATTTAGTGCCATTTACAAAATTTGCTCAATATGAGCACTGGAGATGCCAAAGATATGTTGTACAGTGCCAGATTTGCACCTGGTGGCCGAACTTGGAACTACTATTTTTTCCGGCATGAATCGGTTCCACATTAAAGCATTAACGTATGTAAAAAGTTTCGCTGTCATACGACAATTACAGCCCTCACTGGACCGTGAGTAGCTGCACTTTAATTACAGGCACCTGGTAACTTTAGAAAAGATTTCCTGACACTTAAATTTCTATTACATGTTAACAAATACCTCTTTTTCAGAAATGCTTTCTTCCTTTTGGCAGCCTGCATTTTACATTCAGCCATCATCAGTTATAGAACTGATGATGGCTGAATATACAGAAAAACACGAGTAAAACTTTTAGCATCCCATTTTGTATCTGATTCCCTCAGCATCACCTGATTTCATTCAACTACATTCCATTACCCCAATTTTACTTTTCATTAAATTCATCTTATCAGCTCTTTTCAAAACACTGTCAATTCCATTCAAATGCTCTTCCAAGTCCTTTGCCTACTGACTGAAATCCAATGTCATCAGTAAATCTCAAAGTTTTTATCTCTTCTCGCATGCTATTGTAGAATTCTTCGTCATCACTAGTAAGTTCCATAGATACCTCTCAAAGTAATTGTAAAGTCAGTCACCACTGTCAAGAGGTACTTTATTATACAGGGTGAGTCACTTACTACTGCCACCAAGCGTAACTCTGAAAGTACGATAGGAGCTGAAAAGTTTGTGAAACTAAAGTTGCACGGGACAACGGGGTCATAACACGACATTGTTTTTTTTTGTTGCTACGCCAGGTCATTTCAGGGACATGAAGGTCAACTTTGTTTTTTTAAACGGGATGTTATAGTTTGGCCGGATCGTTCACCAGACTTGATGACTCAGGATTTTTTTCTTGTGGGGCTTCGTAAAAGATATTGTTTATAAAGACATTCCAACTACACCTGAAGATATGCGAGAGACAACTGTCAGAGTACATGCTTCAATAAGTGCATAAGTGATAAGGAATACCACTCAATCTGTGATAAGAAGATTGCAGCACTGCATTTATACCAATGGTCATGACTTTGAACAACTTCTGAGAATGGACGTTCGTGCCACCTTTTTGACCTTCAAATACCTTACTGTTACACATAATTGGAATCGTCTCAATAGCCGGTATCAGAAAATAAGTACGAAACTATAGCATCCTATTTAAAAAAACAAATTTGACCTTCGTATCTCTGACACGACCCCACATAGCAACAAAAAACCAACGTCATGTTATGGCCCACGTTGTCCTGTGCAACATTTGTCCCACACACTTTTCAGCTAATAATATACTTTCGGAGTTATTCTAGGTGGCAATAGTTAGTGACTCACCCTGTATAGCTTTACACGAATACATTTAACACCAACAAAATCTAGTTGTGCTTTGATCCAGGTGTCTGTGAGAATTTCGAAGCAGGCACCCAGATGTAAGCCCAAGAAGATTTCATCAGCAGTATACACTGAGATTGGGATACCTCTCGATATCACACTGGACCTCTTTTTACCCAGCGTAGTGCAGCAACTGACGTGCCACGGACTCGACAAATTGTCGGAAGTTTCCTGCAGATACATTCGGCCCTACTGCCTCTGTGGCCATTCACGATTGCAAAGGTGTCGCCGGTGCAGGATTTTGCGCACGAACTGACGTCTCAATTATGTCCCGTAAAAATTCGACGGGACTGACGGAAGGAGATTTTGGTGGCCAAATCTTTCGCTCACACTGTCCAGAATCTTCTTCGAACCGATCGTGAACAATTCTGGCCCGGTGACACGGTGCCTTGTAGTCCACAAAAATTCCACTGTTTTGTGGGAATGTGAGATCCACAGATGGCTGCAAATGGTCTCCAGGTAGCAGAACACAATCGTATCCAGTCACTGATCGGTTCAGTTGGGCCAGAGGACCCAGTCCATTTCATGTAAAAATAGCCCAAACAATACGGAGCCACCACCAGCTCACACGGTGCCTCATTAATAACCTGGGTTACGGCTTTGTGCAGTCTACGATACACTACCTTACCCTCAGGTCTTACCGACTGAAATTGACATTCGGCTGAGCAGGCCACAGTCTTCCAGTCGTCTAGGTCCCGATCGATATCGTCACGAGCCCGGGAAAGGTGCTGCAGCCGATGTGCTGTTAGCAAAGGCACTCCCTCAGTCGTCAGCTACTGTACCCCATTAATGCCAAATTTTGCCACACTGTCCTAAAGGATACGTCCGTCGTACATCCCACATTGATTTCTGCAGTCGTGTCGTGCAGTGTTGCTTATCTGTTGCCACTGACAACTCTAGATAAATTCCACTGCTCTCTGTCATTAACCCTTTAAGTGCTCCGAGTGTATTAACACACACGCCTCTGTACCTGTCCCCGTGTGCTCCGAACTGCCTAGGTCGTAGACACGTTCAGAGCACCAGGTAGAAGGACTGGTGGTGTGCGGGACAGGTACAAAGGTGCGCGTGTTAACACATCCGGAGCAGTTAAAGGGTTAAGTGGAGGCCATTGGCCACGGTGAGAGGTAATGCCTAAAATTTGGTACTCTCAGCCCACTCTGGACAGTGTGATTCTCAGAATACTGAATTTCAAAATGATTTCCAAAATGGAATGCCCCACGTGCCTAGCTCCAGCGACTATTCTGCATCTGAAGTCCGTTAATTCCTGTCGTGTGGCAACAATCAGGTCAGAAACCTTTTCACACCAATCATCTGAGTACAAATGACAGCTCTACCAACGCACTGCCCTTTTACGCCTTTGGTATGCGATACTACCACCACCTCTATCCCACGACTTTTGTCACCTCGCTGTATGCTGGGAAGGTCTACATTAACACGTATGTAGAGCTATTTGGCAGTTACTTAGCTTAGTGTATTTTAAATCTAGGTTATTTCCTTTCCTCGTTTTGTAACTGTGGATAGCACAGCTGCTACCTGAAAGTCTTCGACTGCTTTTTTGATGAGAAGATGAGGCAGTAAAAGTTTACCGACAGGTCAGAAACTGATGGAGGAGCTGGGGCCGGGGCTCGGGTACAGTCTAGACCGGACAGAGCAATCACTCTAGGTAAGGTGGCCACGGAATTCCAGGCGGAGTTATCCATTATCAGAGTGAGCGTGGTAGATGAGCTGTGTAAGTGCTATGAGGTTCACGGTGTCTACACTTCTTCGGACAGCCAAAGAACTCTGATATCTCAATCGGGGCCTGCAACACGATCACAGACTGTTGCAGAATGCCAGGAAGCCTTTGTGAGGTTAGGGGAAAGCGGCAGGGTAAACCTGCTGTGGGTCCGTAGTCGTGCAGTAATTGATGGCAATAAACGAGCCGATAGACTGCCCGGGGCAGGCACGACAACTCCATCTGTCGGACGAGAACCCGATCCGACAGTGACTGAGGCAATGGTGATATGAAAACCCCGTAGCTGCATTAGAAATAGCACACACAATATTGGACTATGAAAAAATGTTGCAAGGTAATGGTGCCGAAGCCGTGTTTTGAGAGAAGTTCTGTAACCCGGGGGCTGAAAAGAAGACAAATTAAACACACGGCTGGTCTTACGGTTGACCACAGGAGCTTAACCCTCAAACTGTGGGCAATTTTCCAATTTTTTCATACAAAATTGAGGGGTATTTTTATTCCTGAGGTAGTATAGTTCTAAGGACAGAATTATAGGAATTCAACAAGAAAATAAAAACTTACTTTAAAGTTGCTTTTTAATTGACATTTAACATAAACATAAACCAGGCCAGCCATCTTAATGCCATGCACTGTGTTATTAATACCATTAATGTATGAAAATGATGAAGAGATATACTAGAGACTTGTAATGGATCTGGGAGATATTATTTTTACCGTATTTGTCGATACCGAATTGTAAATGTTTTCTCATATTTTTTGTCAGAATTTATTATAATTTGTCTTATTATATGTTAATTTACTTCTGTTTTTGAGAGTGAAAGCATATTGATTACTATTAGTAAATGTATCGAAGAATAGCAAAGAGACTGATTACAAGTGGAAGCTTGTGTGTTGTGTAAAACATCTTTGACGTTGGAGTCGTCTTTGACTATAGTCAGTCGACAGCTAACTCTTGGTGTGTGTTGACGGAAGAACAATGTGAAGGTCACTGTCATAAATAATTTTGAATTATGTTACTATTTTTTTTTTGTATTAACTGTAAAAAAGAAATTACATTTGAAGAAATGGTATTTGAAACACCAAAATGAGGCAAACACGTTGAACCACGTCTTTTCTGCAACCGACAAAGATGCATTGTGGAATCATACTCAGAAAACTGAAGCCAAGACTAATATCACCTTGCAAACGTCTAACGGAAAAGGTACTGTCACGAAATATGGCAAATTTAAGTAAATAAAAAATAGTGACCATATTTTCAACTTGTGTCTTAGCCGGGATGCCATATTTCAGACTGTATGCGAAATTTTTTATGACTGTTGCTGTAGCTGTATGGCCTTTGCTATTCGTTTTAACAATAGGTACTACTCATACACCAATACCACAATCTTGCGAATCAGTGCCGATGACCACACTTTTAGCGCCAAACAACTTTAAACCCATACATCCACTGACGATGATTCTCCAGCCCGATGTGAGTAGCCAGTCACGTTACTCATTTGTAATTTCCTATGCTTCGCAGATGAAGTTAGCGGCTATTTTGTTTTACTCATAGCAATTCAAGCTGTGCTCTCAGGTCCCACCATAATCCCTAATTTCCTCCTTGGAAATACTCTGGAAAAAACAATGTGACATTTGTGACAACCAAAATTATCAATTTCATTCCTGATAATTACATTCCCAGCAATTTAAGCCATGCTATTATGTGCCAACATAACCAGAAACCTGAAAATAGCAACATATTTGGAAAAAAAACCAGCCAAATTCTGTGATGAAGAAGTTTATAAGATTGAACGTTTTTAATTGACTACAACCAAGGAAAAAGTACTGCAAACTACTGCATACACCGTAAGTGCACTTTATCCGAGACAGGCTTTAATAGATAGAAAGTGTGCTCTTAGTATTTTTAGTTCTTTGAAGTATGACCAGCAGGAATTCTGTTTGTAATGCCTGTGATTGTTCTCACTGCTTGTTTTGCCACACAAACACTGTTCTTGTATCAGAAGAGTTGCATCATAGGATATTTTCAGGTAGCATCCAGAGGTGGAAGAAAACATAGTTAATCATAACTGTGAACATTGAAACAACAGTGTTGAGTCATGTACAGTGTTACTGAAATGGTCAGCTATTAGGCGAGTGCCACACTGAAGACAGTAGAGACATCAAGAAGGAGTAAAAATGCATTACACTGTGAGTTGATGGTGGCAAACACAAAGTGATGGCACAAACATGTACCTCCATTTTGTGAGCTCTCAGAAATACAGACGTGGTGTAAATCCAACAGGAAAAGTAGGCTTACATGGTAGAGTGGAGTACAAGCATAGTAGAACAGTGTGTAAAATGGTGTAAAGTATGAACGAATACTCTATTTACTGTTTTCATTTACTGATTTCTCAATTTTGAGTTTGTTTACTTTAGTACAAAATGCACACAATTCTAACCAAAGACAAATTTGGATAAAAAAGTACTCAGTGTATTGAAAACTGACATATACAGATCTGTATCTCAATTGGTGTAACTTTTACCATCCAACTCGGAAGAGAGCTTTGCTGAACACCCTAATACACAGAGCCTGGACTATTTTGTACAAGATGACTGCAGGTGCAAGATTAATCATGTGGTAACAGTGCTCAGACAGAACAGGTATTCGGTGCATTATATGAGGTCAATGCTGTCAAGGAAGCAGAGACGTGATGCTGCTTAACAAAGTGAGGAAGGTCAACACACAGTACAGCTTCCATTTTGTGGTGCAACAACTACTAAAATAGGTAGAGTCCTAAAATGGCAAGCAAGCAGACCAGTCTTTCACCCATCCAGTAGCATTAAGGAATGTTAGGACTTGACCAAGATAATCTCAGTCTGAGAGCGCCAGGGATGAATAACATTCCTTGGTGGTGTGGTAGCTGTTATGTGGGACAGTCTATATGGACTATTGTCAATTGCAGTATTGAATGTCAGTGTCACTAAAGTGCAAGAACTTTGAAAACTCAGCAGAGGCTGAGCACAGCCTGTAAATGAGTGTAAGATTATGTTCGAAACAACAACTAGGAGAATTTCCCTCCTACCAATGGCTTACAAAATTCTTTGAAAAGCATTACAAGAAAGGCTGAAAAGCCAACTGGAGCAACAATTAGGAAAGCACCATATAGGGTTTAGAAAAGGATGTTCTGTGTGGTGTGAAAATCTGAAATTCATAATCTGATATACAGAAACAAGAGCCAAAAGAATTTATATAACATCCACAGACTTCAAAAAAGCATATGATTTGATTCACGAAAAGAAGTTATTCAAAGAAATTATTCAACACAAATCAGTTGTAAACATAAAAGACACACTAACAAATACAAAATTAAATATTTAGATGATAGCTCCAAATCCTTTGGGACCAAAACTGATGTAAGACAAGAAGATGGATCACCCCACTGTGTTCAATTTTTTTTTTTTAGGTGGGGTTTAAGGGCGCTCAACTACTGAGGTCATTAGCGCCCAGTCACTGTTGTTAGAGCACATGGAATCTAGTAAAACTCAAGGGGAGGGGGGACACCAGAAAGACCTGACAAAGATGCAGATAAAATAAGTAAAAAGATTAGATGTCTTTGGACAAGCCAGTCAAAGTTATAAAACGCAGAACACGAGCAGCTGCTCGAGCGTCATCAGCTAAAATATCCGGTAAAGTAGATGGCAGGGACAGGACAACACGAGATTGACTAAAGAGGGGACACGACAATAAAACATGGCGCACTGTTAATGCCTGACCACAAGGGCACTGCGGGGCTGGGTCACCAGAAAGCAGGTAGCGGTGGCTAAACCGGCAATGCCCAATCCGCAACCTGGTCAGAAGGACCTCCTCTCGCCGAGATGGACGGGAGGAGGTTGTCCAAGCAGTTGGGAGCGCTTTTACTGCCCGGAGCTTGTTTCCTTGGAGGGATGACCAAGCATCCCACCACCACGACACAAGCCTCTTACAAACATCCCCACGAACGTCAGATGACGGGACACAATGGGAGGCTGGCCGAGGCAGGAGGACTGCAGCCTCGGCTGCAGCATCCGCAGCCTCATTCTCAGGCACTCCTACATGTCCGGGAACCCACAGAAAGCTGACAGGAGAACCATTAGCAGCAAAAGAATGGAGGGACTGCTGTATCCGTTGAACCAAGGGATGGACCGGATAGGGAGCTCCAAGGCTCTGAAGAGCACTGAGTGAGTCAGAGCAGAGTACATACGATGAATGGCGGTGGCAGCGGGAATACTGAACGGCCTGATGGAGAGCAAAAAGCTCGGCCATAAAGCTCGAACATTGGTCGAGGAGCCGGTATTTAAAGGCGGCGGCCCCGACGACAAAGGCACAGCCGACACCATCGTCAGTTTTGGAGCCATCGGTGTAAATAAAGGTGTGACCGCCAAGTCGAGCACGAAGTTCGACAAACCGTGAGCAATACACTGCAGCCGGAGTACCCTCCTTCGGGAGTGAGCTAAGGTCGAGATAAATATGAACTGGAGCCTGGAGCCAAGGTGGTGTCGGGCTCTCACCCTCTCTGAAGGTGGTAGGGAGGGCAAAATCCAATTGTCGAAGCAGGCGACGGAAGCGGACTCCGGGGGGCAGCAGGGCAGACACATACAACCTGTACTGACGGTCGAGAGAATCGGCGAAGAAGGACTGGTAAGAGGGGTGGTCGGGCATAGACAACAGCCAGCAGGCATACCGACATAGCAGTACGCCGCGCCGGTAGGTCAATGGTAATTCGGCAGCTTCAGCATAAAGACTCTCGACAGGACTAGTGTAGAAGGCTCCTGTCGCAAGACGTATCCCCCGATGGTGGATGGAGTTAAGACGGCATAAGAGGGATGGCCGAGCAGACGAGTAGACGAAGCTCCCATAATCCAGCTTCAATCGGACTATGGACCGATACAAGCGAAGCAGGACAGTGCGATCCGCTCCCCAAGATGAACCACTAAGAACTCTGAGGACATTAAGGGAACGTGTACAACGGGCCGCCAAATAAGAGACATGCGGAGACCAACACAGTTTCCTGTCCAACGTGAGCCCTAGAAACTTAGTTGTTTCCACGAATGGGAGAACAACGGGACCGAGATGTAAGGATGGCGGAAGGAACGCTTTATATCGCCAAAAGTTGATACAAGCCGTCTTCTCTTCAGAGAACCGGAAGCCATTTGCCACGCTCGATGAGTATAGGCTGTCTAGACAACGCTGAAGGCAGCGCTCCAGGAGGCATGTTCTCTGGGCACTGCAGTAGATCGCGAAGTCATCGACAAAGAGAGAGCCTGAGACATTAGGTGGAATGCAATCAATAATTGGATTGATCGCGATGGCAAAAAGGGCTACGCTCAAGATGGAGCCCTGAGGCACTCCGTTCTCCTGGAGGAAGACGTCGGACAATACGGAACCCACACGTACCCTAAACTTCCGATCCGTTAAAAAGGAATCAATAAAAAGGGGCAGGCGACCGCGTAGGCCCCACCTGTGCATAGTGCGGAGGATACCTCCTCTCCAACAGGTATCATAAGCCTTCTCCAAATCGAAGAACACTGCTACCGTTTGGCGCCTTTGCAAAAAGTTGTTCATGATGAATGTCGACAAGGTCACAAGGTTGTCAACAGCGGAGCGGCGGCGACGAAAGCTGCATTGGACATTGGTAAGTAGCCGTCGAGATTCAAGAATCCAAACTAATCGAGCATGAACCATGCGCTCCATCACCTTACAGACACAGCTTGTAAGAGAAATGGGGCGGTAACTAGAAGGAAGGTGTCTATCCTTCCCGGGTTTGGGTATAGGAACAACGACGGTGTCACGCCAACGCATGGGGACCTGACCTTCAGTCCAGACGCGATTGTAGGTACGAAGAAGGAAGCTTTTGCCCGCCGGAGAAAGGTGTGCCAGCATCTGAACGTGAATGGCATCTGGCCCCGGAGCAGAGGACTGGGACAGTGCAAGCGCACGTTCGAGTTCCCGCATAGTAAAGGGGGCATTATAAGTTTCCAGATTCAGCGAGTGGAAGGAAGGTCGCCGAGCCTCTTCTGCCTCTTTCCTGGGAAGGAAGGCAGGGTGGTAACGGGCGGAGCTTGAAACCTCCATGAAAAACCGGCCGAAGGCGTTGGAGACAGCCACAGGATCAACGAGGACCTCATTACCTGAGGTCAGGCCAGGTACCGAGGAGTGGGCCTTAATGCCCGACAGCCGGCGCAGGCCACTCCATACGACAGAAGAGGGAGTAAAACTGTTAAAGGAGCTGGTGAAAGAGGCCCAACAAGCTTTTTTGCTGTCTTTGATGACTCTACGGCATTGTGCTCGGAGTCGTTTGTATCCAATACAATTCGCCAACGTAGGATGGCGGCGAAAGGTGCGTAAAGCACGTCGTCGAGCACGGATAGCGTCTCTACAAGCCTTGTTCCACCAGGGGACGGAAACGCGACGTGAAGAAGAGGTAGTACGAGGAATGGAACGTTCGGCAGCATTGATGGTAACAGCCGTGAGGTATGCGACCTGACTGTCACAACTGAGAAAATCGTGGTCCGGAAAGGTCGCCAGGGAGGAGTAAAGTCCCCAGTCAGCTTTCGGTATGTTCCAGCTCGAAGGACGTGGGGATGCAGTGTGGTGCAGGAGACGAACGACACAGGGGAAGTGGTCGCTCCAATACGTGTCAGTAAGGACATACCACTCGAACCGACGGGCAAAAGTGGTAGAACAGATCGAGTGGTCCAAGTGGGAGTAGGTACGAGTAGAGTCTGAGAGGCAAGTCGGGGCGCCAGTATTGAGGCAGACAAGATTGAGATGGTTGAAGACATCCGCCAAGAGTGAGCCTCTTTGACAGGATGCAGGAGAGCCCCAAAGGGGATGATGGGCATTGAAGTCGCCAAACAATAAAAACGGCGGGGGAAGCTGAACGATCAGATGCATCATGTCAGCCCGACTAACAGCAGATGACGATGGAGAGTAGATGGTACAAACTGAAAAAGTAAAAGCAGAAAGAGTAATACGGACAGCTATTGCTTGGAGTGGGGTGGTCAATGGGATGGGATGGTAATAGACATCGTCCCGAACGAGCAACATGACCCCACCATGAGCTGGGATACCGTCCACATGGGGGGAGGTCATACCGCTCCGAGGTATAGTGGGTAAAGGCAATACGGTCAGTCGGGCGCAACTTGGTTTCCTGGAGACCGAGGACGAGCGGACAGTGCAGGCGGAGGAGCAGTTGTAATTCCTCCCGATTAGATCAAATACCTCTTATGTTCCAATGTAACAAGGCCATCGCTAATCAAAAAGGAGGGGGAACGAGACGGGGGAAGAGCTGGTCACCTCGACGGCCGCGGAGGGCCAGGTTTCGAGGGAACAACGCTACAACCGGTGGGAGGCGGACCCTGTTCCATCGAGTCGTCGCCAGCTGCGGCCGCTGTCCCTGGTTGTGTAGGAGGGGCAGCATCATTTGCCGACGAAAGGCCAGCTGAGTGCCTGGCAGCAGAGCGTCCCGGCGAAACTGAGGACGGCCGGGAGCAGCGACTCACGGATGGAGCGTCAGACGAAACGCGCCGGGGTGGAGAGGGGGATAGAGACTTCTTCTTGGAGGCCTTCTTGGAAGGCCGAGAAGGCACAGGGACGGTGG
This sequence comes from Schistocerca piceifrons, assembly GCF_021461385.2. Lineage (NCBI taxonomy): Eukaryota > Metazoa > Arthropoda > Insecta > Orthoptera > Acrididae > Schistocerca > Schistocerca piceifrons. The sequence goes on along the minus strand of NC_060148.1, from coordinate 142,787,007 downwards.
GCTGGACCCGAAGAAGGTCCTCACACGCGGGGTCCGTTTTGGAATGCCGGACCTCGGAAGCTGGGGTCCGGAACGTTTCCCCGATGGACGCCTGAAAAGAGGATCGCTTCTCAGGCGGCGGCGGTGGGTGAGGGTGGGGGGTGGGGGAAGGGTGGCCCCTGGGGCAGAGGGGGCAGGGGCCACGGGGGAGGAGGATTTGGAAGGGAGGGATTTGGGAGGCGGAGGCGGAGACCCCGGATGGGGGGAGGAGGCGGAGGGGGGACAGGATAGGGGTGAGGATACCGCGGAAGGAGTGGACACAACTGAGGCAAACGAAGTGGTCAACGGCACGGGATGGAGGTGGTCACACTTCTTCCTGGCCTCAGAATAAGAGAGCCGATCCAAAGTTTTAATTTCTTGTATCTTTTTCTCCTTCTGATAGGCGGGGCAGTCTGGGGACCTAGGCGAGTGGACGCCAGGACAATTAGGGCACCGAGGTGGTGGGGTGCAAGTATGTTCCTCACGAAGAGGACGTCCACAGTCGCCACAAAGGGGCTCAGCCTCACACCGGGACGACATGTGCCCAAAGCGCAAACACCGAAAACAGTGCATAGGAGGCGGGACGTAAGGTCGCACGTCGCACCGGTAGCACATCACCTTTACCTTCTCCGGGAGAACATCCCCCTCGAAGGCGAGGATAAAGGCCCCGGTGTCGATGCGACGGTCTTTGGGGCCGCACTGGACTCGCCGGACGAAATGCATGCCTCGGCGCTCCAGGTTGGCCCTGAGCTCCTCATCAGATTGCAGCAGGAGATCCCGATGAAAAATAACCCACTGCGTCCTATTTAGTGCCAGATGCAGGACAATGGACACTGGGATGTCCCCTAGGCGGTCGCACGCCTGGAGCACCGTGGCGGAGGTGGTCTTTATAAGAACGGACCCCGAACACATCTTACTGAGAGCCTCGATTTCCCCGAAGATGTCCTCAATGTGCTGAACAAAGAACATGGGCTTGGAGGTGGCGAACGTCCACCCATCGGTTCGAGAACAGACCGAATAGCGGGGGAAGTACTTCGCCCCAAGCCGGCGGGCCTGTCCCTCCTCCCAGGGAGTGGCCAAGGGGGAAAGGGCATGAGAACCAGAACTAGAAACAGTACCTTTCCTTTTGAAAGACTCGGCCGCAGAGCGACCTGATACGTGTTGACGTTTCATCTGCGAAATGTCCGCCCCGATACCACCCACTCCGACCAGGGGCTCTCCCCACGGGCGCCACCCAGCCTCAGCAAGGGCCACCTGGCAGGATGACCGTTGCCGGGAGTCCTGATGCCCCAAGGAGACGGGCATCTACTCCTTGGCCGACGTGGGGAGGGTGCAGCTCAGGTATCGGCAGGACGATCCCTGTGTTGTCAGGGGGCTACAACCTAGAGGGTACATGACGACCCCACCACAACGGGCTGGCTACCGTGCTGGATTTCTGGTGCCATGTAAAGTCCATCATGATCGTAGGTGCAGATGGGGACGCACTATGGGCGTAACTTGTACAACCCATCAGGCGTTTAGGCCCAATTTGAGGAATAGTGGGTATGGTTACAACGCCGGTACAATGCTGAGTGCCAAGGTCTTAGTGCACTGAGGACCAGTGGTACACCACGTAAGGCGTCCTTCCCCAAAAGGCTCGTACTTCTGTAGAATTTTGAAAACTGGAGGTCAAACCCCAAGGGGGACCATCACATGGAAGGCCGAATCGGTTGAAACTCCTTTTAGTCGCCTCTTACGACAGGCAGGAATACCTCGGGCCTATTCTTACCCCGGACCCGCAGGGGGCACTGTGTTCAATTGTGTACACTATATAAATAAATAAATAAAAATTAGGGGATGTAGGAAAAAGACCAGAAGAATATGGATTAAAACATTATTGGAAGAAAATGAGAACTGAGTGGCTTTTACAGAAAATGCAACAGTGCAGATAAAGCTTCAATATATGTACAGGGTGTTACAAAATATCGACAGACTTTGAGAGGATGTAGAGGGTGTCAGGAACAAATTGAGGACAGGAACCTATGTTGGGAAAGGTCATCATTTTACAATACCCTGTATATTTCCAATAAAAGGAGTGCATGACAAACATGAAGGGAGAAATGAAATACATAGAAACTGATGATGGGGAAAAAGAAGAGTAACAGCATTTAAATGTCTACATGAAATAATAAAACTGAATGATTTGGATAAGGAAGATAACTTAGCAATGGCAACAAAAATGGATGTGGCTTTTCAATCAACAAAAACATTATACGTTAAGAAATCTTTATCAACAAATGTCTAACTTTGGCATGACAACACTGTCATTAAACTAGATTGCATTTATGCTTCAGAAAGCCTTTTATTAAATATAGCCAAATAATTACGTGAAACAGAAAAGAAGGAAAGGAAAATAGTAAGGAAATTCTTGGCAGCAAACTATATGGATGGGAAATGGAAGTAAGAAGTTATAAACAAGTTTACGAAAGAACATAATGAATATTACATAAAATGAGGAAGCAAAGAGTTTTATTCTATGGACACCTAGAGAGGCTCGAAGAAAAAAAAAAATTTTAATTTTTGATAGAAACCTAAAAACATCAATGATGTGACTCAAAGAAGTTAAACCAGACTTCGGGAAATTGAAATAATGGAGAAAGAAATAGGAAAAAGAGAAAAGTCCAGTCTAACAACCCTACCACAACAAAGGTCAAAATTTAATAATGATCGTAATGTTGCTCACGCTGCTAAATACTGCATTTTCGGGCAACAACAAAGTTGTTATGTGGCAGGTGTCATTAGAGCACAGTTAATAAAGTCATTTCATGTAATAATGAATAAACTAGGCACTCATCTTTTCGTGTTTCCCACGCTGGTCTCGTTGCAAAATCGTGGCTCAATCGTCGAAAATCTAGGTGGTGATAATTCCAAGCTCAGATGCAAAGAGGCCTAGGTTTTATTCTGCTATATTCAAAAGTTTTATAGATGTGTTTCACAAACCATTCTTGAAGATTACACTTTTGCAGGACAATGGTGATGTAAAAAAGTAATCAGCACTCCGAATTTAAGTTACACTTCTTTTTTATTACTTTTGCTGCAATATCACGTAACACACAAAACATCACTTCACAATACAAAACATACTTGAAAACATCTTCCTCACTGTTAAAGTTCACATTTTATAAGCTGACTACAATATGCGTCTTTTCAACATGACAATCAAGACTTGACTTTTTTAAGGTCCGACTCTCTAACAACAAACTAATAATCACTTACGCGCCCAAAAATCAGAGTTACAAGTACGTCAAAGATCATAGTGACAAAAGAAAGAATACACATAAGAATAATATCATTGCAACATAAACATATCGATGTATCAAAGTACCTCTACATCAATGAAATCAAATCTGAATGTTGTCTCAGAAATACGTTAACTACTTTACAGAAATACAGTAGAATATTGCTGGTATCGATAGGTTCAGGTGAGCTGCCGTAATGGTTACGTAATTCAAGTACCATTACACCAGATCAAAAGCAAAAAGGTTCAGGGGCTTTCAGGTGAAAACGAAGAGAAAGACATGGATAATATGGGCAGAATAAAGAAGACAAAAACACAGGGAAAGAATGAAAAACTACTGGCAAGAAAGAAATGAGAAAAGAAAGAAGACTAAGGGAAAAAGACAACAACAATGACAACAACCACCACCACCACCACCACCGATGCTGCCACCACCACCGAAACCCAACATATATCTCATCCTGGTGTCCGACTGCCCTTTCCTTTTTAACCTAACCAATATAGCTCTCACTTTCCTCCCCAACACAGGACCTGCTAATTGTGAAAGATAGGATAGTTTTATGTATGTTAATACTGTTAAAAATTTCACCACCTGAACAACAGTGGCCAACAATTTGGTCTCCTAACACAATATAATTCGAAATTTTGAAGTACAACAAAGGCCACAAGAAAACTAACAAAGTAAAAGTAAGGGTATGTTTGAAAACAAGGAGGTCCTAAAAATATTGTAAGTATTCATGCACCAAACCATAGCTTAGAATAAGAAAAACTGAAGTACTGAACAAACAGTTCCACCCATTACTCTGAAGCAAAAGCAAGACACACACACACACACACACACACACACACACACACACACACACACTGTACAATAAATTGCATAAGCAGATTAAACAAATGGTTGAAACAGTTGTAAGTGTATGCATTAAATAGTAACTATTTTATGTGTTTTTATATACAAACTGGAAACACGCAAAATATAAACAAACATCTAATATCTGACACATGATGTTGACTCTTTTCATTTTGTGAAGCTCAGTATCCCATTCATTATTGTGTCTCAGTTGTTCTCAGAGATAATGGACACATGTAGACACTACAATTGCAACATACAGAAGCCACTGATAGCTACATCTACATGTACATATCCTGCAAACCACCATATAGTGCACAGCAGAGGGTACCTCATACCACTACTAGTCATTGCCTTTACTGTTCCACTCGAAAGTAAAAAGTAGGGAAAAATGACAGTTTATAAGCCCTTGTACAATCCCTAATTTCTCTTATCTTTAATTGTCTTCTCAGTTCTTAAACTAGATGTATACTGGTGGCAGTGCAATCTTTCTGCAGTCATCTGCAAATGCCTATTCTCTAAACTTTCTCAATAGCATTTCACAAAAACAAAGGTGTCTTCCATCCAAGGATTGCCATGTAAGTTCACTGAGCATTTCTGCAACACTTGTGTGTTGTTCGAACCTACCAGCAGCAAATCTAGCAAAACACCTCCAAATTGCTTCGGTGTTTTCCTTTAATCTGACCTGGTGCGTATACAAATACTACAGTAGTACTCTAGAGTAGGTCACACAAGTGTTCTATACACAATCACTTTTACAGATCAGGGTTACTACTCAAACTTGGGGAAAAAAAATTCCCCGATGATTCGGGCAGTGAGGAGGAAGGTGGTGTCGGTGTCACGAAGATCCTCATAAATTAATGGTGAGCGACGGGGAGGGAGATAGGCAGCATACCAGAATAATGACTTCTTTCCTCTCAGGTGAGCTATATACCACCATAAAGGGTAGTTTAACCGCAGTTTTTAAACATCGATGATTATGGAATAATACTCGTATAATTAACACATTTTGACATATTAAGTATTTTAAAATCTACAATTTATAAAACTCAATTTCAATGTTAGATTAAAGATGCAGAATTCCCCCAAATTTTATGAAATTCCTGGATTTCCTGATTTTTCCAGGTAAAATGTAGTCCTCTGAGAGTTCCACTTTTTCCAGAAGGGAATTGCCACTCTGATACATGAGCTAAATTTTCCTAGAACTCTCCCAATAAACCCAAGTTAACCATTACCCTTCCCTACACTGACCTTACACGCTCATTCCTTTTGAAGTATTTCGCAAAGTTACGGCTAGATAATTTAATAGTTGCGACTGTGTCGAAAAGCACCACCGATACTGCAGTCTAACATTACAGAATGGTTTCTCCTACTCATCTGCATTAATTTACATTTTTCTACATTTACAGTACACTGCCGTTCACCACACAAAATAGAAATTCTCTCCGAGTCACCCTTATCCTCCTACAGTGTCATCAGCCGACAGTCAGGCTGCTCACCCTACCTGCCAGATAATTTATGTACCGAATACAGAGAGCGACGATGGTCCTGTCGCACTTGCCTGGGGGTACTACTGACGATACCCTCGCCTCTGATGAACACTTGCCGCACAGGACAGAGTTCTGCGTTCTGTTACTCGAGAGGTCTTCGAGCCACTCTCGTTCAGTATCTGATTACATGGTTGATTGATCTGGGTGAGGAATCATGATTGAGAACCTAAAGAAGCTGCCTACACAACACTCGTCTGTACTCTGCTAGAGTACTGCTGTCCAGTGTGAAATTCTTAGCAGATAGAACTGATGAAGACCATTAAAAAAAGTTCACAGAAGAGCAGCTTGCTTTGTATTATCACGAAATAGGGGAGTGTGGTACAGATAGGATATCCAAGTTGGAGTGGCAATCATTAAAACAAAGGCATTTTTCACTGACAGAGATTTTTTCGTGAAACTTTCTGCTCCGAATGCGAAAATATTTTTTTTTGACAACCACCTACATGGGTAAAAATAATCATTGTAACAAAATACGAGAAATTATCATTGTAATGAAATAAGAGAAGTCAGAGCTTACATGGAAAGATTTCAGTGTGCATTTTCCCCACGCATTGTTCGAGAGTAGAACGGTAGCGAAACAGAGTGAAAGTGGTTTCACAAACCCTCTGCCATACACTTAAGCATGACTTACAGAGCAATAATGTAAATATAAGTTTAGAACTTATTCTGTATGCTCTGACTTTCATTATAAAATAAGAGTGAGTAAGAGTATGAAGTCGTTTTGTTGACAGTGGTTAAAATAATTCATGTTCCTGAAACATTCTGACACAATTATATGTTACGCGCTGGACAGTTATCAATTACATCTATAATGTTTTGTAAATGTTTATAATTTAGTTATATCCAAATCTATGAATAATTCGTCTGTTTCCTGCATGTGATGGCATATTTACTGGTCTATCATACATAATGAATAGGAAACATATACAACAGTGAAGAAGCACAAAAAGCAGCAAACAAAATGTACAGAAGAGAGCAGGTCAAAAAAATACTCCCCTGCCCCTCTCCTATTAAAGAGAGAGCACAAAAATTTAACAGATCACTAACAATAGAGGAAATAACAAAAAGGCTGGGGAGGGGGGGGGGGGGGGGGGAGGTGAGGGAGATTGTGAGAGAAAACAAGAACTGAACCACCATAAGAAATAAAAAAAATAAGAGAGAGAGAGAGAGAGAGAGAGAGAGAGACAGACATCACACTGTTATTTTGCGACTGCTTTAAATTGAGTGGTGGTAGAGAAGTTTGTCAATAAGTAATATGACAAAACAGCAATACTTAACACTTTGCAGACCAAGCCCAAGCACAGTTCAGGCCACAACTTTGTATTAAAAAAGACTTCCCCCAAGTATAGGTCAGCCCACAATTTTCTCGAGGCCCAGGACATCTATCGCTCGAAAACTTGATTCATTTCGTACGAGAACAATGTACAGATATCTCGCTACCTGTCACTTTTTTTGGTGCTGCCATATGTTTTCAACTTCTAGAATTATTTTAAAAGAAATATAAGTGAACGTAATAATTGCTGTCACGAATGGCTGAGCTGATATGGTCACAGTGACATAATTCTGTGAGAGTGTTCGTCAAGTTTTGCAGTCTGCAGCAATTCTGCTACAAATACATTATGTTTCTTCAGGGCATAAGAAATTCTGGAAGCTCAAGAGGAAGAAATTGTCCAATAAACCACCTTGTACCTTTTTCTTGGAAGGATAAGTATACTTTCTGTCAGCATTATTTTACAATTTGTACTGTATCAAAAAACCTAAGCAAATATGAGAAACAAATCATTAAGCTTGTCTTTTTAATATGTATTACTCTTGAAGATACGGTAATTACATATGTGCCAGTAATGTTTTAAATAATGGCATAAATGGCCAGTTTCCTAGGCCTGGTATTCTTCTAAGTGGCCAGACTCCAAAGTGTTAAGACCGGGGCCATGCGGGCTAGAACACTTTCACAACAACAACTCTGACTGCTACAGTTTCATGCTATTTTATCGAACACTGATGTGGTGAGACCATTTCTGTAAAAATGCAGCTTCATTCTTACACTAAAGTAAAAATAGCAACCAGCCACTGTTAATAATAGTATTTATTAGGAACAAATATCAGATTACTGGTTTCGACTTGACAGATTTATCTTCAGACTGCTGTTCACATTTAACATTACGTTATACTGTACATATGACATTCATTGGCTGCAGTGACTATTCCTTGGAGTGGTAGTGCCTTGCAGCAAAACACGCTGCAAGAAGAAATGACTACTATATTTCATTTTCCTTACATGCTTAAGGATCCTACATCATTATCAGCAAACATCACATGAAAAGCACAATATAATTTTAGATGTTAAAAGCTGTCTGAAGTTGCACCTGTCAGTTTGAAAACAGAAACAATGTTCTACTAATAACCTTTTTTATATGACCTGAAGATATACCTTCAGGATATAAAACTGGTCATCATACAGTAAAAAACACAAAAAACAGCTAGTGCAGATTTGAGCTTTCACTCAGTTTTAATATAGACTATTTTACCACCTCAGATTTTTAATTGTTTGATTGTCATTCGCATTATGTACTAGCAACAACATTAATTGTTCCTAATAAATAACATTGTTAGTAGTGGCTGACTGATGCCTCTACATTATTTTAAAAATAAACCTGAGCGTAATTGTCAGTTTCACACAGTTAATGGGATGAAAGTTGCACACAAGCAATGAACACTGATAAGATGAAATGGAGATCTTCCAAACGTATATAAACAAAAATCAATTGCTGCAAGTATGAAGGATCATTATATGAGAATAGTTTGACAGACATGGCTGATTTTTTCACCTTTTTGTAATTGTCAGAACAAGGTTTGTATGAAAGAATTTTTTTTTGGAAAATCCACAGGAAAAGTCCAAAAATTTGGATGACATTTTTGTATGAAAATATCAAAGATGTGACAGTTCATTTGACAGTTCTGCTGTCACATTTTCATAACAGTAACAAATACCTCACTGATTGTTGATATTTTATGAAAAAGAATACAGTTGAAAGTGGTATTTCAGTGTGTTATTGGTGGCAATTGTATATTTGGTGTGTTGCAAAGATGAACTGAAGCCAGTGCGTGGTAATCTGGTGTGTTGCAAATCTTAAATTGGTTTCAGTTCATGGTTTATTTCTTTGGAAAGAAATGCCACCAATGTCATATTAATGGTCAGCCTACACACATTGCAGGACAAATACATAATTACAGAGTCAATAAGATTGACAAAGAGCACAGGCAGCATCATGTGGGAAATCAAATAAGAATTTGTCAAGCGCAATCCATAATGCTGGATACAGTTGAGTTCGACTTGCTCAGTTGGAGCTTACCCACAAAATAATTCACAATGTTGACAAAACAGATGGCCAAATGTGACAATTTGAACAGAACATTTGGGGTTCAGATACAATCAAACAATCAGTTACATTGTGGATGTGTTGCTCAACTTGGGTATAATGAACAATATTTTTGAACATTGCTATGTTCTGAGGTTTTGACATGAACTGCCAGGATTACATTGTTCAAGCAGAAAGGTAAAATTACCACAACTGACACTGCCACCAGAATCATTGCTTTCTGGCTACAAACCTCAACTGAAGCTTTTGCTGCAGAATATACCAAAGTACAGTAGAGTGTTCCAAATGACATCATTTGGGGTGAATATTATTGAAGAACAAGGTTTTCACTGAACTTTAAAGGTAAACCCTTTTTCGATTGCATTACACATCACGCTCACTAACGCATCACGCTCACTAACGCATCACACAAACATACAACAACGACTAACAAAAGATGAAGGAGGATATAGGCAGTGAGATGAGGGAGGAGGTGGATAGAGTATGGAATAAGAGATGTACAGACGGAGAGGGGGATGTAAATCCAATTCCCATACACATTTATAAACTTTAAAGCACTGCTGTGTCAACTAGTGTTGAATATACAGCAAAGCACGTGGCTGTGGTACAGTAAAGAAATGAACATCTAGCTTTAATTTGAAAACTACAGGACTGGTACCTCTTCGAGTAAAACTATTGGCTAAACATTACAAAGGGCTGTCCACACTTCAAGCTTGTTTGCGGTTCGGAGCAGATATTGGCAACAAGCGTCCGTGACAAGTAGGAAGCAGCCTGTGGTGTATGTGTTAGGCAACAAAAAGTATAGCAGAGTCAGTGAAAGAAGATCTCTCTCAGCTGGCAGTGTGGTTACTACCTTTCAAGTACAAAGCAGAAACAGTTACAGACGAAAACAACAGTCATCTACAGAGCTGTGACAAGATGATGCGTTGCCATAGAGACGTATACAAAGTCATATAATGTGACCGTTTGAGGTAGATGCACAAAGCAGCTGCACCAAGTCCAATGTAACTGTCATGGATCTTCTATTACTGATCCTACTAGAGATATCTTCATGCTTGTAACATACAAAATTTTGTCTACTGACTTTCCTCCACATTCTGTTTTATCGCATATTAACATTTTTGTTATTGATATATTTGCACATCTGCGCCTATTATGTCAAAAAACGTATCTTGATTCTAGGGACAATTATACGAATCAGTTGTGCTGGGTGAACTGCGCTTTCTTCGTTCTCTGCTTTTGCCCCTTAAGGGTTTATTTTTAAATTTACTGATATAAAGAGAACTTTTGCACTATCTGCATTTAAATATTATAAATGATTTCAGCTCAAAGGCAGAATCTATATTGGGGTGTCAGACTGATCTGCAGCATAGTCCAAGGTCTAAGTAGGGATGGAAGATGCCAATATGGCTGAGAATTGAGGAAGCCATCGAATGTGAAAGCAAAATCTTGGTTGAGATAACAGATTTACCTATAGTGTTGGCAGAAATCTATGTCAGCTTGGAAGCTGACAGTTTCATTTTTCATTATTTTCTGTCTACGTGCATCCAGAGTCCTGCAGTATATATATCAATAACGGAAACAGTAAGGTGCAGCAAACACGTAATGAAAACTGAGTTGGATTATTTCTTATGTGTTTTTATGTATTTGCCTCTACAAAGAAAGAGTGTTTCTGTCAAAATTCAACGTGATTGTGTTCTAGTACCTAGTGCACTAAATGACATATTTCTCATGCAATCATTACATCATTGGCTTCACAAATCAGCTGTTCTGTCACTATAAGTTACCAGGAGTTGCTGTGACATGCTTTATCAACATACACTTTGAGGTTCAAACATGCATGGTCCCCAATAAAAAATTTTCCCAGACTATTATGGCTTGTTGGAATAAATGAATGACTGGAAAAAGTGCAAGTCAGTCCAACCTTTAAGAATAGTTCTCTTATAGATGCAGAAAGCAATAAACTTCTCACACTGACATCAGTTTGCTATAGACACATGAAACACGTCCTGTGCTTATGTGATGAGCAGACAAATTCAACAAATGGAGACCAGACAATTTCTTTTTTGAAATCCACACTGATTCAGCAAGATCATACATTCACATTGTTACTTAACATCAGGAGAGGCTTCAATAAATGGCTACATCACAGTCTAATACCCAATGTAAGTGCTTCTGAATACAACAACAGATATTGGATTGGATCCAAAACTTCTCAGCAAACACAAACCAAACTCTGCAAACCATTATGAAGTGCGATAGAGCCATCAGAGTTCACAATAAACTCGAAACGTCTGGCAGGGACAATTGTTCGACTCCCTGAGCCTCTTGCAGATGATTTAATTGTACACAGTGAGGGGGACTAGTGTAGCAGGGGATACAACCCGTCGGCTTTGGACATTGACGTCACAAGTCGCCAATCGAGAAGCGATTCTTCTTAGTGTTGTAGCCCCCTTCAGTGGCTGATAAGTGTTTTTTGGCTTTAAAAAAAAATCTCAAGAGATAGAATAAACAGATCCACTTTATTAAGCAATCAGTAAAAAAACGAAACTGAAACATAACAGCAAAAGCGAAAATGGTAAACTGCTCTCTGGCGACTTGTGACGTCATTGTCCAAAGCCGACGGGTTGTATCCCCTGCTACACTAGACCCCAGTGAGGGCAAGTTGAAATAAAATTATCATGAAATTCAAGATCACGTTGCGTTGCAAAAGTGGCAGCTGAGTCAAAAAATAAATAAATAAATAAATACCATGTTATGTACATAACCGGAAGAAAACATCAAGGATTGCCTAACTACAGTATCTGAAACCAATCTGTCTTATCAGTCTGAACTGTCACATAAGTACAAACACTTGAGCACTGGAACAAGCAGAAAGCTTTCTGTGGCAAACACAAGATGCCAAATTGGGATAAGTCACCCACAAGGGGAGTTTGTTACTGTACAGAACCATTGCCACTGATTACAATGGACGAAATCTGAGGGCACTGGTTGTAGACATTATCCAGTACATTTCTTATTACCACCAACTAAGTTCCTGTAACGGCGGTTGAGCGTACAATTCTAAAACCTCACCTAGTAAGGTCATATGTCGAAGCACTCTTTCACATTTTCAGGTACAGTACGAGGTGAGGTATTTGAAAGTAGGCTTTGGCGGTTACTGTAACCTGCGAATACACACGATTCTCGATGTAAGCATCCGCCAAAACTGTCAGAATAGCAAATCAATTACCTTCGTATGCCTTCTTAGTCTTGTTGAAAAGAATTTCTGCTTCCTTCTTCCTCTCCGGATCCACATGCTTGTCGGGATGGTACATGCGACTGAGGTGACGGTAGGCATTGTTGATCTGCTCGTTCGTAGCCTGGAAAAAAATTAGACATAAGTGACTACAAATTAGAATCTTTTCGTCACTGTCCGAAAATACCTCGCCGGCTGTCGAAAACCACTGTGCAAGCCACTAAAAGCCAAATCTTCAGTAGAAGGAGTCATAAATCGGTAACACACAAATAAATAAACAAAGAAGGCGACTTACATCTCTTGGTATATTTAAAAACGAGTAATAATCTTCTTCGATCAAAACATCACTTTCATCATCCATAATTGAATCGCAAGATTATGGTAACAACTGCCTCTCGCTCTTGGCATCACGTGACCAGGGTACATGAGAGAGACAGAGTACACTGCAGTTCGTAAAGAAATGTGTGGGGTTATTTTTTTTTTCAGTCAGGTAAAAACATAATTTCAAGTAAAGATGTACCTCATCTTTCCAAAAGCATCCTGTGGCAAAGCAAACCATCAAATTTAAAGACTAGCGCTAGAAAATCACACTATATGAATTTACGCACTGGAGCTGCATATATAGAAGCGAACTCCGCATCCTTTAATGAAAAGAAACAGCATAAAGCGAATTAGTGTTGCAGAAACAGGGGAAAATCCTTTTGTTAACAAAACCTATCAATAAAAAAATGAAAAAAGAATGACGTTGTAATAATTTATGCCTGTGAACGGTGTGTATCAATGTGTCGCAACAAAAATGAACCTCTTGATCATAAGCTCCTATGTTGTTTGGTTGCCTACAAAAAAATTCCCAAATTTGTAAAGGCCTAGTTATATCTGTCCAATGCGTGTATTTATAATAGGTTGTGATCCGTTTCGCGCATAGTGACAGTTAGCGTCATTTCATAGCGATTATTGGTAATCGATCCTTAATTTTATCGATAGTGTCACATGTATGCGTAAAATCAGCCACGTCTCTCAAGATCTGTGGCGGTGTTTCCGTAAATGATTTTGTTGCGTGATTGTTGGAAGTCTATTTTTATGTGACAGTTTATTTGAATCTATTTCATAGCTAAATATGGTTAGTAGAAATTGTTGAATACGGAGTTTTAAGTTTTAGTTCGAGAGTACGTATTGTGTCAAGATGTTCATGTAATAGTTATTTACACCCTGTTTCTCTTGTCGCTCTTGACTACAGAAACGTTTACTGCTTAAAATAAGTTTCAGCGATGAAGATAATGTCAGTCATACAGTACTTTTAAGTGTATAGCTTATGTTGAAAGCGGTATGGCAAAATTTAGGTTATGGTCGTAGTAAAGTCTTGAAAGTTATGTAGGAAATCTACAAATTTTGTTGACTTTTATAGTGGGATTCCGAGCACACTGTTCCCTTTAGAAATCTTGGTACTGTAGAACGTTTAACTTAAAAATATGTTGTGACAACCAAACCCAACAAACGACAAGTTTTAAATCTTATTTCAAGAGTATATTAGCATGTTTATGCTATGACTAGTGCTGTGGCGCGACAGGGCTCAGAGTTCTGTGGTTGTGAACTTAAATAACCAGCGTTTCTGTGGCAGTAAACATTTTTTATTTATCAAATCATCTTCATTATCCAACTCCACAGCCCAAATAAACTACATGTACAGATCCTGTGAACTTTATATTTCGTAAAGGATACACACAAAATCAAAGATTTACTACTTAAGTCAAATACATTTTAAACACCAGTATACGTTTTAGTAGTCTTCGTCATCAATTGGATTAAGAATTTTTTTTAATATTCTGGAATTTGCAAATGACATGCACAATTGTTTATTTGGCAGACAGCTCTGTAAAATATATAGTTGTGTCATATTGCACTGTTTAGGAAACATTAGCATTGTTTAGAGCACTGAACAGTGTTACCAACAGAAACAGTATGTTCGCTAAGTACATCTTACATATCCATGTAGAAATGAATAAAGTTTCATGCTGTTATGCACTGGATGTACACAATTAACATTCTGACGTGTCAGAATGAATTTTCGCTCTGCAACAGAGGAACTAGTGGAAGTAAAACTGTGAAGACATTTTGTTGGTTGTGCTGGTGTAGCTCACTCGGTGGAGCACTTATCCACAATAGGCAAAAGTATCAGGTTCTAGGTCCAGTCTGGCACAGAGTTTTAATCATTCTGATTTGTAATTGAGTTTTATAATGTGGGTCCTATCTTTTTTGGAAATGCGGAAGCGTCCGATCCCACCCGTCTGCTTTGACCCATGACGTCACAAATATGGCGGAAACAAAAACAAACACACACACTTTCCACAAGAAGCCTAATGACACTAACGGGACAAGCGCAGGAAATGGGGTGTTTTGAGTGGGGGCAAACTAAATATAAACAAATTTAGACGCCTTGCGTAGCTACAACGTGTAAGTGAAGACAGCCATGCATGAATACCCACCCACCTCCCCAGGGGTCGTAACCCCTGCAACCCATAGAAGATAAAGATGCTTCAGTAGCTGATTAGTGTTTTTTGTCTTTTTTTAAAAAAAAAAATCTCACGGGATAGAACGAACAGATCAGAAAGATAAATATAATAAACTAAAACAGAAATTCGAGGAAACAGATAATTAAAATAAGTAATAAGTGTTTTTAAATTTAAAAAAAAAAATCTCACGAGATAGAGCGAACAGATCAGAAAAGTAAATAAAATAAGATAAAACAGAACTGGAGACAGCCACATTCAAACTAAACTCCGCGCCGTCATGACGTCACACACGACAACACCCTTACGTCACGGGTCAAAGCCGACGCGTTGGATCGGACACTTCTGTCGACCCTCTTTTTTTTTATCATTTTGTATGATGTTAAAAATAAAAAAAGGAAAGATGTGTTTGTTGTTAGGTGTTAACATCTGTTAACAGTTCTTAAATGTTTGTGTTTTCAAGATGTGTGGGCATTCTTTACCAGTTTGCATTGTTTCTCTGTGTCAATAGCCGCTCAGACTCGACATCAAGCGCCGGCTGACGGCACGCTCGGACCGTGTAAAGTGTGTTGATTTGCATCCCACAGAACCATGGATGCTGGCTTCGCTGTACAACGGCAATGTCCACATCTGGAATCACGAGTCG